>NW_006408561.1:2239389-2281454 GCF_000296735.1 Chrysochloris asiatica
TTCCTGTGGCATTTTTCTGTGGTATGTCTGCTCCCCTGCTTGGTCTTGCCATTTGGTCTCGCCCAAGTTGTTGGCTCCGGTCCGCTGAGCCTGGCAGATTCAGAAGTACATGATTTCTTATTCTCGCTAAAAGTTCCACTAGCTATAAGCCTTCAAATTTTTAAATATTCCTACCTATGTGGTTCTGAGTTTTGGAGCTCTGCCCTAAATCTGCTTTGCCTGGTATTCTGTGGTATTGCTGACAGCGAACCTCACTGTACCTTCACCCTAGCCACCATCAAGGCCTGCCTCCCTATCCTCTGCTTTTTTGAACTTCACTGTTATTGCTGGTGTGAGATGATATGTCACTGTTGTTTTGATTTGCATCTCTTTAATGGATAATAATCATGAACATTTATTCATAAGTTTGTTGACTGCCTGGAACTCCTCCTTAGTGAAGTGTCTGTTCATGTCTTGTGCCCATTTTTAAATTATTTGTCTTTTTCTTGTAGAGGAGTTGTAGTTTCCTATAGATTTTAGAGATTAATCCCTTATCTGATATGTCATTGCAAGAGATGTTTTTCCCTTTCTGTGGTCTCCCTTTTCACTCTTTTGGTGAAATCTTTTGATTTCTCTCTTTTGGTGAAATCTAATTTCACTCTTTTGTTGAAATCTAATTTTTCATATGTCCGAATCATCTATTTTGTCTTCTTTTCTTTGTGCAATTCTCACAATATTTGATAGTCTATGGATGCACTGTGTTAGAGTCCTTAAATTTGTCCCTATTTTTTCATTGACTTTTATAATTCTAGGATTTACATTTAGGTCTTTAATCCATGCTGAGTTGTTCTTTTTTTATATGGTGTGAGATAAAGGTCTTGTTTCAATCGTTTGCATATCAATTTCTAGTTTTGCCAGCACCATTTGTTGAAGAGACTATCTCTTCCTCATTCAATATACTTTGCCACTTTGTCAAAGATCAGTTGGCTGTATGTGGATGGGTTAGTTTCTGGATTCTCAATTCTGTTCTATTGATCTATATATCTTTCATTGTACCAGTACCAGACTGTTTTGACCACTATAGATGTAAATTTTGAAATCAGGGAGTAAGAGATCTCCAACTTTGTTCTTCTGCCTAAGCAGTGCTTTGGTTATCTGGGGACTGTTTTCTTTCCATAAAAAGTTCATAATCATTTTTTCCATCTCTTTAAAGAATATTGTTGGAATATGGATTGGAATTGCATTATGTCTGTAGATTGCTTTGGGTAATATTAACATTTTCACAATATTAAGTCTTCCTGTCCAGGAACATGGTATATTTTTCCATTTTTGTACGTTTCTTTCGGTTTCTTGTGGTAGTGCTTTGTAGTTTTCTTTGTATAGGTCTGTTTTTTCTCTGGTTAGATTTACTCATAAATATTTCATCTTTGGGGCAGCTATTGTAAATGGTATTGCTTTCTTAATTTACTTTTCAATGCTGTCATTAAATAGAGAAATCCAACTGATTTTTGTATGCTGATCTTGTATCCTGCCACTTTGCTGAATCTTCCAATTAGTTCTAGTAGTTTTTGTTATGTTTTGTTTTACTTTTTGCTGAGTCTTTGGGGTTTTCGATGTATAAGATCATATTATCTACAAATAGAGAGAATTTTATTCTTCTTTGCCAATTTGGATGCCTGTAATTTCCCTATCTTGCCTTATAGATCTGGCTAAGACTTCTAACACAATATTTAATAGGAGTGATGATAAAGGGCATCTTTGTCTGTATATTGTTCAAAAAGGGAAAGTTTTCATTTTCTCTCCATTGAGAGCAATGTTGGCTGTTCGTTTTGTTTATATCATTCTCCTGAATTCCTTGTCAGGCAGTTCCAAAGCCCTCTCTCCTTCCAATGGAAAGTCTACGTCTACCTGAAGCTCATTTGTTTCAGCTACTTCATCTTGTTTTGGACATTAGCTGAGATTTTCTGTTGTTCTGAGGGCATTTTCAATAATTAGATGTATTTTCAATAATTAGATGAATGTATGTTGGTATATTATTAAGTTTTCTGATTGCCTCCTGGTAGATGCAATCAGTAGATAGACTTCCCTTTTCATTTCCCCTATTGCTCAACTCAGATTAATTTTAACAAGTGTTGGCTCTTGTGTATAACAGCTTTTATTGGCTGTTGCCTAGATGGTGGGATTTTATAGGGTGTGGTTGTAGCTTGGCTATATGACCTCAATTGCTGTTTATTCTTGGGTAATGTAGGGAAAGAAAGAGGGCCCTTCAAGGTAAAGGGGGAACCAAAAACAAAAACATATTGGACACTAAAGACTCTAATTACCACAAACACACAAAAAGTGGCAAAGCATGAATAAGACTTTAATGTCCCCTTTTCAGCATCTTGCCTTCAAGGCTATCTGAGAAATTTCAAAAAATTTCCTTTTTTGCCTCTGTCCCACTCTTCAAACCCATTCAGGTGTTTTTCTTAGTGAGAAACAGCCCAGGCTAACCAGAGACATTTTGGAAGACACTCCCGCTTTAAGCTGTTACCCCTTCTTTAATTCTGGGTTCAGTGGTCTTTGATGAGCAGATTTGTGTGTGAGAGTAGTTGAACCCTCCAGAGGTGAGGGGGTGTCCACTCACTTAGACACCCCTTCTAGGAACTGGAGTTGAGGTATGCAAAGAGAGAAGATAAATGAATTTGGGGGAAAATATTCATACCTTTATCTCTGATGATTGGTCACACCTCTGCAATGAGAGTTCTCTCTCGCTCTTGTGTCTGCTAGGTCCCACTCAAGATGGCTGCTCTAGGACTCACTGGCTGCTGCAACTCAGAAAACACCACTTTTCTTGCTTCTGCTACAAATCCCACTAGCAGTCAGCTTTTGATACTTATAAATCTTTCTTTATATGTATTTCAGAGTTCCAGAACCATTCCCTGAAACTTCTTCCTTTTATATTCTTTGTTATCACTGGCAGAAGTCTGCATGGCGCCTTTCCCTAATCCCTGGATGAGCTTATTTAACACACACACACACACACACACACACAAACAACAAAACAAAACAAAACAACAATGAAATACCATGAAGTTGATTCCAACTCATGAAGAAAGATTTGGTGTTTCTAGACACAATGTAGTACTCCATTATTGTTCATAGATTATAACATGCAGGGCATAAGAGGTATTTCTGTTTGTGTTGGTGGTGTATCTCATTATATGACAAGGCAGTTTTGGAAATACTTTTTTCTGTCTGCCTACCTGCTTTATGTCTCTCTTTTTCAGTAAACATATTTTTTATTGAATAAACCTTTATTCACATCTTTGAATTAAAAAAAACTAGACATTGTTTTAAAAATCAGTTTTACAGAAAATTTATGTAGAAAGTAAAAGTACAGAGAGTTCCCATCTATTCTTTCTCCCCTTTGTGCAGTTTCTTCCTATTAATATCATGCATTCTTATAGTACATTAGTTACATTGGTGAAGCCATAGTGATCCATTATTATTAACTGAGGTCCATAGCTACATGAAGAATCACTTTGTCTTATGGGTTTTGACAAACACATAATGTCCTATAGTTGGAATCATACAACGTATAGCTTTTACAGACTAGCTTCTTTCACTTAGCAGTATACATTTAAGGTTCTCCATGTTTTTCATAGCTTAATGGCTCTTTTTTTTTTATTGTGAATACTACTCCATTGGCTGGATGGACCATGGTGTGTTTATTCACTCACCTATTGAAGAATATCTTGGTTGTTTCAAAATTTTGGCAATTATGAACAAAGCTGCTATAAATGTTGATGTTCAGACTTTTTTGAGAACACATGTTTTCATCTTGTTGAGTAAATACCTAGTAATGCAATGGCTGGATTATATGATAAACTATGTTATCTTTATATGAAACTTCCAGATTATTTTCACACAACTCTGAGTTTTACATATTGACTTTGGTGGTATTTCTACTGCCTTTTCCACATTCTTCATGCAGGCACACCATTCTGGTCCTTAAGGAACAATCATCCCACTGTGAGCACATGGATTCACTCATCTCTCTTTCTTTGTCCTGTCTGGAATATCATCTTTCAAGCTCTATCAGCATGCATAGAAGACTCAGAATTGTTTGACTTATCTGATATTCTGTTTTGTGTGTCAAAATATTTAAAACAGTTTAGGAATTTTGAAAAAATAAATAGTCTTTAACAACTTCTTGACTACTACAAACCCACCTCTGATTTTTTGGACATTTCATGTTCCTGTCCCAAAGCTGCTTGAGGACAGACTGTATCTTTGGTCCTCCTCCCTCCCTATTGTATCCTCAGGACCTTGCACATGATTATACTTTAATGAGTGGAATAATGAATGCATGACTAAAGGAAACTTTACTGAGTTGGGACTTCCTTTTTCATGTTCTTTCCCAAGCTAAGCTTTCAATTTCTGCTTTCTGTGTGTGATCTCCATTCATTACTAAAAATTTAATGAATATTTAACTGAATATTCTTCATCCGCCCAAGTAATTGCTGTGTGCCCAGAATTATGGTGTATATTAAAATTTATGATACTTGATATAACCATGGTGGTTGGTGGTGGTTATGTGCCGTGGAGTTGGTTCCGACTCATAGCGACCCTGTACAGGGTTTCCGAGGCTGTAAATCTTTACGGGAGCAGAAAGCCTCATCTTTCTCCCGCGGAACAGCTGGTAGTTTCAAACTGCTGACCTTGCGATTCACAGCCTGATTCGTAACCACTGTAGGGAACCATAACCTTACCTCAGAGAGCCCAACCTCCACAGGAGTTAAGTGGGTACTCAGGTTAGATTTGAGTTTTCTCTTCTCTAAGTACAGTGATGCCTGTTTCCTACGATCTCATATAGGAAGAAAATATTAGGTGTACATAGAGTCTACCTTCTTCTTCCACAATCAAGGAGTATCAAAGAGAAATATAAATAAAGTCCTAGGGTATTTTAAAGAGGAATATTACCCTTACAATGGCACTTAACAACAACAACAGCAGGTTATTAAGAGGAGATATACATACATTGTATGGGAAACATAAGAACTACACCCAGCATAGACACATACAGGTACACAATTTCAAAGAGAAAAAGTTTATTTTCAATGGGGAAATTTCCAGGAAGGTTTCAGGACAAGGTAACTTTCCAGGTAGTAAGAACCTTCCTTTATGTGTTCAAAAAAATTGGAGTATAGGATCTACATTTTAGTGTTTCTGTTTCTTTTCTTCCACCCAAATTTAGTCCATGATCACTGCATCTCATGGCTTTTGATAATTTCCTTCTTATAGATTCCTTTATTTGGTGGAAGTTATAAAACAATATAGTTGTTGATTTAAAACTGATTTCTAACAAAAAGTTCAAATGATTGAGTTGAGGCTAGGAGCTATGTGATAATAATTTGTGGACTCAGAGGATTTAAAAAGACAAGTAGAGAATATGTTCCAATATACAAAGTTTTCTGAGGGGCTACCCTCCAGAAAGAGTCCTGATATGATGCTGTAGGATAAGCACTGGAATGGTAACCACAATACTGTTAAGTTCAAACCCACTAGAAGCATCTCAGAAACTCTATACAAAGTCGATATGAGTCAGAATCCACTAAACATCACTTAATAACAACAATCCTCAAGATAATTCATCAAGGTAATGCTATGCTATTTGAGGATGACATATACACTGTAATATACTGTTACCCTTTCTGTTATTTAAGAAAAATATTTTTTAAATAATTTTTTATTTCAATTTTGCATAGATGGGCTCATTCCAGATTTTGAATACCTCCTTTAACCTGGGCTTTTAACAGCATGCAAAATGTTCCTGCAAGGGGTGCTGTTGTTAAGTGCCATTGAGTCAGTTTCAACTCATAGCGACCCTGTATAAGGTTTTTGAGGAGCGGCTAGTGAGTTTGAACCACTGACACTGTGGTTCAAACTGACCTTGAGATCCTGCACTTGTACTATACTGGTGCACCAGGGGTATTAAATGGATGGGAGGACCAGGGATGGAACAGGAGGGACAGATGGGATAATTCACACAGAAGCTGATAATGAAGTCCTACTAGCTCATGGGGCTAAGTTTCTGTTAGGGGAAGGGAATGAGAATGGTCTCAGGCTAGGGACTGACCTGAAGATGTGGTTAGCATTTCAAGGTGCTCTTTTTGTAGTTGGTGAATCCTCAGCTAAGGACAGTAGAAACATTACTTTAGATATACTTTACAAATGATACTCTTGTTGTAAAGTGTTGAGTCGATTCCAATACATAGCAACTCTGGATAGGGTTTCCAGGAGTGGCTGGTGAATTTGAACCACTTTAGCAGTCCAGTGCCTATCCTAAAGTCTCACACCATTAGAAAACAGAATCTGCAGGACTTGGTGACAGATGGAAAATCGGTTTAGGACAAGGTGTCTAGATGGATTCCAATGTTTTGGAAAAAGAAAAAAAAAGTAATGGTACTAAAAATAAATAATATAATTGAGTGCCTAGTATGAGACTAGATGTTTTACATGAATTTTTAATCATAAAGCCTCACGACAGCCTTTGGAATTTGGTGCAATTGATTTCCTCATTTTACAGATGATGAAACAGACTTTGAGGGTATGTGTCCATTGTCTAAGATTACAAAGCTAGTAGATGGCATATCTACTCTTTGACAGGAAATCTTGAGTCTTTGCACTCTAACTTCTCTTGTATGAACACCATAGGTGAGAATTTGCTGCTGCTGTGTATGCTGTTGCTTGTATGGTGTCAGTCACTGGCAAAGAGTAGAGAGGATGAGAGTTTAGATTCTGGAATGAGACTGCTTAGGTTGAAATCTCAACTGTGTTGTAGAATCTAGGACAGGTTATTCAATCACTTTCATTGTTGTTTTCTTATCTGGAAAGTGAGAATAATAGCTGTATCTATTTGGGGGGACTTTAGATATACTTTACAAATGATAATTTATGTTAGTACCTGGACTCTAATACAATTAAATTAACTTTAGTAGTAATAACACTAGTTTAGTGAAGGACACATGGTTAGCTACATTGTTGTTGCTATGTCCCCTCGGGTTGGCTCAGACTCATAATAACCCTGGGCACAATACAAAGAAACACTACTTGGTCCAGCGCCATCCTCACAATTGTTACATTGGATATCATTGTTGCTGCCACTGCGTTAATCCCTCTCAATGGGAATCTTCTTCCTTTTTTTTGCTTACCGTCCAGTTTTCCAAGCATGATGTCCTTTTCCAAAGAATGGTATCTCCTAATAACATATCCAAAGTACAAAAGACTGAGTCTTGCCATCCTCATTTCTAAAGGCATTCAAGGTGTCCTTTTTCCAAAATTGATTTGTTTGTTCTTCTGGTAGTTCACGGTACTTTCAGTATTTTTCTGCAACACCATAATTCAAATGCATCAATTCTACTTTGGTCTTCCTTATTAAATGTCCAAATTTCTTATTCATATGAGGCTATTGAAAATATCATGGCTTGGGTCAAGCTCATCTTAGTCCTTAAAGTGAAATCTGGACTTTTGAACACTTTAAAGAGGTCATTTTCAGCAGATTTAATGCAATGTATCATTTAATTTCTTGACTGATGCTTCCATGAGCATTGATTGTTGATCAAGCTAGATGAAGTTTTAGAAAACTATCTTTTCTCCGTTTATCATAATGTTATGTAGTGGTCCAGTGGTGAGAATTTTTGTTTTCTTTACATTGAGGTGCAACCCATACTGATCTAAAATCAATAAGTATTTGAAGTCCTCTTTGCTTCCAGCAAGCAAGATTATGTAATCTTCACATCACAGGTTGAGTCTTCCTACAATCCTGATGCCACATTCTTCTTCATATAATCCAGCTTCTTGAATTATTTGCTCAGCATACAACTCAATTAAGTATGGCAAAAGGATACAAACCTGGCACACACCTTTCCTAATTTTAAACCATTCAATATCCCCTTGTTCTCATGAGCACAATTAAGTGTTCTGGAATACCCATTCTTCATAATGTTTGTTATGATCCACACAGTTGAATGTTTGCATAATCAACAAAGCATAATTAAATATTTTTCAGGTATTCTTTACTTTTAGCCAAGATCCATCTGTTGTAAGCAATGATATCCCTTGTTCCATTTCTCTTTTGAATCTGGCTTGAATTTCTGGCAACTCCCTTTCAATGTAGTGCTGCAACCGTTTTTGAATAATTTTCAACAAAATTTTACTTGCATGTGTTATTAATGATATTATTTGATGATTTCCACAGTTGGGTGGGTCAACTTTATTTGGAATGGGCACAAATGTGGATGTCTTCTAGACAGTTGGCTAGGTAGTTGTCTTCCAAATTTCTTGGCACAGATGATTGAGTGCCTCCAGAGGTTCATCAGTTTATTGAAAGACTTTAATTTGTATTCCATGAATTCCTGAAACCTTGTTTTACAACAATGCCTTCAGGACAGCATGGAATTCTTCATTCAATACCAATCGTTCTTGATCATATTGTACCTCTTGAAATGATTGAACATTGACCATTTATTTTTGGTATATTTACTCTGTGTATTCCTTTCATTTTCTTTTGATGCTTCCTGTGCCAATATTTTGCCCATGGAACGCTTCATATTGCAACCCAAGGCTTGACTTTTTTCTTCCACTCTTTCAGCTTGAGAAATACTGACTGTGCTCTTCCCTGTTGATTTTGTAACTCAAGGCATTTGCAAATTTCATTATAAAACTTTACTTTGTCTTCTGTAACTGCCTTTGAAACATTCTGTTCAGTTCTTTAATGTCTTAATTTCTTCCATTTGCTTTAGCATCTCAAGAGCAAGTTCAGAATCTCTTCTGACATCCATTTTGGTCTTTTCTTTCTTTCCTGTCTTTTAAATGACCTTTTGCTATCTTCATGTATGATAATCTTGAAGTCATTCCACAGTTTTTCTAGTCTTTGGTCATTAGCGTGTAAATCTGTTCCTGAGATGGGCTCAGGTAGGATATCCTCAAGGTCATATTTTGACTCTGTAGACTTATTTTAATTATCTTTCTCTTCAGCCTGAACTTGCAAATGAACAGTTTGATGGTCTGTTCCACAATAGGCCCCTGGCCTTCTTTTGACTGATGATATTGAGCTTTTCCATTGTCTCTTCCCACAGATGTAAATAATTTGGTTCCTGTATATTTTATTTGGCTAGATCCATGTGTATAGTTGTCTTTTATGCTATTGAAAAAAAGGTATTCACAGTGAAGAAGTCATTGGTATTGCAAAATTCTGTCATGCAATCTCTAGCATTGTTTCTATCACCAAGATGATATTTTCCAACTACTGATATTTCCTCTTTGTTTCCAACTTTCTCTTTTCAATCACCAATATGTGCTTGATCAATTTCAGTCTAAAGAACTTGGTAGAATGCTTCCATAGAATGTTATTATCAGTGGCTTTAGTAGTGTGTAAATAAATTTGAATAGGAATGGTAGTAACTGGTCTTCCTTGTAGGTATATGGATATTACCCCATCACAGATAGCATTGTACTGAAAGATAGATCTCAAAATATACTTTATGATAATTAATATGACACTCTATCTCTTTAGTTTGTCATTTTGTACAAAATGGCCAGTATCAGTGCATTACAGCTCACTAATCAGTCTAGGATATCAATCTTTATAGGTTCCATTTCATTTTTTGACAAATTTCAATTTTACTAGATTCAAGCTTTGTAATTCCATGTTACTATTAGTAATGGAGAGTCCTGGTGTGGTGCTGTGGGCTAATGCGTCAGACTGCAAAGTCATTTGAACTGCAAGGTTGGTGGTTCAAGCTCACCAGCCACTCCTCAGAAATCCTATACAGATGCTACGAGTTGGAACACAAAGAAGAACAATATTAATGGAAACAAATTTTCCTTTCTTCTTCACTTTGGAGCTGCTTGGTTGATTTGAACCACTAACCCTAAGGTGATGAAAATTAAAGTC
Organism: Chrysochloris asiatica; assembly: GCF_000296735.1. Classification (NCBI taxonomy): domain Eukaryota; kingdom Metazoa; phylum Chordata; class Mammalia; order Afrosoricida; family Chrysochloridae; genus Chrysochloris; species Chrysochloris asiatica. The sequence goes on from NW_006408561.1 coordinate 2,249,309, forward strand.
TATAGCCTTCAGTATGGGCTGCATCTCAATGTCAAGAAAACAAAAATCCTTACCACTGGGCCAATGAATAACATCATAATAAATGAAGAAAAGATTGAAGTTGTCTAAAACTTCATTTTGCTTCATTCCACTATCAAAACTTTTGGAAGCAGCAGCCAAGAAATCACAGCCTCTTAGTTTTATGCTGGTGGTGGTGGTAGTTGTGTGCTACCAATTCATAGAGACCCTGTAGAGGATTTCCAAGGCTGGAAATCTTTATGGGAGCAGAGAATCTCATCTTTCTCCCATGGAGCAGCTGGTAGATTTGAACTACTGACCTTGCAGTTAGCAGCCCAGCTCATAAGTGATTGAAAATGGACTTCAAGAAAAGCAATTAAATAACTAAGTACAATTATTTTAGTGAGAGTTAACAAGTTTCTAAACCAAGGTGGTGGTACTGGGAATGGAAAGGAAGAGATGAAAAGGTATGTGGTGCTACAAAGCATGTTCTTGGGTTGCCACCATGTCACTTGGTAAGTACATGTTGTTCTTGTTAGGTGCCATCGAATTGGCTGTGACTCATAGCAACCCTCTACACAACAGAACAAAACACTGCCTGACCCTACACCATCCTCACAATTGTTGTTATGCTTGAGCCCATTGCTGCTGCCATTGTGCCAATCCTTCTTGTTGGAGATCTGCTTCTTTTTTGCTGACCCTCCACTTTACCATTTATGATGTCCTTCTCCAGGGACTGACTGGTCCATCCTGATTACATGTCTGAAGTATGAGAGACAAAGTCTAGCCATCCTGGTTTCTAAGAAGCATTCTGACTGTACTTCTTTCAACACAGATTTGTTTGTTTTTCTGGTAGTTCTTGGTACAGTCACTATTCTTCTCCAACACCATACTCAAATGCATGAATTCTATAGTTTTTCTTATTTACTGGCCAACTTCCACAAACACCTGAAGCTATTGAAAATACCATGGCGTGGGTCAGACGTACATTAGTCCTCACACTGACATCTTTGTTCTTAAGCAATTGAAAGAGGTTTGTGCAGCACATTTGCCTAATGCAATACATCATTTGATTTCTTGATGGCTGCTTCCATAAGTGTTGATAGCAGAACCAAGCAAAATGAAGTCAGACAACTTCAATCTTTTCTCCATTTACTTTGATGCTATTTATTGTCCCAGTGGCGAGGATTTTTGTTTTCTTTACATTGAGATTCAATCCATACTGAAGTCTATAGTTTTTAATTTTCATCAGTAAGTATTTTAATTCCTCTTCAGTTTCAGCAAGCAAGTTGTATCATCTGCACATTGCAGGTTATTAATGAGTCCTCCTCCAATATACATATATATACTTCATATAATCCAGTATCACAAATTATTTGTGCAGCATGCAGATTAAATAAGTATGGTAAAAGAATACAACTCTAGTGCATACCTCTCCTGATTTCAAACAATTTGGTATCCCCTTGTTCTGTTGTAACAACTGCCTCTTGGCAGCTGCCTTTATGTACAGATTGCTCATAAGTACAATTATTAGCAATGTTATCCATAACTTGTCATGATCCACACAGTCGAAAACCTTTGCATACTCAATCAAGCAGAGGTAAACATCTTTCTGGTATTCTCTACTTTCAGCCAAGATCCATCTGATATCAGCAGCGATAACACTCATTCCACATCCTTGTCTGAATCTGGCTTGAAACTCTGGCAGTTCCCTATTGGTCTACTCTTGCAGACACTTTTGAATTATGTTCAGCAAAATTTTCCTTGCCTGTGATATTAATATCAATGATGTCCGCATTCATTTGGGTCACCTCTCTTTGGAATGCATACAAATGTGGATCTCTTTAAATCATGTAGCTGTTCTCCAAATGTCTTGGCATAGATGAATGAATGCCTCCAGTGCTGTATCAGTTTGTTGAGAGATTTCAATTTGTATTCCATCAATTCATGGGGCCTTGTTCTCTGATAAAGTCTTCAGTGTACATCCAACTTCTTCCTTCCTTTAGTACCATTGTTTTTTTTTTATTATATGCTAAATCAGCACAGTACTTTGGACCACAAAGTTGGCAGGTTCAAACCCACCAGCTACTCCTTGGAAGCCGTACATAGGATCTGTATGAGTCAGAACAGACTTGACAGTACTTAACCCACACTCCTCTTGAAATGGTTGAACATAAGCCATTTCCTTTTTTCATAGTGACTCTGTGTATTCCTTCCATCTTATTTGATGCTTTCTGCAGCACTCACTTTTTAACCCATAGAATACCTCAATATTTCAAGTTGTGGCTTGAATTATTTCTTCAGTTCTTTCAGCTTGAAAAATGCTGAGTATACTTTTCCTTTTCAGTTTTCTAATTCCAAGTCTTTGCACGTTTCATTTAAATACTTGGCTTTGTGTTTTCAAGCTGCCCTTTGAAATTTTCTGTTCAGCTCTTTTACTTCCTTATTTTTTCCTTTTGCTTTAGCATCCCTACACCAGAGAGCAAGTTTCAGAGTATCTTCTGACATCCATTTAGTACATAAGAAATGCACATTCATTTTCCAGTTGGGCTAAGCAAAAAAATCTAGTCAGGATAGAGTTTGCTACACTTTAAAGAAACACATTCTAGTATCAGGTATACATGATTTGGGGGATTATTCGTGGTTCTGATGGCCTGTGCTTTGATTTTTGTCCTTTAGCACAGGAAGCCAGGAATTGATGTATGGATTCATTCATCTACATTTTCAGTTCTGTCTGCATTGTGAGAGGTGTTTAGTTGCTGGCTTAAATGCTTATTTACAATTGAGTTCTCAACATGAAACAATAGGCACAGTTGAATTTTCAATGTTATCCTGCTTTGACACTGTATTGACTTTGCATCAAGTGCCCACTTTAAAATCATTACTGAAGTGCTTTGATTTCTAATATTCTAGGTTTCATAGGAGTATTTAGATTTTTTTGAAATGAACCAGTCTTCGTTCCACAATGATAGCTTTAAAATGTTTCTGTTCTAAAACTAGGACATGTTCTTCAGACCCTGCATAATTTTAGGGAGTGGAGTAGGAGATATTTAATTAAGGACATCTTTCAAAGTAATACTAAAACAATAAGCTGAGTCAGCCTGTTTGACAATCCTAGATCTGCTGGGGCTGTTGGTTTAGCATTTGCTGGTGTTTATTCTGATGATGGTGTTTATTCTGGTATGGCACTATAGGATAACCACTGGACTGATAATCACAAGGTCAGTGGTTCAAATCCACCAGTTGCTACTTGGAAACTCTTGGAATACAGGGTTGTTAAGAGTTGGAACCTACTTGAATGCAGTTAACAACAATTAAAAAATTCTGATTTAGGGAAGTTCTTGGATGGTGCAGCTGTTTAAACACTGGGCTAATAATCCAAAGGTGGGCTGTTTGAATCCACCCTGAGGTCTATTCACAGCACTGAAAATCTTCTATGATTATTGCTCTGCCCTGACATACCTGAGGTCATCATCAGCCACAGTCAGCTTTACAATATCTACTTGTGTGTGTATGTGTGTAATTTATTCAAATTAGGGCACAAACAAGGGTCTGGTTGTATGATCTGATTGTAGGTACACTTGTACAAAGGTACTCATTTACTCTAGGAGTATCCCATGGACTGAATTAATCTTAGATCTAAGGTGACCAAGGGCAATAACAAATAATCATAGCTAGGTTTTTATTTGAATATGCTTATATTTGGCATCAGTTCAAATGAATCCAAGTGTTTGGCACACTCCCTATTGGAGAAGAACAAAGGCTTTTATGCCCAAATGCCTATGGACATAACCTAGTTAGTCTAAGAAAGATAAGGAATGAGTTATCACAAAGCTTCTCACATTCATCATGCCTTATGTTTGGAGTTTTGGAAGTTTTCTATTTATGAAGAGCCATAGTTGGCTGTAGGATAACCACAAAGTTGGTAATTCAAACCTACCAATTGCTCCATGGGACAAAGATGAGGCAGTCTGCTCCCATAAAGATTTTCAGTCTCAGAAACCCTGTATAGGGTCAGGTGTGTTGCTGTTAGATAAGCTCTAACTAGACTGTGAACTACAAGATCAACAGTTGAAACCCACCAGCTGCTCTTTGGAAACCTGATGCAGGATCCCTGTGAGTCCAAACGGACTTGACAGCACTTAACAAAAACAACAACATGAACCAAAATCAACTTGACGGCAGTAGTACATGTATGAGACAGCAAATAATAATGCCACTGTGAACTAGCAGAGTGAAGTCTGGGATTACCTTTTTTAGGGATTCCTGCCATAAAACCAGAGCTCCTCTACAGCTCACAGGACTTTCATAGTGTACATAAAGTACTAGAAACAAACACATCTCTTCTTAAGTCTACTACCCCATATGTACCTCATGTGCCCATAACTTACCTGAATGAATTCTTTAAATGAGCTGTTGATGTCCTATTACCCATTTTGTTTCTCACAAAGAAATTCATGTTCAGCTGCAAAGTAACTTCCCTGTATGAAATTTACAGGTCTGTCAGCCACAAAAACATTAATGCATAATACATAAACAAAACCTATGCTCTTTTTGAAAGGAAAAAAAAAGAAAGGAAAAGGCAAAAGAAAGAGAAAGGAATTTCATCTTTGCTTTCCAAAGGGAGAAAGCATGAATCTTGCATTTTTATATTTGATGCCTTTTTTGCCTTTAAATATATGAGATGACTATTAATGGCCATATTCACAGCAGGGGTAGGAGGGGAATGGCAGTAAATTGTATAGCACATTTACATTATAACAAGGCCCGTGGAAGCATTGTAATTCACGCAGTTATTTCAACAGAGCTTTGGACTCTCTCCAATTTAATTTTCTGAAGTTGGGCTGTGCAGCTGGGTCATTCCTGGTCTAATCTGGGAAATGTATCTCTGAAAGTCGTGGATCAGAATGCCAGCCTCCCAGCTGTCACCAAGAAGCATCATTTACAACTGCTGAGGTCCGAGGGCAAAACATCAGAATCACTTTATGTAGACACAGCAGCCTAGCTAGCTTCATAAATTTTGTTGCAAAGAGCAATAATCAATATTTCATGTTTAATGATGCAAAGCTAAAATTAGTATAGATTTTATGTCTCCTACTTTTCCAAATTGTGCAAACATTAGTAACCCCTTTTTTAGTGTCCCTATTACATTTCTATTTAAATAAATAAATAAAAGGCAATGGGAGGAGGTTTAAGAGGCCTGGTGATAGTTAATGGGATAATTGAATAGTCAAAAACATCAAGAGTAATTCTGGATTTTAACTTTTGTGAAATAGTTACCCTTAGGTCAACATGAAATTATTCCCTATGGGAGAAAAAGTGATACCGATGTGTATGTAAGTGATAGCAATTCTGTTACCCAGAACTTATGTGAAAACAATTTGCACTAAAGCAAATTGCAAATTGTTTTCACATAAGTTTTCTTAAATGATCTGAGATATGCCGGGAATAAAATGGCCAGGGTGTAAGCCAGAAAGTTAAAAGGCTAGCATTTAGACACAAGTGCACTTCAGAGGAAAAAAAGTAATTTTGAGTTGATTTCTGATTTTAGAACTGTCAAAACAGCATACACTGATTGTTTAGACAGTAGAAAAGGTAGAGACAGAAAAAAAAAATCAAGTGACTGAGTAAATGGCAGCAGAGCTATGCTTGTCTAAACTCTTAGCTATATTCTACCATTTGTGATAAGAGAAAACATTACAGGATTAGGGTAAGTGGGGGCAACCAGATGCCAAAAGGACAAAATCCAGTACTTACTTTCTTGTCTGTTAATTCGTGCTCAATTTCAGAACAACTCCTATGACATTGAGAAGGATGGGCTGCGGCAAATAGTAAATGAATTATCCGCTGTAACAGTACAGCCTACATTTCCTTGACATTCATATTACAGATTTCACTTTGAGAAATGGGATTAAGCAATATGGAATGCTGTATGTCTGAATTACATTTGAATAGTTCAATGTGCATTTTGCAGAGGGGCCTAGGCCAAATAAAAAAACCCCCAAAACCAGATATTATATAAAACATGGTCAAAATTGTCTTATTATCTAACAAATGAAACTGAGTCAGAAGATTGAGCTTCACTTGCGTTAGAATAGCTTCATCTATAGGAATCAGCCATCAAAACAAACTTCCTTTTCTATCAATAAATATAATTATTAATTAGCTAATTTATTTACCTAATTCATTTAGATTGTAGAAAAGGAATCTCATTGATTGGCAAAAAATTGTTCAACATAAAATCTTTAGGACACGTTAGTAAGGGGCTAGACAGAAGGCAGATAACCCAGTTAAAAGGGTGATTCAAAAAGTTACATGAAATTACTATTTCCAGAGATGCGGTTAGGATATAGGGAAAGCCACAAAGGATGGGGAATACCTGGGGCTAGCCATAGTTGGAAAGGGCAAGGAAAGAGAAAATATTAAAAGGGTGAAAGAAGGGAACAGTTACAAGAATATAGCAAGAACTACAGATGTGAGAGAGGCCTTCTAGTGAGAACTGTGGATTACAAAACAGAGATTCAGTCACGGCTAATTTGCCCCAGCAAAAGAGGAGAAAGAGAGGATAAGTACTCAAGCTTCTTTCTTCTCCCACTGTCCTATTTCATGCCAGAGTCTTTAACTGCATGTACCCCACCAAAGCCACAGAACAAAGGACCCTGATTGATAAAGCACAAAATTATCAACTCCCTAAGGTACAGAGGAGGGCGGAGAAGAATGAGGAGTGTATCAGGAGAGGCAGAGAAGAATCAGCACAGGGCCTATAATATAATTTCTTGTCACTGTTTGGACTATTAAACTACAAGGGTTCTTTTCACCTTAATCATACCAATGCATCCACTTCATTTATTTAACAAATATTTGTTAAATACCTCCCAAGTGCCTCCTTTCATGAACAGAGATCTCACTGTAAATAAATCACCATCCCTTGCAGCAAAGAGTATAATGGAGGAGGCAGATACAAGGGAATGTTAACAAAGTTTTAGGATGACCACATTTTTAGGAAGAACAAAAAACCTGCCAAACACACAGAATTCTCTGCCCACCCATTTTCTTCTGGCAGTAACTCCATGTCTGAGGACTTAAAAGCTTGTGAGCGGTCATCTAAATTACAATTGATGGTCTCTGGTCATCAGAAGCAATAGAGTAAGAAGGAAATAAAAATGTCATATAAGAAGCAAGTGCAGAGGGATAATGGTCAGCACAAGCCATGGCTTTATCTACCCTAAGACCAGAAGAATTAGATGATGCCCAACTACTACTATTATCATTCTGACCAGGGTCACAATAGATGGCCTCAGATAGAATGGGAGAAAAATGTAGAGCAAAACTCAAGTTCTTAAGAAAGGCTAGACTAACTGGACCAGTGGAGACCAAAAGACTTGCTGAAACTATCATTCTAAGATAATCTTTAGATAGAAAATATTCCCCGAGATCACCTTTCTTGTGAAATAGAAGACCATCATGTAAAATAAAGAATATTACTTATAAATATAGTACTCCATGAGAGTATACCCACAAATATATGAAGGTTTGACAGAGCATATGTGCACATGGGTATTTACCTTTGCTGCAAACATACCTATGAATATGGCGGAACGTACAAGGAGCAAAGTAATGAAAACTTCTTAGACATTACCGAATTCCTAGAGATGACAAGTTGCTGGGGTTCACATCCTCAGACCCATAGTCTCAAGGGACACCATTGTCAATTGGCATAGACAGTGTTCTACAATCTACTTTGGTGAGTAGTGATTGGGCTCTTAAAAGCTCATAAACGACCATCTAAGTTACAGCTATTGAACTCTCTGTGTTTGGAGGAAAGAAGAGTGATAAAAACTGAAGATGGTGGGAATTAATTAGTCCAATGGACTAATGGAACATGTGAACATCAATTTTCATGACTCTGAGGCTAGAAGAAGTAGATGGTGCCCAGGTACCACTACCCACTTGTCTGAAAGCGACCACATTAAAAGGTCTCTGATGGAATGGGAGAAAATGTGGAACAAAACTCAAAATTATAAAAAAAAGATGTGGCTTAGAAACAGACTGGAGGAACACAAGACTATGGCCCTCAGCCTCCTTTCACGTCCAGAACAGAACTCATCATCATGGCTCAATATTCACTTAACAGGTAGATAGGTGTTTAGGGAAAGAACAACTCTAGTAAGTTGTGTTCACCATGGAATAGTCAATCATTCAAGATCAAAAGGGCAAAATATACCTCAGGACAAAGTTCAGAAGGCTTGGAAGAAGGATGGAATGGAAATAAAAAACACAGTGAGGAAGTGGAATAACTGTTGATACATAGAGGGGATTGAAATTGTTAAGATGAAACAAAGTGTGTGGTTTAACTGATGATCTGCTCTGTAAACTTATATTCAATTAACAATAAAAAGTTTCCAAAAAAAAAAAAAAAAACCCAACAAAACAAAGTATGGTGCTCTACTTGAAAACAAAAAAATAATAACTAATATACAATACCATAAGGTCAACACTTACTCAAAAGTGGAGAAGATAAGAGAGACTAGAATAATGGTAATAAAACAATTGGAACAAAATTAAATAGAATGTGGACAAAATGAGAAAAATGTAACTAATGCCACTGAACAATTTGTATAGAAATTGTCAAATGAGAACCTACCTAATTTACTGTCTGTACTTTCACCAAAAACACAATAAAATATTACCTAAAAAATAAAAAGAGAGAATGCTATAGTAGTTGTCACGACAGGCTGCTAAAGAAATAGAGAAGGGAGGATGCATTCAACCCATGTGTTGAGTAGAGTAAACCAGAATGGGGAGGGGAGTTGGGTAGGTCTCCTGAGAGAAAATGGTAATGGGTCAGTAGAAGAATTGAGATTGTCTTTGGTTGTCCAGTAAGACATCACGTGAGTTCTGGGCTGCATGAAGTCTCCTATGACCAGACAGAGATGTATCATGACAGTGGGCTAGGGCATATTAAATGGAGATGGGAGACAGAACCTGGACCCAGACACATAGAGCAGAGCATGACTTAGGAATTTTAAATCATCCCTGAAAGTACTGATGAGCTACTGACATTTTTTAGTAGGAACATGGCATTTTCAGTTTTGAAGTCAGAGATCAAGGGTACCTGTGGGAGGAATTAGTGATGGGGGTCACCATCGTATATATGTTTTTTATTTGGGAGGGTGGTTTAAGTTTTTATTGTGAACTGAGTGATAGTTTACGTGGGAGAACATCGGCTTTATGCCATCATTTCATTGTAATGATTACAATCTCTTCCGTGCATCATCATTCAACAGTATTTGCTTCCATTCCCTGTTTTGTTTTGGGCGATGGGATGTACACAGAAACACTCAGGAATGCATAATAATTTAAACAAGCAAAGGGCACATTCTGCAAGCCTGCCTCTTGGCCACCAGCACCCAGTCCCTCTCTTTCCATGAGTCCAGATTCCTCAACTGCTCCCTCTCTTCATGTCCTCATCTCTGTCTCTGTCTCTGTCTCTGGTGTCATAGATTCTCTGGATTGGGTCCCTCACTCTGCTTGTGCTCTTCTCTCTTGATGGTCCTAGAGTCCTCTGTTTCTGGACTGTAAGATTAACTACTCCTCCATTTTTGTTACAAAACTTCTACAGTTGTGACAGTCACAGTTAGTCATAATAACAATTACTCACTATTGAATCATAAGAATCTTATCTCTATCGCTTTTCGCCAGACCCATCTAGATAAGATGAAAACTATTCAGTAGGGACTTTACCTTCCCCACACACACTCTGCAACGGAACTCCTTCTTGAAAACTTGTAAATTTGTTAATTTGTGCCTTTATCATCCCCTCATTTTAGGTAGAGAATGTTTATGTTGCCCATCCCTATCTACACTGTATACAAAGGGGATAGAATTGATACTTTCCCTCTCAGATTCTTTCCCTCTTAGTTGGTATTTTGAGCTACTACATCCATAGTATAGGTCAGGTTCATCAAATTGTTCAGCAACTTACACTTGTTTCCTTTATCAAAATTTTATTTTGTTTTTTTATCTTCCTCTAGTTGAGTTCTGATTATCAAGCCAGTGAGACTAAGTCAAATGGGTACTATCTGCAAGTCTGGGCATTCTTGTGCATCTCTCCTTACTTTATATTAGCTGGATGCTTCACTCTCAGCTCTAGCCCTCCATGGCTATGTCCTTGTCCATGGGCTCAGGAGTCCCCAGGTCTCACCACACTTCGGACCAACCAGTCCTTCCTCTTTATCTCTTCTTCAGGTCAATGGGCGTCTATAGAGCTTGGTTGAACGTAGCCAATTTCTTCATTGCTGCCTTTCTCCCTCTTCCACTCACCCATAGACCAACATGGTCACCAGCAAGCTTACATGCCTGCTTACGTGTTCCCTTTGAGTATCAGTATTGGAGGGTGGGTTTGTCCTGAAGGGACTTGATTGCTTGCCTTGATGGTAAACAACTTGCTTGTTCTTGTAGTAGCCAATCATACTGCCATTTTTGTTTGGGATTTTTCCTGCTGATCTTTATTTGAAGATGCATCTTGTTATATTGCTCTAGCTATTTCAGGATGGTCTGCTTGTTCTTTCTAGTGGGAATGTCGCCCCTCAGAAGGTTCTGGATGGAGCTCAAGATTCCACCTAAGGCCCTAGTCACTGTAGAGGCTCCACAAGAGGCCTATTTCAGTGGGCAAGTTTTAGAACCCCTTTTAGGTATTTCAATCAGTTATAGGCTAAAGACGGGCTTACAAACGTTCTGTAATCATGTTTCCCAACATTCTTTTCTAACCCACTCAAGTGTCTATTTTACAATAGTAGGCAAAGGAAGCCAATATAGATAAGACAGTCAAGCATCTTAGCATTATTTCCCCTCTTCTGACTAGGCCTTGCTTCCTGTATCACAGAGCCTGTTGTTCCAAGGTTGGCCATACATCACTGTTTACCTCTGTCCCATTTAGCCCATGATAAACTGGAGCACTGGTGTGGTGCTGTGGGTTAATGTGTCAGACTGCAAAGCCATTTGAACTGCAAGGTCGGTGGTGCAAGCTCACAAGCTCACCAAACCATCTACAGGGTCACTATGGGTCGGAATTGACTCAACAGCACTCAACAACAACAATAACAACAACAACTTACCTCAGGGTTACCCTATCTTCCTTGTTCTTCTACTCCCCTCATGCTTCTTGTATATTTCCCTCCCCAACACCCGAGCTATGATGTGTCTACTCACTACCCTGTACCCTATCGTCTCCTCCCTCCACCCCCAAGCCCCTCCCTGCCCACCCTCACTGGTAACCAACAAAGAATTTCCCCCTCCCCTTTTAGTATGGGTATCTTTTCTTAAGCTTTTATAATAATGGTCTTATGTAGTATTTGTCCTATTGTGACTGACTAATTTCATTCAACATAATTTCCTCAAGGATCATCCATGTTATGCGATGGCTTACAGCTTCCTTGTTATTCTTCAAGGTAGCATAATATACCATTGTATGTATGTAACAAAGTTTGTTTATCCAATTTTCCATCGATGGGAACTTAGGCTGTCCCCATCTTTTTGATATTGTAAATAGTGCTGCTATGAAGATTGGTGTGCATATATCTACTCGTGTATGGCTCATATTTCTTGTGAATATATACCAAGTAGAGGAATTGCTGGATCATACAGTATTTCTATTTCCAACTTTCTGCGGAAGCACCTACTGTTTTCCAGAGTAGTTAGATCATTTTGCATTCCCACCAGCAATGTAGGAGGGTCCCAGTCTCTCCATATCCTCGCCAGCATTTATTGTCCTCTGCCTTTTTGAACTTCACTGTTATTGCTGGAGTGAGATAATATCTCATTGTTGTTTTGATTTGCATCTCTCTAATGACTAGTGCTTGCTGAAAGTGAAGAGGACTTGAAACATTTATTTATGAAGATCAAAGAGCATAGCCTTCTATATGGATTACATCTCAATGTCAAGAAAACAAAAATCCTCACCACTGGACCAATAAACAACATTCTTATCAATGGAGAAAAGATTGAAGTTGTCAAGGACTTCATTCTTCTTGGATCAACTATCAACACTCGCGGAAGCAGCAGTCAAGAGATCAGACGACATATTGCACTGGACAAATCTGCTGCACAGGAACTTTTTAAAGTATTGAAGAGCAGAGATGTCAGCTTGAGGACTAAGGTGCGCCTGACCCAAGCCATGGTATTTTCAATAACCTCATATGGATGCGAAAGCTGGACAGTGAATAAGGAACATTGTAGAAGAATTGATGCCTTTGAGTTGTGGTGTTGGAGGAGAATACTGAAAGTGCCATGGACTGCCAAAAGAACCAATAGATCTGTTTTGGAAGAAGTGCAGCCAGAGTGCTCCTTGGAGGCCAGGATGGCTAAGCTTCGTCTCTCATACTTTGGACATATTGTCTGGAGGAAACAGTTACTGGAGAAGGATGTCATGATGGGTAAGGTGGAGGGTCAGAGAAAAAGAGGAAAACCCCTAACGAGATGGATCAGCCACGTGGCATCATTGATGGCGTCAAGTGTGGCAGCGATAGTGAGGTTGGCCCAGGATCGGACATTGTTTCGTTCTGCTGTGCATGGGGTCACTATGAGTCAGTTCCGACTCGATGGCACCTGACAAAAACAACAATGGCTAGTGATCATGAACAATTCTTAATATGTTTGCTGACTGCCTGAATTTCTTCCTTGGTGAAGTGTGTGTATATGTTTTGAATAGTAAACTAAAAAAAATTTTCTCAATGACTAAAACTCAAGGTGAAGGTCTGTTGACCAAGCTAACTTCCTTATGCATTTCATATAAAATGAGGATGTGGTTTGGAACTTCCAGGACAATTGAATTGAAGTGTTTTTGTATTGTTAGCTTAAATAACTGAATGATGAAATCCATCCTCCAAATTGTCAGCAGAACAGCTGTTCAGAAAGCTCTTGTTAGTCATTGACCTTATGTTTAATATGATTTCCTAGAATGTGGATACTTGGTTAAAGTACTGCATCAAAGCCCTCCCCATCCATCAAGCCCCTTGCAGTGAAAGAACCAAGGAAGAGAGAATGGCTAGTACAGAGGGCAAAAACCCTTTCCTTCCTGTCCCGAAGTCCTCAGGGAAAAAGAAAAGAAGAAACTGTGGCAGGAGTACATCTTAAAGAAGAAAGTGCCAGGACTTTCCAATAACTCTCAATTCCTCTCCTAGTCACAATGCAGGGGATAAAAAAGAAAGAGTCTATGACCTAAAACTGCACCTGAGTTTTCAAGAATAGCTGAGAATTTGCATTTAACCTATTTGTTTTGATGTAAAGCCTGACCCTTTATATGACCTGGATTTAGATTATACCATTGGAAGTGGGTAGGAGGCAAAGGGAAAAATAGTAGATGTGGAAATTTGTTCTTAAGGAAAAATAAAGCAACAACCAGAGTTTAATGAGTGAGTATATTCTACCTGAAAAAACAATGCCACATATGAGACAGAAAGAGTACTCTGCCTATATTCCTAACTACCTATCTGCCTGTTATTTTTGGGTCTACCTGCCTGCCTGTATGCTCATCTATTATCTGTGTGTCTGTCAATTCTATCTATCTATCTATCTATCTATCTATCTATCTATCTATCTATCTATCTATCTATCGATTGATCATCCTATCCATTCATCATGTATGCTCAGCCTCTATGACATTTGCTCTGACTTAGTGTGAAAAGCACACATGTAATAAAGAGTTCAAATAAAGATCCTCATACATCATGCAATGAAAGAGGGAGAATAACTGTACTAACAATATAGAAGGAACAGTTATGGTAATTTAATAGTCAATTTAGTTTAAACTTCTTGGCAGCCGAGATGAAATAAATGACCTCAGTAAGATTTATGGATTGTGTTTGTTGATGGAAAAGAGCAAATATCTTCCTGGTATTAAATTCTGTGAATTTAATGAATTTCACTTTTGTTCATTTATGTAAGAGAGTAGCAAATGTGGACAGTATCTTACACAGCAGTTTTGCAGAACAGACAGAGTGTTCTTTCTCTGAGACTTGTTATATCAAGTCAATACAAAACCAGTAACCAAGCACACTGCCATCAAGTTAATTGTGACTCACAGTGACTGTAAATCTTTATAGGAACAGACAGCTTCATCTTTCTCCAAGGGAACAGTTGGTAGGTTTGAGCCACAAACCTTACAGTTTGAAGCCCACAGTGTTACCAGAGTTCCTCATAAAGCTTGTGGTCTTTAATAAAAAAAGAACTGACACACATGATCTGCTTTATCCATTTGATTTCTGCCAAAACAAGACAAGCAAAAAGGGACGGTGGCAACAATAACAACAAAAACAACTGCACAGTTCTAACTTTTTAGAGTCCGAGGACTTCTTTATTTTTTGGTTGTTGTTGTTTTTTAGTAGGTTTAAGTTATGACTTGAATTGTTATTTTGAGCTAGAATATTTTTTAATTGTTAAAAAAACAAAAAAGCTCAACCAAAAATAATATAAGGAAATGAAAGGATCTATTGGTTTATAAAACTGATAAGCCCAGCAATATTTTGGTCTCATAATTCATTTTAATCTAGAAGTTCACAGCATCAACAAGTCATAGATACTTCATTCTGATTTCCTTTTGCCTTCATCTTCTTTGATGTGTAATTTTTTATCCCATTTAGATGTTTTTACATAAACAAACACTTTTCTAGCATCCCCAGGGTTTACATCCTCACATACTCAAAGATCAGGAGAAGAAACAGAAAATCAATAAAGTTTGGTTAAACCCCTTACGTGTGCTTAAGCCCTCCCCACTTACATGGCAAAACCACCACTTGTCTGTCAATTTGTCGTACTGTGGTAGCTCACATGTCGTCATGATACTAGAAGCTATGCCATTGATATTTTAAATGTCAGCAGCATATTTAAAATATCAGTGTGGTAGATAAGTTTCAGCTGAGCTTCCAAACTAAAACAGACTGGATAGAAGGAGAGGCAGACTACCATTGAATGCTTATTCACAGAAAAATATATGAAGGGCAGTGGAGCATTGTCAGATATAGTGCCTGAAGATGAAAACGTTATAAATAGAAGCAGAATATTTTCAGATGTACTGTTGCAAGAAGAGGTTGGAAGGCACTCAAAATAAGACTGGGGAAGAGCTGCCTCCACAATGTAGAGTTGATCATGATGATGCAAATAGACAACTTTTGGGACCTTCATTTGCTGATGAGGCACACTTCAAAATGCGGAGAAACAG
This sequence comes from Chrysochloris asiatica, assembly GCF_000296735.1. Classification (NCBI taxonomy): domain Eukaryota; kingdom Metazoa; phylum Chordata; class Mammalia; order Afrosoricida; family Chrysochloridae; genus Chrysochloris; species Chrysochloris asiatica. Next base: position 2,264,523 of record NW_006408561.1, read on the forward strand.
TTGCAAACACTGATTAATAACTGGAGCATGGAATGTATGAAGTATGAATCTACAAAAATTGGAAGTTGCCAAGAATGAAATAGAATGGATAAAGATTAATATCTTAGGCACTAGAGAACTGAAAAAGACTGGGTATTGGTCATTTTTGATCTGATAATCATGTGACTTACTACGCTGGAACAACAAATTGAAGAGGAAAGGCATCACTTAGTCATCAAAAAGAACATTTCAAGATCTATCTTGGAGTACAATGCAATCTGTGATAGGACAATATCCATCTACCTACAAGAAAGACCAATTAATACTACATTACTCAACTTTATACCACTAAAGCCAGTGATGATGAAATTGAAGAATTCTATCAACTTCTTCAGTCTTAATTTGATTAAATATGCAATCAGGATGTACTGATAATTACTGTTGCATGGGATGCTGGAAGCAGAGAGGAAGGATCAGTAGTTGAAAAACCGGGCCTTGGTAATAGAAACAATGTTGGATATCACATGATAGAATTTTGTAAGACCGGTGACTTATCTATTGTAAATACCTTTTTTAAACAACATAAAGGGTGACTCTACACATGAAATCCATAGGAATAAAATTGATTGTATCTTTGGGAAGAGACAGTGGAAAAGTTCATCATCTGCCAAAAACAAGGCTAGGAGCCAAATGTGGAGCAGACCATCAAGTGCTCATATGCAACCTCAGGCTGAAGATAAAGATAATTATAAGAAGTCCACGAGACCCAAAATATGACCTTGAATAAATCCCCCCTGAATCTAGAAATCATCTCAAGAACAGATTTGATGCACTAATGAACAAAGACCAGAAGACTTGTGGGATAACATTAAAAACATCATACATGAAGAAAGAAAAAGGTCATTAAAAAGACGGCAAAGAAGGAAAAGACTAAAATGTATGTCACAAAAGACTCTGAAACTTGCTCTTAAGCATAGTGATGCTAACGTGAATGAAAGAAATAAGGAGGTTAAAGAGCTAAATAGAAAATTTCAAAGGGCAGCTAGAGAAGACAATGTAAAGTATTATAATGAAATGTGCAATGACCTGGAGTTAGAAAACCAACAGGGAAGAAGAACACACTCAGCATTTCTCAAACTGAAAGAAGGAAAGCAAAAAATTCAAGCCTTGTTATGTTAGGTATTCTATGGGCAAAACATTGAATGATGTGTTGTTGTTGTTGTTGTTGTTGTTATGTGCTGTGGAGTTGGTTCCAACTCATAATGACCCTGTACAGGGTTTCCAAGGCTGTAATTCTTTATGGGAGTAGAAAGCCTCATCTTTCGCCCACGGAACAGCTGATAGTTTGGAACTGCTAACCCTGAGGTTAGCAGTCCGATTCGTAACCACTATGCTACCAGAGCTCCTTATTGAACGATGTAGAAAGCATCAAAAGAAAATGGAAAGTATACACAGAGTCAAAGTACCAAAAATAAATGGTCACTGTTTAACCACTTCAAGAGGTAGCATATGCCCCCTACTTTTTTTTCTTTTTTTTTTTTACCGGCTGGGACCATGAAGGGTGTTGAAGAGAAGAAGAAGAAGGTTCCTGATGTGGCAGAGATCTTGAAGAAAAAGTGAAGGAATTTTGCAGAACTAAAGATCAAGCACCTGAGAAAGAAGTTTGCCCAAAAGATGCTTTGAAAAGCTAGGAGGACATTTATCTATGAAAAAGCCAAGCACTATAACAAGGAATATAGGCAGATGTACAGAACTGAGATACGACTGGTTAGGATGGCAAGAAAAGTGGGCAACTTCTATGTACCTGGTGAGCCTAAACTGGCATTTGTTATTAGGATTAGAGGTATCAATGGTGTGAGCCCAAAGGTTCAAAAGGTGTTGCAGCTTCTTCACCTTCACCAGATCTTCAGTGGTACCTTTGTTAAGCTCAACAAGGCTTCAATTAACATGTTAAGGATTGTGGAACCATATATTGCATGGGGGTACCCAAACTTGAAGTCAGTGAATGAACTGATCTACAAGCATGGATATGGCAAAATCAAAAAGAAGCCAATTGCCCTGACAGATAACACATTGATTGTATGTTCTCTTGGTAAATATGGGATCATCTGCATGGAGGATCTGATTCATGAGATCTACACTGTTGGGGAACTTTTCAAAGAAACAAATAACTTCCTGTGGCCCTTCAAATTATCTTCTTCTCATGGTAGAATGAAGAAAAAGACCACCCATTTTGTAGAAGGTGGAGATGCTGGCAACAGGGAAGACCAGATCAACAGACTTTTTAGAAGGATGAACTAAGGTATCTACCATGATTATTTTTGTAATATGGTCAGCTAATAAAACAGTATATGTTCTCAAATTGAAAAAAAAAAAAAAAAGAGGTAGCATATGATCAAGAACAAATGGTACTGAAGGAAGAAGTCCAAGCTGCATTGAAGGAATTGGTGAAAAGCTAGGCTCAAGGAATTGACAAAATAAAATTGTATTATTTCAACAAACTGATGAAACACTACAAGTGCTCATTCATCTATGTCACACTAATTGGAAGAGAACCATATTTATGCCCATTCCAAAGAGAGGTGACCCAATGGGATGTGGAAATCATTGAACAATACCATTAATATCATGTGCAAGTAAAATTTCACTGAGGATAATTCAAAAACAGCTGCAGCAGTACCTTGGCAGGGAGCTGTCAGAAATTCTAGCAAGATTCAGAAGAGAATGTGGAATGAAGCAGAACATTCATTCAATAGCATTACAGACATCAGATGGATCTTGGCTGCAAGCAGAGAATGCCAGAAAGATCCTTTCTTGTGGTATGCAAAGGCTTTTGACTGTGTGCATTATGATAAACTATGAATAATATTTGGAAGAATGAGTATTGCAGAATACTTAATTGTGCTTATGAGGAACCTGTATATAGAGCAAGAGGCAGTCGCTGGAACACAAAAAGGGGATACTGAATGTTTAAAATCAGGAAAGGTGTCTACCAAGGTTGTATTCTTTCCCCATACTTACATATTCTGAGCAAATAATCTGAGAAACTGTATTATATGACAAACCAGACATCAAGATTAGAGGAAGACTCCTTAACTACTTGTGATATGCAGATGGCACAACCTTGCTTGCTGGTAGTTAAAATATATGATGATTTTAACTAAGATGAGTTAAAATATTTACTGATGAAGATCAAAGACCATAGCTTTCAGTATGTATTGCCCCTCAATGTAAAGAAAACAGAAATCCTCACAACTAAACCAACTATGAACTCCTGGAGTGGTGCTGTAGGGTCAACACTGGACTGCGAATCACAAGGTAGGCAGTTCAAACTTACCAGCTGCTCCTCGGAAATCCTATACAGGGTCACTATGAATCGGTGCTGACTCGGCGGCACTTAACAACAACAACAAATGGTGAAAGGTTGAAGTTGTCAAAGACTTCATTTTGCTGGGATCTACAAACAATATTCATGGAAGCAGCAGTCAGGAAATCAAATGACCTATTGCATTGGGCAAAACTGCTGCACAAGACCTCTATAATGTGTTCAAGAGCAAATATCAGTTTGAAGACTAAGGTGCACCTGACCCAAGTCATGGTACTTTCACTGGCTTAATATGCATGTGAAAATTGGACAATGAATAAGGAAGAACATAGAAGAATTGATGCATTTGAGTTATGGTGCTGGAGAGGAATATTGACAGTTTCATGGACTGCCAGAAGGACAGACAAATCAGTCCTGGAAGAATTACAGCCAGAATGCTTCTTGGAAGCCAGGCTGGTGAGACTATAGCTCATACTTCAGATGTGTTATCAGGAGGGACCAGACTTTGGAGGACATTATGCTTAATAAAGTGGAGGGCCAATCAATAGGAGGAAGACTCCCAATGAGATGCACTGGCACAGTGGCAGCAGCAGTTGGCTCATGTAACAACAATTGTGAGAATGGCACAGGACTGGGATTTGTTTTTGTTCTGTTGTGCATAGGGTTGCTATAAGTAGCAACTGACTCCATGGCACCTAACAACAACATATGACAAAAGCCTGCTTTCATGGAGCACACCATCTAGTCAAGAGAGGTAAGAAATAACATAAATAAAATATATTAAGAAATCATAAAGGAAAGAATGAAAACATAAAACATGGTAAGTGGATAGTGAGTGATGAGTCTTTCCCTTTTCTTCATTTGTTTTATTTTTTATATGGTTATATATAACAAAACCTTTACCAATCAATATTTTTGTATGTACAATTCCCTGATTATATTCATCATGTTGTACAACCATTGCCATTATCCTTTTCCAAATTATTCCACCAGATGGTTAGTCTTTTGGTAGCCTGACTTTTCTGACAGGAAAATAATTGAGCAAAATATGGATGATATAAGGGAGTGAACCATGGGACGGTGTAGAGTATGAGTATTATGTACAGAGGGAGTTACAAACATAAATGATTTGAAGCGAGAGTAAGCATGGCTGATTATAAAATACTCTGGGCCATTATGGCTAGAGAGGAGTTGGAGACGTAAGGAGATGATGGAAGAGAGATTGGTTATTGTTGTGTGCTGTCACGTCAGTTCTGACTCACAGAGACACTGTGTAGTGTTTCCAAGGAGTGGCTGGTAGGTTTGAATCACTGACCTTGTGGTTATTAGTCCAGTACTGATCCTACAGCACCACATCAGGACTCCAGAGAGATGGGTAGGGGTTTATATTACATAAATGTCTATAGACCATGGTGATGAGTTTGGATTTTATTCCAAGAGTGATGGGAAACTATTGCTAATATGTTGTTGTTGTTAAGTTCCATTGTATTGGTTCTGACCCATAGCAACCCTGTATAGGGTTTCCAGGGAGTGGCTGGTGAGCTTGAACTGCTGACCTTGTGGTTCAAACCGACTTTGCAGCCTAGCACATTAGCCCACAGTGCCACACCAGGAATCCATTGAAAATATAGGGACAGCAAAATGCGAATCACTTGTAAATTTGCTTGTCAATTGTATTTGTGTAACTGCAATGGCTTAAATAAATTAGCATCTTGGCCTTCATACATGACAAAACGTACAGATTCTGGAAAATCAGAATTGATCAGTAGCTATAACTTTCTATTTTCTAACTTTCTATTTTGCTATCCTTAGTGTGTAGTTTTCTATTTATGAGTGCAAGATGGCATCTAGTGACTATAATCCTGGCAGGGTAAAAAGAGAAAAGAGCAAAGCTTGCAAGCCAAGTGCCTGTTGAATCTGTACCTTTGTATCAGAAAACAAATAGTTGTTACAGAAGTCCCATTCAGTAGACTTAGGCTTACATATGGAAAAAAAATGGACACATGATTTCAATAAGAAGTGATGGGTCAACCCCTAACTCACATCATATACAAAAATTAATTTGAGATTGATAAAGATTTAATACGTTTGGAAGAAAATACAGGAGATACTCTGCCAGGTGCCAAAAAACAGTTAATACGTTCAGCTGTTAACTGAAAGGTTGGTAGCTCGAGTTCACCCAGAAATGCCTTGGGAAAAAAGACTTGATTTACTTTAGAAAAATCAGCCATTGTAAACCTTATAGAACACAGTTGGACTTGGACTCAGATGGGCTTGCCACGAGTCAGAATCCACTCAACGGCAAATGGATTTTACCTTTGCAGCATTAGGGTACACAAAGACTCCCTAGACACAGAAACCATTAAATAACATACTAATAATGATGATGATAACAATAATAAATTAATTGCATCTCATCAAAGGGGAAGATTCAGAATCAAATGACACTCATTGTTAAGTTCATGAATAGACAAGCTGCTGACTAGGAGGAAATATTTTTTAAAATATATTCCTGACAAAAGATTTGCACCAAAAAATATGTAAAGGACTCTTACAACCCAATAAATAGAAGAAAAAAATCCAATTTTTTTAAATGAGCAAAATATTCCAACAGACCCTTCATGAGGAAGATAAATGACTGCCCAATAAACATATGGAAAGATGCTTAACACCATTAATCATCAGAGAAATACAAATTAAAACTTCAGGGAGATACAGCACAGCTTCTAGAATAACTAAAACTCAAAAGGCTGAAAATGCCAAATGTTGGTGAGGGTGTAGATCAGCCAGATGTCTCACACATTGCATATGTGTGAAAACATAAATTTTACGACCACCTTAGAAAACAGTTAGGGAGTTTCTTAAGAATACCAACATACTTCTTTCCTATGATTCTGTAATTTCACTCTTGGTTTAGTTAGAACAAGATCATTGAGGGACTGTTCTCAGAAATTGAGATTAAGACGCTTACTATTAACAGGCTGAACTGGAGAGGGTTCTGTGGGAAGACGGGAGGGATTGGGGAAAGGTGGATGATTGGTTCTACTTCTGGGATTTTTAGTGCAATCGATGATTAAAGAGATTGGGTAATAGGAGATGACCTAGGAGAGTTGGACACCTGGCAGGTTATAACCATATAGCAACTAGTTTTGATGGTTTTTCAAGGGCTAAAGTTCCAATTGGGATTTCTTGAGACTGGTCCTTTCAGTAGTTTGTGGTGTTGAGGTATGTGGTATGGCCTCAGGCATTCTGTTGTCCCCAAAACACTGTTCCATGAACCTTCTTTTGAGAAGTTTTAATGTTCATATCTGGAAATGGGACCAAGTTATATCACGTGCCATTCCTACATCACTCATTGTGGCTGCAGGAGTGAGATTACAGAGACTTTGAATGTCTGAAATTCAGGGGAGTAGTGTGTGTGTGTGTGTGTGTGTGTGTGTGCACTTAGGCTACACGGAAGAAGACAGACTGAACAGTTGCCAAGAGATGAGAGGTAATTGTTGCGGAATTTCCAAACTTAGCTCACATTCATTAAAATCCCTCACCCAGCAACCAGTAAACACATGATGCTGTTGATAGAGAAATTTGGGGAGAGTGTGGGTAGATCCAGATAAACATATCCTCACTCTGGGGAATTAGGTGGAAATATTGTCTTCAGTGATAAAAAGAAGCACATAATTTGACTGGCAGTACAGTATTTCTATTTGATCGAGGATCCAATTGTATTGTGTGGTTAAATACTTCTCCATCACAAAGACCAGAACTTTAAAAAGTGTGGTACCCCAATTTTGTTTACAATTGTCCTCGAGTAATATTGCTCATAAATATCTGGGGTCCATTTATAAGATGTTTCTTTTCTTTTTCACAGGAAGAACTGAAAAGATTGCAGAACCCTTTAGAACAAGTTAATGATGGAAAATATTTGCTTGAAAAGTAAGTAAAAATTACTAAAAGAAGTTACGTTAGTTGAAAGATTGAGAAACATATATGAAACAAAGCTGCCTGGCACCGTAAAAATTAATAAGTAGATACGATGGTTTCTCATATAATTGTGGGCAGGGTACAGAAATGCGGCTAATTTGAAATATGGTTAGATTAATTTATAGCTACTTGAACAATGATACAAACTGTACTGCTCATTGGAGTAACATGGCCCTTGGAAGATATCTCTGGTGGTGTGTCTGAGGGCTTGAAACTTAACATTACCCTGTCTTCCCCTTTTAAGCAATGACATGTATAAAAGGCAGGCCTAAAATTTGCAAAACGCACAAGATTAACACTAAAAATGAATATTCAAAATAATACTGCAGAATGGGAGAAAACTGGGGAAAGAAAAGAAGGGAGGAAGGGAAAGAAAGGAGAGAAGAAAGAGATGAAGTTAAAGAGAAACAAGTAAAGTCTTGCATATATGTTTGTTAAAATTATATGATATATATTATGTATCTAAATCTATGATACAATACTAGGCTGATTAATGGGAGTGTGGTGGCTCTGTAGGATAAGCTCTCGACTGTGAATCACGAGGTCGGCTGTTGAAACCCACCAGCATCTGCACAGGAGAGAGATGAAGCTTTCTGCTCCCACAAAGATTTACAATCTCAGAAACCCCATACAGGATTGCAATGAATTGGAACCAACTCAACAGTACTTAACAACAAGACTGATTAATAGACATGCATTGTCAAGATTGTTGTTGTTAGGTGCCATTGAATCGATACTGACTCATAGCGACACAGCAGAACGAAACACTGCCAGATCATGAGCCAACCTCACTACTGTTGCCATGCTTGAGTCCATCAATGCTGCCACTTTGCCAATCCATCTCACTGGGGGTCTGCCTCTTTTTCTCTGACCCTCCACCTACCAAACATGATATCCTTCTCCAGCAACTGGTCCCTCATGACAGTATGTCCGAAGTATGAGAGACGAAGTTTGGCCATCTTGGCCTCCAAGGAACACTGTGGCTGCACTTCTCCCAAAATGGATCTATTGGTTCTTTTGGCAGCCCATGGAACTTTCAACATTCTCCTCCAACACCATAACTCAAAAGCATCAATTCTTCTACAGTCTTCCTTATTCACTGTCCCACTTTTGCATGCATATGAGGTTATTGAAAATAACATGGCTTGGGTCAGGCACACCTTAGTTCTCAAGTTGACATCTTTGCTCTTCAACACTTTCAAAAGGTCTTGTGCAGCACATTTGCCTAATGCAATACATCATTTGATTTCTTGACTGCTGCTTCCATGAGTGTTGATGATTGATGCAAGAAGAATGAAGTTCTTGACAACTTCAATCTTTTCTGCGTTGATAAGAATGTTGTTTATTGGTCCAGTGGTGAGTCCTAACATTGAGATGTAACCCATACCGAAGGTGGTGCTCTTTGATCTTCATCAGTAAATGTTTCAAGTCCTCTTCACTTTCAGCAAGCAAGGTTGTATCATCTGCATATTGCAGGTTGTTAATGAGTCTTCCTCCAATCCTGATGCCACGTTTTTCTTCATAGAACCCAGCTTCTCATATTATTTGCTCAGCATACAGGTTGAATAAGTATGGTAAAAGAATACAACCCTGTCGCACACCTTTTTTAATTTTAAACCATTCAGTGTTTCCATGTTCTGTTTGAACTGCTTCTTAGTCCAGGTACAGATTCCTCCAATTAAGTGTTCCGGGATATTCATACTTCGCAATGTTGTCCATAGCTTGTCATGATCCACACAATCGAAAGCCTTTGTATAGTCAATAAAGCACAGGTAAACATCTTTCTGATATTCTCTGCTTTCAGCCAAGATCCATGGGACATCAGCAATGATATCCCACATTCCACGGTCTCTTTTGAATCTGGCTTGAATCTCTGGAAATTCTCTGTCAATGTATGATTGCAGCCGTTTCTGTATTACCTTTAGTAAAACTTTACTGGCATGCGATATCAAAGAGATTGTCTGATGATATCCGCATTCCATTGGGTCACCTCTCTTTGGAATGGGCACAAATACAGAACTCTTCCAATCAGTTGGCCAGATAGTTGTCTTCCAAATTTCTTGGCAGAGAGAGTGAGCGCCTCCAGTGCTACATCAGTTTTTTGAAAGATTTCAATTTTTATTCCATCAGTTCATGGTGCCTTGTTCTTTGCCAATTCCTTCAATGCACTCTGGACTTCCTCCTTCAATATCATTGGCTGTTGATCATATGCTTCCTCTTGAAATGGTTGAACATTAACCATTTCCTTTTGGTACAGTGACTCTGTGTATTCCTTCCATCTTCTTTTGCTAAATCTTGTCAAGATTAGGGAAGAAGAAATAACTATTATTTCTTGAGCATTTTCAATGCACTTTATACGGTCGAATGCTTCACTGACATTATCTCATCATAGTCTCATGACAGCCTTTTGATACAGGCATTATTGTTTTCACTCTATGGATGAGGAAAGAGGCTCAGGGACGTTTCAGGAACTTGCCTAAGTTTTCATAGCTAGTGAGTGGTCAGGATGGGAATCAAATCCAGGTCTGGATGGCTGCACAGTCCTTGCTCTCAACCAATTACTAAGTCCCAATGGACTCTCTGCTTGCTCGGAGTACCACATTTTTAAAAGTACATTGATGTCCCCAAGAACACCAGAGGAAGCCAATTCAGGTGCGGGGAGAGTTCTGGGACCACTGTAGCTACTGTAAAGAGCTGAGGTTGCATAGTTAGACAAAAGAAGATGCAGAGCTAACCTTAAACATCTAAAAGAATGTTCCTATAAAAGGGGCTAAATTGACCTTCTTGTTCCAGAAAACAGAATAAGAATCAATGAATTGGATTTCTGGACAAACAGATTTATGATTCAGAAAAAGGATAATTTTTGCAAAAATTCAACTGCCCATCAAGAGAATGAACTTCCTTGTTAAGTAATGAGTTCACAGATACTAGAAGTGTCCAAGAAGAGTGTAAATAACCATATATTTGACATGCTGTTGAAAGCATTCCTGAAAATAGGAAACACTAGATTTGTATCCTCTTTGTACTTTTACCTAGCTTTCTGAGTTTAGAAAATTTATTTAACCACTCTGAGTCCTGGTTTCCTCATCTTTAAAATCAGGATAACAGTATTGATTTGACAGTCTTGTTAAAAGCATTAAATCAGACACCTTCAATATTGGCTCCCTTTACGTTCTGTCTGGGTGGGTATTTGAGCTGTATAATTTCTCAAATTCATTTCATCTCTATGAGTGTAAGAACACAGCATACATATCACATTGAAGGGAAACTTCAGCCCTTTGATCACAAGTTTCTGGGTTATCTATGGTTGTAAATTATCCTTGTTATGCCTAGATAAATCCACCTCAAGGTCAGCAATTCCAACTCACCTTTCGCTTCTGGGAACCCTATTCAGGGTTGCTATGAGTTGGAACCAACTTGACCGCACTTAACAACAAAGAGAATGGCTATTCTTATTAATATGGATAAATGAGAATAAACTATCTCAATTGCCCTCCTCCCTTTTACCACCATCACCATTACCTATATGCAAATAATAATAACACAATGGCGTTGGGCTAAAATTAGGAAGAAGGTTTTTCTTCTAGGGATTGCTAGTGTTGTAATGGTATTAGGGCTAGAGCAGTGGTTATGGTCATCAGGCTGCTCTTCGAATCAATCACTGGAGAAACTTTTAAAAAATGCTCTGGTTTAAGGTCTAACCCAAACAAACTGAATCTGAACCTCTGGGGGTGAGACCCTGGAACCAGCATTTACTAAAACGCTTCCATGACATGGTTCTGTTGAGGAGATAGCGATGAGATCCAGTGGTCTAGATATACTGTTGGCTTTTCCTCATTGTTTGATAATCTCCTTCCGCAGTTCAATTCTCTGAAAATATACTTTCTCTGTGATGTTCTTTTGGGTCTTTTATTTATTAAACTTTGCTATGCTGAGTTTTCTACATTGATTTTAGTTTAGGAAATGAACTCCAAAGGTGTTGTTTTTTTCCTGCTAATTGACCACAAGTCTATATTATATTAAGCCTCACACTAATGCCAACTTCCCCAGCAAAAGAAGACATGTGGAGATTGATGGTACATATGAGTATGTTAGCTTCTACCCCTGCCCCCTTCCACACTTGTCATTATCCAGAACTCTGGGAAACGAAAAGCTTTTTATAAATGGGCAGTCTGTTTCATATGTTCTTTTTTCCCCCTCTAATCATGATTAAAGAATTCCAGGGATAGGAATTGAAGTCTCTCTCAAAGCATATGGGCCAATGGGGTAACCTTTCCTGTCCTGTTTGTTCAGGACAGAGAGAAAACAGCAGGGACCACCAGCCCTGACAACTATGCCTATTTGCCTGGAATTCTGGAAATGTTCCTGGCACTTTGAAGTAGGGTTGTGACCTTGAAAGCTGTCAAATTTGATTGAAAAATTGGCATACTTTGAGCACATTAGGCATTTCATTATAGCTGGAAGCTGACTTAGGTGCTAATGTAAATCATCTCAGCGACTGGCAATGACCATAAGTTAAGTAATAGTGGTGTCATAGCTGTGGATTGGTGATTCCCCCTTACAACATTATGTTTATTCTGAATGCTCAGCAGGGTTTTGCTGTAGACAGTCAATGTGCAGGAAGGGAAACGGCAACTCTCTTCTGTTTGAGACCATCTGCAGGAGGAGTACAGTGCACTTGTGTAAACATATTCACCAAATGGAGTCTGGCATGTGTACACAGACAGAGATGAACCACTGGTAAGATTATTCATTAGGAGACTTCTTGCAACAACCATTTTTGATAATTTATTCACATAAGACCTTAAACTGACTACCATTCTTTGGAGGTGCTGACTCAAAATTAGTCTCTGGTAAGAAATGTGTTTGCTGTCACACATCCTACTGAGATATAATCTCTTTATTACTCACAGGCAGTTATTGGTGGAATTAGTATATTCAAACTATTAGTTATTTGTAGTTTGCAGTTTATTGAGGATATGTTGATTATGGCTCCAATTAACAAATTAATTAACATTACAAAAGTGTGGGTTTTTTCCTTTTGAAAACTTCAACTTCTTTGGTTGTTGCACTATAGGCCACCCACATTCACATAGAACTCTGTAACCCAGTTTGCTAGTTTGCAGCTAAGAGGATTAGCTAAGGAAATCTTAACACATGCTTTTTGTAATCCAGATCAAATCAAACCCACTGCTGTCAAACTGATTCTGACTCAGTGACTCTATAGGGCAAGGTAGAACTGCCCCATGGGGTTTCCAAGGCTGTAAATCTTTATAGAAGCAGCCTGCCTCATCTTTCCTCCATGGAGTGATTAACACTATACCACTAAGGCTATTTCCATGAGAGGTAGTGGTGGGTCAGTAGTAGAATTCTCGCCTTCCATGTGGGAGACTTGCATTTGATTCCTGCCAGTACACTTCATGAGCAGCCATCACCCATCTCGTTGTTGTTGTTGTTGTGAAGTGCCATCAGGGAATTCTGAGCCATAGCGACCCTGTATAGGGTTTCCAAGGAGCAGCTGGTGAGCTTGAACCACCGACCTTGTAGTTCAAACGACTTTGCATTCTGATGCATTAGCCCACAGCGCCACACCAGGACTCTATCCACTTCATTGGAGGTGTTTATATGGCACCGATCAGGTTTCAGCAGAACTTCCAGACTCTGATGAACTAGGAACAAAGACCTGGCAATCTACTTTCAGATACCAGTCAGTGAAAATCCTATGCATCACAAAGAACTGCTCCACAAGCAATCATGAGGATCTTGCCGACCCAGGCAGTATTTCATTCTATTGTGCTGGGGTCACCATCAGTTAGGGCCAACTCTACTATAGTCAGCAAGAACAATCTCTGGAAAAATTTAGAATTAGCAAAATGAGACTTTCCCTGTCGACCTATCCTAGGTTTGGTCCTTCTGTGTCCTCTCTTTAATAACATCCATGCCATTTTAAAAATAACTTCTTTAATCTGTGTCTATTCCCCTGAATTATCAAGACTGTGAGTGCTAGAAATATAGCTAGATTTTCACTATTGTACCCGCTGTGTACAAGGAGCTCTGGTACTATAGGGTTACAAATTGGGCTACTAAACTCATGGTCAGGAGTTCGAAACTACCAGCAGTTTCCGCGGGAGAAAGATGAGGCTTTCTGCTCCCATAAAGAGTTACAACCTCGGAAACCCTATGTAGGGTCGCTGTTCGGAACCGACACCACCACCCCTACCACCACCCTGTGCACAGAGAAGAAAAGAAGATGTGTCTTTGTAAAGCAAAGAAGAATGATGAATGAATAAAAGAAGATGTGTCTTTCTAGAGCAAAGAATGATGAATGAATAATAGACTCTGAAATAGTATTGGTGCAGAGCAAACAGACAGGGCATCCACAAAGCTATCTTGGGCTGATGGCACCACCTAGCGGTCATATGGGAATTTATTTCCTCTACCATCTGTTCCTTTCTGGTGGTAGTGAACGTGTGCAGTTGATTGGGTTTCCACCCACAGCTTCTCTGTATAGGGTTTTCAAGGCTCGAATTTTTTTTTTAAGTTTTTATTGTGAATTGAGTGATAGTTTACATGGGAGAACGTCGGTTTTACACTCATCGTTTCATTGCAATGATTACCATCTCCTCTGTGCATGTCACTCAACAATATTTGCTTCTATTCCCTCTGGGTTTTTTTGTTGTTGTTTGTTTTGGAGTTTTTTTTGACGGGGAGGATATGCACAAAAACACTCAGGACTGTATAATAATTTAAACAACCAAAGGGCAAATTCTGCAGCCAAGGCTATAATTTTTTTAACGGGAGGAGAAAGCCTCATCTTTCTCCCACGTGATGGCTGATGAATTCAAACAGCTGACCTTGCAGTTAGCAGCCCCTTGTATAACTAACGCACTATGCCTCCAGGGCTCCTATAGTCCTTTCTAAAGAGGAGGAAATACATTTGTTATCCTAATGATACTTCCAGCCCAACTGTTAAAATATTTTTATTCTTTTCTATCACCCAAATATCAGTCTTTATTGTTAGTCTTCTAACTAGTTTTCCTGACGCGTCTCATTCATCATATTTCTCTGCCACAAAATGCTTTATGTTTCCCTTTTAATGCTATACATCCACTGGTGGTTTATTAAATATATTTGGTGGATCACCACTAGTCTTTCAAAAATATGATATGTGATTTTAAAATCTCAGAGTGCATCACATGTAAACCAAAAACTAAACCCACTGTGGGTGACTTGGTTCTGACTCACAGTGATCCTACAGGACAGAGCAGAAGTACCTCACAGGTTCTTTAAGACTGCCACATCTTTCTCCTGTGGAGCAGTGGCTAGTATTGGAACCACCAACCTTTGGTTAGCAGCAAAGTGCTTTAACGAGTAAGCCACTGGGGCTTCTTGCTTCGCATGTTGTTGTTGTTATTAAGTGCCATCGAGTCGGTTCCGACCCATAGCAACCCTGTATAGGGTTTCCAAGGGTGTAAATCTTTACGGGAGTAGAAAGTCTCATCTTTCTCCTGCGGAGCGGCTGGTAGTTTCGAACCACTGGCCTTAAGGTTCGCAGCCCGATTCATAACCACTACGCTACCAGAGTTGTAGGTGGGGAAAAATGTGTTGTTTTTTAATTCTTTTTTTCTTTACACACACACAACTTCTTGCCACATGTATATGTATTGGATTGGGACACAAACTGTATTACCTAAACGACATTTAACAACAACAACAAAGGGTCCCATGTTCTTGTTAAGTGCCGTTGAGTCACTTATGACTCATAGTGACCCTGTGTTGGCCTTCTGAAGATTGGCTGATGGGTTTGAACTGCCAGATTTGAGGTTAGGAGTCCAGTGCTTATCCAATAGTGCAATACCAGGACTCCTGGCATCGGAAACTCTGAGGAGCAATTGTACTGTGCCCTACATGTCAATCTGGGTTGGAATCAATTGAATGGCAGTAGGTTCAGTTTAGTATAGAATATGACAGAAAATTGACAGCTGCTTTCAGTAAGATTAAGCCTAATAAGTGTGATATTAAAATTATTTCCAACTAGTACCTTGTGTGATTTCTCTTGTACAGTGAATTGAATAAACAACTTAATCTCTCTGAGTTTAAAGTTTCCTGACTGTACCGTGGCTGGGTGTAGGGGTGGTGGTTGGTGGTTGTGTGCATTGGAGTGGGTTCCAACTACTAGTGACCAATCCTGCATAGGGTTGCCGAGGCTATAAATCTTTACAGGAGCAGAAAGCCTCATCTTTCTCCCACAGAACAGTTGGTAGTTTCAAACTGTTGACTTTGAGGTTAGCAGTCTGACTCTTAACCACTATGCTATAGAGCCCCTTGGGGGTGGGAGTTGTTGTTGTTGTCAGGTGCCATCAACTAGCTACCAACTCATAGTGACACTATGTACAACAGAATGAAACACTGCCAGGTCCTGGGACAATCTTACAATTGTTGCAACGCTTGAGCCCATTGATGCTGCCACTTTGGCAATCCATCTTTTTTGGGGTCTTCATCTTTTTCTCTGACCCCTCCACCTTACCAAACATGATATCCTTCTCCAGTGGACTGGCCCCTCTTAACAATATGTCCAAAGTATGAAAGACGGAGTTTGGCCATCCTGGCCTCCAAGGAGCACTCTGACTGCACTTCTTCCAATACAGACCTGTTGGTTCTTTTGGGAGCTCATAGCACTTTCAATATTCTCCTCTAACACTATAACTCAAATGCACCAATTCTTCTGTGGTCTTCCTTATTCATTGGCCAGCTTTCGCATGCATATGAGGTTACTGAAAAACTATGGCTTGGGCCAGGCACACCTCAGTCCTCAAGCTGACATCTTTGCTCTTCAACACTTTAAAAAGGTCTTGTGCAGCAGATTTGCCTAATCCAATACATCCTTTTGATTTCTTGACTGCTGCTTCCATGAGTGTTGACAGTTGAACCAAGAAGAATGAAGTCCTTGACAACTTCAATCTTTTCTTCATTGATAAGAGTGTTATTTATTGGTCCAGTGGTGAGGATTTTTGGTTTCTTTACATTGAGATGCAATCCATACCAAAGGCTGTGCTCATTGATCTTCATCAGTAAATATTTTAAGGTCTCTTTACTTTCAGCAAGCAAGGTTGTATCATCTGTAAATTGCAGGGTGCTAAAGAATCTTCCTCAAACCCTAATGCCACATTTTTCTTCATATAACCCAGTTTCTCGGAATATTTGCTCAGCATACAGGTTGAATAAGTTTGGTGAAAGAATACAACCCTCTCACACACCTTTCTTAATTTTAAACCATTCAGTGTTCCCATGTTCTCTTTGAACAACTGTCTCATGGTCCACGTACAGATTTCTCATGAGCACAATTAAGTGTTCTGGAATACTCATACTTCGCAATGTTGTCCATAGCTTGTCATGATCCACACAATCGAAAGCCTTTGCAAAGTAAAAAAAAGCACAGGTAAACATCTTTCTGATATTCTCTGCTTTCAGCCAAGACCCATCAGACATCAGCAATGATATTTCTTGTTCCATGTCCTCTTTCTGAATCCAGCTTAAACCTCTGGAATTTCTCTGTCAATGTATGCTTGCAGCCATTTCTGCATTACCTTCAGTAAATCTTTACTTGATGGGATATCAAAGATATCGTCCGATGATTTCCACATTCC
>NW_006408561.1:2282911-2306880 GCF_000296735.1 Chrysochloris asiatica
ATGTTAATGGATGTTTCTAGCTGTTTCTTTTCATTTTGAGTTGTGCCCCATCAGCAAATGAATGTCCTGCGGGCTTTACCACCACAGGTTTTACTCCATTCACGTCATCACAGTCAACTCTGCTTTGAGGAGGCAGCTCTTCCCCAGTCTCATTCTGAGTGCCTTCCAACCAGAGGGGCTCATTTTCCGGCACTATATCTGGCAGTATTTCTCTGCTATTCATAAGGTTTTCAGTGGCTAAATACTCGGAAGTACTTCATCACTCCTTCTTCCTATTCTGTTTTTGTCTGGAAGCTCATTTGAAACCTGTTCACCATGGGTGACCCTGCTTGTATTTAAAATACTAGTGGCATAGCTTTCAGAATCACAGCAACTCACAAGCCATCACAGTACCACAAACTGACAGACAAGTGGTGGGGGCTGATGTGTGTGTGTGGGGCGTTAATTGATGGAGGAGCTCTGGTAGCATAGTGGTTACAAATCAGGCTGCTAACCTCAAGGTCAGCAGTTCAAAACTACCCGCTGTTCCACAGGAGAAAGATGATACTTTCTGCTCCTGTAAAGATTTGCAGCCTCGGAAACCCAGTGCAGGGTCACTATGAGTCGGAACTGACTCAGTGGTACTTAACAACCACATCAACAATTGTGATAATTAATTGAGTTAATAAATGCAAAGTGTCTATGACAATATTTCGTACATATACCAGCTATTCGTTTTCTGACTTGAACAATCTGTTTTCTGTTATTCTCCTATTGATATCTTCATTTTAGTTTAACTGCTGCCTATTGTCTAAAACAGGGTGGTGTTTGTTGTTTAGTGCCTCCGAATCTATTCCCACCCATAGCAACCCTGTATAGTGTGTCAGGGAATGACTGGTGAGCTTGAACCACCGACCTTGCCGTTCAAACCGGCTTTGCATTACAGTGCATTAACCAATTTTGCAGTCCAGTGCATTAACTCAGAGGACTGGTGCGGGACATTATTCTGCCAAAATTTATAACACCATTAACAGGCCATAGAAAATGATCATTTAAAAATTGTGCCTGCTCTATTTGGTCAAACATTTAATTAAGGAACTCCTAATCGACTCGACAGTCCTGGTGTGGCACTGTGGGTTAATGCACCAGACTGCAAAACCGTTTTAACTGCATGGTCGGTGGTTCAAGCTCACCAGCTAGCAGCTCTTTGGAAATCCTATTACAGAGTCGCTGTAGGTTGAAGTCGACTCAACAGCACTTAACAACAACAACATACAGCCCACTGACTGGATGTTCTCCACCCCTGGTCTAAAATAACCTTTTAATTTTTCACCTCTACTCTTTTTTTTCCCTATGTTTTATAAGCTTAAGTGATTCCTGCCCATTCTTCAGAACCCGGTCGACCTTCTCCACACAGTCTTCCTTAACAGCTGCAGCATCCAGAGCTATCCTTACACGTTCAGTAGGATCAGTGGCTACATGCTGATAGCCCTTTGTCTTTCTCCAGGACATAGAGTCATGCTTTCTTCATATTGGAACTCTGAGAAAGCTTATAGAATGAGGAGAGATGGCATCACTGAGAATGAGGAACATGCTCTTGACAACTTACCAGATGTCCAATCCCAGGGCATTTCTGAGCGCTCTTACGCTGCCTTTCCCCAACCCCTGAGATATGCCAATATCCTTTCTTCTTTTCTGAAAAAGCTACTCTCTTTATTCCTTAGATATGAGTGATGAGTTGAGTGGAAGAAATCAAAAGGGCAGCAGATAAAAGACAAAGCACCATTTTCCTTCTATGGTATGGTGATTTATCCATCCCTGATCTGTAGCACTCTGTTAATAAATTTAAATGAACAAAATTGAATATGTATCTGTCATTTCAAATAAATAAAATGAACAGGTCTTATTAATTTTCTGAACTGAGTTATATTGAGACACTGTTTCTGTTTCCAGTCACCAGCTGGCCATGGATGTGGAGAATAATATTGAAAACTATCATCTCAATCTACGTCCCTTGGAATCAAAGGTGAAAATGTAAGTTGTTTCAAAGTTTACATTAAGGCATTAGTTTATACAATTCTTGTTTTTTAAACTCTGAACTTCTCTGCGATTTGTGAATGCAGGACTTGTACATCTGTTTCACACTGTGTTGGATATTATTTCCTCCATGTTCTAGGCAGTAAGGCAGCTGCTTTGCCAGACAGCACCATCTACTGGACAGTGTGGGGAATTACTTGATTGCCATCTCCACCACTTCTGCGGTTTCCCCTTTAGGCAAAATGTTGTTGCTGTTGTTAAGTGTCATAGAGTCAGTTCCCATTCATAACTACCCTGAACTCATAGCGACGCTGTACTCATAGTGACGCCCTATAGGGTTTCCGAGGAGTCGCTGGTCAGTTTGAACAGCCACCTTGTCGTTCACAGTCCAGAGCTGACTGTTGTTATGTGCCATAGACTCCATTCCGACTCGTAGCAGCCCTGAGCAGCTAGTGGATTTGAACTGCTGAGCCTGTGGTTCGCAGTTCAGTGCTGATCCTTCAGCACTGAATACAAATCTCTTTGGATCAGGCAGAAAGATAAAGTCTAACATGGCATCAGAATACATTTGGTGCCCCTTAGGAAGCTCTGTGTCACAATACCAAATCAATCAAGAGTCAGGCTAAGAAACTGGTCCAAGTAGCAAGCACTGTGTCCATTCACTACGCAAGACTTTAGTTTGCAAACACAGGTTGCTTTATCCTTAGGCATTTTCTCACTAAGATCTGGTTCTAGTGAATGACAAAGCCCTGCGAGGTAAAGTTGTTGTGTGAAATTTTAGAGTGTTTGATTTGAATGCTGACATGGAATCAGGAAACTGGGAAACCTCTCTAAAGGTTTTTGTTTTTTTCCTGTCACTGCCAGAAGGAGGAATAGGCAGATATTCTCCACACCTGAGATTCAGGCCAGCTCAGAGATAAGGAATCTTACAAATTTTATGTTAACTAGTTTGATGAGGTGCAAACAGAATGGTTTTTTCCTTTCTAACAACTCTGAACCTCTTTTCTATTCACTGGTGGTGAATGAAGAGAAAGCTTAATCTTACCCAAGAATGGAAT
The DNA here is from genome assembly GCF_000296735.1 of Chrysochloris asiatica. NCBI lineage: Eukaryota > Metazoa > Chordata > Mammalia > Afrosoricida > Chrysochloridae > Chrysochloris > Chrysochloris asiatica. Next base: position 2,285,986 of record NW_006408561.1, read on the forward strand.
TTGAATTCCTTTGAAAATTTAGTCCAGTTCAGTGACTTTGTTGAATCTGGTTATTAAATCTTTAGCTCTTATGAACAGTTGGGTACTCTGCCTACACACACAACCCATCCCAGCACACCAGCCCTATGCCCCTCCCCCCCCACACACACATTAGCCCTTTGCTAACAACAAGGTTGGCAGTTCAAACCCCAGGCACTCCTTGGAAACCCTGTACAGGGTCACTAGGAATCTGAACCAACTGCACACACACACACACACACGCGTACACACACACACACACAAATGTTCTCTTTCTTCCTGCTCTCCTCCTCAGTTGGTGTCGCTGCCCCTTCCAGGTGCTAAAACCCAAGGTTGCCTTAAGTTTCCTCTTGATGGTGAACACTTGTGCTCCCAGACAGCTGTTTAAAATAGTTCAGAGGGTTGGAACTCTGGCGGAAGGGGTCATTAGGTCTCCCTTGAGTCCCCTACTACCAGTCTAGACTGAGCTGCACCCAATTGGCCTTGTCCCCTTTGCTCTGGTCTGATGAGACTGTGAGCTGCCACCCACCCAGCCGTGCCTCCCTTGGTCGACCTTGGCATCGTCAACAGGGAGGATTTTAAGATACGCCCCCAAGAGGATTTTTTAGACCTTAGAGCATTGGGTATGAGAGACGGTCTCAAGTCCCAGGTGTCAAGGTCACCCTCAAACTTCACAGGCCTTCTCTTAGCATCTTCTGACTTCTGTTGGTGGGAACTCAACTGAACACCTATCTTCCCCCAGAGTGGGAGAGTTGTGAAGGCTCTGACACTACAAACTGCTCTCCTGAAATGTCTCATCTCCCTTCTGGATAGGAAGTGAGTAAATTCCTCATGAACACAGGATAAAGGTGCTTCTACATTTTGCTTTAATGTCTTATCTTTGGATGTCTAATCATCTTTGGAGATGATATTCAGAGAGCTTATTATGAGAATACTGGAATCTTCCATGACTACATTGTCAGTGTGGTCAACGGTGAGTAAACAGTGTGTGAAACCTCTCTTTGACACAACAAGCAATAAAAGCGGGGCTCCAGTAGTTGGACTGCTAACTGCAAGGTTGTTGTTGTTGTTAAGTGCTGTTGAGTCGGTTCCGACCCATAGCAACCCTGTATAGGTTTCCGAGGTTGTAAATCTTTACGGGAGCAGAAAACCTCATCTTTCTCCCGCGGAGCGGCTGGTGGTTTCGAACTGCTGATCTTGAGATTCACAGCCCAATTCGTAACCACTACGCTACCAGAGTAGGCAGTTCAAATCAAGTAGCCGCTCCTTGGAAACCCTATACAGGGTCATTTAAACAACAATCATTTCAAAATGCAAGGCAGCAACTTAGGGCAATAGCCTTGTGAGATATGACTAGCCTGTGAGTTACAACCCTGACTCTGGTTTAAAGACTGTCCCAACTGTTGTTGTTGTTGTTGTTCAATGTAGTACCCTGCCAGCACCACAGGAGGACTGAGCAGTCCTTAAAATAGTAATTATCAATATGGGAAACACTGAAATGATAATATACAATATTAAGTTTAAAAAGGAGTAAGACATAATGCAATATGCTTTCAACTAAGTTAAATTGATGATATCTATGCAGACAAATGTGGATAAATAAAAGTTTTAAATAGTTCATATAATCAGAATGTAAGTGGGCTAAGAAGGTAATTTTCATCTTGAAGTCATATAACATTGTCATAGTCTCTTGTCTTCTTGGAAGGAAATAAAGTGTTAAAGTACACTTCTTTACCGTACACTGGTTTAAGGTATACTGATTTGTTCACAGAACGAAGAGGAAGAACCATGCTTTGCAAACCTCTGACCCCTGGGTTTTGCCTAACTTTGTTTGGGTCTTTGAAGGTGTCACACTGCCCCCTAGTGTTCAACAAGCTCAAATGTAATTCATCTAATGGCCACTAAATTTTCTTTCCATATTTCCTGAAAAATTAAAGTGATTTAAAAAGAAAGAAATGAAAAAAGAAGATGGTATAAAGTACCTCAAATTTGTATAAACTATGAACTTTCAATATTTCCTACTTTAAAATTTTTCTTTAAGACATCACACTTTTTTTTTTTTTTTTGGCTTTATAAACTTAATAAGGAACTCTGGTAGCATTTTGTTGTTGTTGTTGTTAAGTACCGTGGAGTCGGTTCTGACTCATAGTGACCTTGCACAGGGTTACCGGGGCACAGAGTTTCCGAGGCTGTAAATCTTTACAGGACCAGAACGCCTCATCTTTCTCCCACGGAACAGCTGGTAATTTTGAACTGCTGACCTTGAGGTCGGCAGCCCCACTTGTATCCACTACGCTACCAGAGACAGGTTGTTAACCTTAAGGTCAGCATTTCGAAACTACCAGCTGTTCCGCGGGAGAAAGATGAGGCTTTCTGCTCCCGTAAAGATTTACAGCCTGGGAAACCCTGTGCAGGGTCGCTATGAGTCAGAATCTACTCCACGGTACTTAACAACAACAACATAGACTTAATGCCCTCAAGAGCAGAACTTTTCAGTAGGGTTTTGGGAAGCCCTACATACCCAGACATAGTGGAAATTTGTTCCCAAAAGTTCATTGTTGTTGTTGTTGTTAAGTGCTGTCGAGTCGGTTCGGACTTATAGTGACCGAACACAGGGTTTCTGGTGAGTCTGAACCTCCGACCTTGTGGTTCAAATCGACTTTAAAGTCCAGTACTTATCCTTCAGTGCCACACCAGGACTCCCAACAGTTCACTACTGTCTAATAAAATAGTCCAAGAAGCAGCAGCAGTGATTACCAAGCTCAGGATTTCCTTTGAGATTCTGTTCAACATTTTAAAATCCACCCCCAACACACACACGAAAGAAAAATTTGAGCAAGCATTAGGTATTAAACAGTGGCCAACCAGACTCTGTTTTTGTGAGACTTGGAGTGTATATAATTTGGAGGATCCTCTTTAAAAATAAAATCTAAAAGAGATCTTACTGTCCAAATTTTACATAAACTATGAAAAGCCCCTTGCAAGGTCTTAGGAGAGGTTCCTGACCTCAGAGAAAGGGCCCCTCAAATTTCAGTTGCATTGTTGTTAAGTGCTGGCGAGTCAGTCCCAACTCTTAGCAACCCTGTATAAGGTTTCTGGGGAGCAGCTGATGGTTTTGAACTACCAACCTGTGCTGATCCTACAGTGCCACACCAGGAGTTTCCTGGTAAATCTGCATTTGACATTGCAGCTTTTGAACTTTTCCATGAGCGTTATAATTCAGTTTAAATAAATTAGGAAAACGTATGGATTAATTAATGTGGTAACATTTTGTGTTCTTTATATGTCCTGGTGTTTGTTGTTGTTGTTAAGTGCCATCGAGTTGATTCTGACTCATAGCAACTCTGTATAGGGTTTCCAAGGAGCTGCTGGTGAGCTTGAACTACTGACCTTGAGGTTCAAACCGACCTTGTAGTCCAGTGTATTAACCCACAGTGCCACACCAGGCTATTGAAAATGAATGGTCTCATATAATTTTAGCCAATCAGTTTGCTCATGCAGAAACAACTTTCATGCCTGTATGTGGAAGAATTACAGAATATTGGAAGTTTGTGGGAGTCCAGAGGAGATTATCATTGTTGTAAAGCGCTGTCCAGTCAGTTCTGACTCATAGGGACCCTGTATAGGGTTTCAAGGAGTAGTTGGTGGGTTTGCACTAGTGATAGAATCAGTGCAACTATTTTAAACTCTTTAAAAGGCTGGGTCCTAACAATTGTTCTGTAGGTCTGGCAGAGTTCACTGACTATAGGAGGTGGAGGTGGGTGGAGGATCTTGGGTGTTAATCTCCAAGATAAGATTAACAGCCAGTCCATAGATAAAATCACTTAGTTTTCACAAAGAAGTTTTTTTCATTATCCCAAGAAGAAGATGACTATTTCTGATACAAATCTCAGGAAATAAAGAGCTTCCTTGGGTGACATTTCAAGTCATCACCAAATCACATGTTACTTCTCTAAATAGTGTTTAGCTCAATACTTTGTCTTCTCTATTTATTTTGTTGAGTTTTGCTGTGGTGCTCCAGGATAAGCAGTATACTATTAACTGGAAAGTTGGTGGGTCAAACCCACTAGGTGCTCCTTGGAAACCCTATACAGGGTCGATATTGGTTAGAACTGACTCCACGGTACTTAACATTGATTTTGTTAGTTATTATACATATGTTACCTGCTTCCTTCCACTGTATATAAAATCCATGATTGCTGGACTCTTGCCTGTCGCATCCTTCTCAGAAGAGGGCCACCTCATTTGACCATGCAGACAATGCACTGCACAACATCATGGGTAGCCTTCACCTTGAGGTCTGTGCAAATGCAAACCTCCTGTAGCCATGCACTGCAGACTCCCTGTCCAGAGCCTGGACTGACCCTGGCATAGAGTAGTCCTTCATCAACCATATAGCGAATCAATGAATAAATGACAAGTCAGCCAATTTATTATTCTCATTTAAAATACAGGATGAGAAACAGAAAGATTTGTATGTCTCATAAATCAAAGTGTATTTACATGTGCAAATGAGTTTGACTTTGACTGATGACTTTTTCTGACTAACTTGACTCTTTTAGTCTGAGTCAAGGCTGTGAAAGTCTGATCAGTAGAATAGAGAGATAGTCTCAGGGGCTGAAATGGATTTGGAGTTTAGGTCTTCCGGTGATCTGTGTCACCTACGCTGTGTGCTTTCCTTGCCTCCAAAGCTGATTCTTTCAGATTCCTTGTGCTTCTCTGAGCCTGTGAGCTATTCCCTAGGACTGACCGTGTGTATGCTGGTTTTTTTGTTTTTGTTTTTCATTTGTTTGTTTTTTTGTGCAGCATCCAGCGAGCCTGGAGGGAGTACCTGCAGCGGCAGGATCCCCTGGAGAAGCGGAGCCCATCCCCACCATCGATGTCCTCAGACAAGCTGAGCAGCTCGGTCAGCATGAACACCTTCTCTAACAGCAGCACACCTGTGAGTGTCACCTTTCCTTTGCCATTCAACTGGTGAGAACCAGAGCTCTGGTTCTGAGAAAGCGAATTCTTAGGTTGTGAGCAGATGGTTTGTGATAGGGAGAGTCTACGCTGCTTATATAATAGATGTGAACCCTTAGTAGGAGTTTTGTCATCTCAAAACAAAGACACCATTCAGAAATGCAAAGTGAACTGTATTAAGTTCAACTGGAGGGAATTGACTGCGCCTGAAATCAGCCTAAGCTATCATTCGTGTAGTTTCATTCCTCTATTACAGAGCATTTTCTTTGTTTTTAATGATAGATTTTTATTCTTTCATGTACTTCTGGGTAGCATTTTGTGATGCTAGACAGTAAGGATAATCTATGTGAGACCTTGAGCCCTTTCACAGAAATAATTGGAAGGGTTCACACACTCAGGGGGTGCAAATCTGAAGGCTGTGGGGCCAGATAGGTAATCCACGTGACAACATGGACTAGGTTGTGATAGTGACTTAATGAAGAATACAAACCTCTCTAAAGAGGCAACCCCATTAGGCCCTTGTTGAGATGCAGGGTAGTTATTGCCAAATGAGATTTTCTTTCTCCAGAAGATGCCCAAAATTCAGACTGTAAATCTTGGCAACCAGAACAAAATGTTTAAAAATTAGACAAAGCATGTCTGCCATGTTTGGTCCATGGATCACTAGTTTACGAAGCTTGGGATACAGGGTAAAGGAATGAAAGACTCTGATGAAAGTCTTTATTTTATAAAATAAAAAACGTACGGAGAAAGAAAGGATCGGGCAACTGTAAAGTGGAGTTTTGTGGACGTAGGGATTGTGATCATTTAGGAATTTTGTCACTTGTGTGCTGAAGCGACGTTAGGAAGAGAAGTGAAGTAAGTATTATAAATCTATTATTTTCAAATATAAATTTTCCTTTACCTTGTTTACTTTACTTTGTTATCGTGTGTTTTATGTTATTCAAAAACTTCTCAACATTCAAATAATGTATTCGCACTGGGACCAAGCAAACGTCACCTTATATGTAAGATTTACAGATAATTGTGTTGCATATTCTTTAATAAACAGTTTTATTTAGTTATGGATTCTGAAGAGAGAGCAGTAAGTGGACTTTGTAGCTCTGCAAATAATAGTGTCAGAAGATGTATTTTTAGCTGACATCAGAAATTAAATACTCAGAGAATTTGTCCTTTAAATTACTATGATTTGGTGGAATGACTTCTTGTTAACTGGTGTAATCACAAGAGGGCGCTCGTGAACCATACTGGGAAAAGTTTGGACAAAGTGCATTTGTGATTTGTGAGTAGAAAATAATGTGAAAATCAAGTGCCTAGAAGTTCTTAACCATGAATGTCAATAGAAGGTGAAAATTAAATGGCTTAAGATTCCATTTGAATGATGGAAATTGAATATCAGAAATTATTCTTCCTGTGAGTTAACAGTTTGAATTTGCTGCCTTGGTGCCTTATTCAGGACAATATTTATGGCTGTTGAGTCCAGCAGTACCTAATGATTCCAGTGTTTCTTTGAGGTACTCGACATTCTGGCTTCATGGAAGTTCTAGGAGAATCTATCTTTGATGTCATTTACACACTGTGCCAGTTTGACTCTAGCATCCCTCTTGTTTTGTGCATAAATTCTTCCTCCTTCCTGGTTCATCACATTTATTAAATCTTGGCACAACTTCTGTAACAGTTTCACCTTGTGTGATTTAGGCTAGGCTCCAGATTCCCTGATCCTGTTAGTAGACGAGGTTTCCCCTTTCAAATGTCCCTAGCAATTTGTTTACCCACAAAACTGTCAGACTGAATTGGGAATGGCATCCCGCACAATCATCAGCCTTTATCCTGTGGGACAGGGACAACCCCACCAGTGATGTTTGGCTCACTCCCAATAGCTGATGAAACGTGAGATGCACAACAAAGAACGTTATTGGGATGAACTGTCAGAAAGCAAGAAGAACCTACTAAGAATTCTAATAGAGGTTATTGATTATATGATATAATGATTTGGGTATTAATGATGAGTGAGGGGATTCTAAATATACAAAATAAAGCATAAACATTTAAGATGTTGGAAAGCTTTCAAGTCCCCCGCTTGACAGGTACGTAAAATCTTCAAAAACTTTGTCTTGCTCTTTGGAGCTGGAATAGCCCTTTCATCTTGCCTGGCCATCGTTTTGCCTGGGCATTTCAGGAAGACTCATCCTTACATCTTCCATGGATCAAAACCCATCAGATTAAAGAAGGAGACTGTAGCCCCAACTTATCTTCAAGATCCACTGGTTCATACATACTCTTAGAAGCCCCAGATAGGAAGACTTAGTGACCCATTTGCAAACTTGGCATTAAAAACCTTCAAATGTGATCAGTAACGCATCTCTAAGGAGTTCTCCACCTGACTCTGACTCCTATTTGATACCTTCTGGGTTGTTGAGCCTCAGTTTTCTTCTTCTGGCTTGATCTATCACTGTTTCTTACTAAATCATCAGAACAAATCTGATCAGCTGCCTGTTTTATCGACAGTCTCTGCCTTCTTTCTAGTAACCTCTAACACAGCCTCAACATGAGGCCAAACTGCTTGCTGCTTCCCCCCTCCCTCGCCCACCACACACACATGCCTACAGTAACTGCAGCTGCTGTCTTTACCAGTTGGCTGCACCAAGCTTGCACCGAATAGGGAGCCAGCTCCCTCAGCTTTGTGGGTCCCTGTGTTGAGTGGAGAATGACACTTCTGTAAGTTTCTCCTCCGGTTGTTTTGACTAAGCATAATGGTTACTATTGTTCTTAGAATAAATAGTTCTGCTTTAAAATATATAGCAACAGTCATGATTCTGTATGAGCTCTCAAATTCATCATCTTAATAAGAGCTGAACACTTGTTACGTGTAAGGCGCTTTGCTAATGCTTGCCATGGATTATCTCGTTTAAGCCTCTCACTGACCATACGAAGGAAGTCTTAGTATATGTATTGTACAGATGATGAAAATGAAACTTCAAGAGATAGCTAACTTGCCCCGGGTTACACACTGTACCTATCAGAAATAAGCCTGCCTTTAGACAGGTCAAGCTGTAGGAGAGACAATTAGTCCACGCATCTCTAGGACTGTTTTATGATGATGTTGTTATATACTGTGGAGTCGGTTCTGACTCATAGCGACCCTGTACAGGGTTTCCAAGGCTGTAAATCTTTACAGGAGCAGAAAGCCTCATCTTTCTCCCGCGGAACAGCTGGTAGTTTCAAACTGCTGACCTTGTGGTTCGCAGCCCGATTCATAACCACTATGCTACCAGAGCTAAGTACAAACAGTGAATGAAATAATTGGGGGAGAAACAGCACCAGACCCTCATTTGATTTTATAAATCACTTCATTCAATGCTCTTTGATTAAAATCTCAAACCTCAGCTGCTCAATGCCAAATTAAAGAGCAACAGGAGGGAAAATAATATTGTTATGTTAGCAATTTGCATATTAAATGCCCTATGCCACAATGTATCATGTGATAACAGAAAAATTATTGTAGAAATAGTCATTTTGAATAACATTTGTTATTGGGGAATGGAATATGTAGATATGAAAGTGAGAAGAAAGAGGGTAAGGATATTTACCTTAAAAATCTTGGTTATTTTCATTTGACCTAGCCTCGATGGCTTGATAATCAGAACTCGACGAGAGGAAGATAGATAGATAGATAGATAGATAGATAGATAGATAGATAGATAGATAGATAGATAGATAGATAGATAGATGTGTGTGTGTGTATATATATATGTATATATATATAGAGAGAGAGAGAAAAAAAACAATTTTTGCTAAAGGAAACAAGGGTAAATTGCTACAATTTGATGAACCTGACTTATACTCATGGCGGTAGTAACTCTAAATACCAACAGAGAGGGAAGGAGTCTTCACATCAAGTATCAATGCAATCCCCTCTGTACACAGGATAGATAGGGATGGGCAACTTAGACACTGGCTACCTAAAATGAGGGGGCGATAAAGGCATGAAATGACTGGCTTACAAGGTTTCAAAAGAGAGTATAATTTGAGTATGGGGTGGGGAAAGAAATAGTCCCCACTGAATAGTTTTCATCTTGTCTAGATGGGTCTGCTTAAAAAAGATGGTGATAAGATTCTTATGATTTAACAGTAATTGTTATTGTAAGGAACTCTGGTAACGTAGTGGTCGAATCGGGCTGTTAACCTCAGGGTCAGCAGTTCAAAACTACCAGCTGTTCTGCAAGAGGAAGATAAGGTTTTCTGCTTCCGTAAAGATTTACAGCCTTGGAAACCCTGTACAGGGTCGCTATGAGTCGGAACCGATTCCACGGCACATAACCACCACTAATTGTTATCATGACTAATTGTGACTGTCACAATTGTAAAGGTAGAAGTTTTGTAACAAAAACGGGGGAGTGGCTAATCTCACATGCCAGAAATAAAGGACCCTAGGACTATAAAGGGAGAAGAGCACAAGCAGAATGCGAAACCTTATCCAGAGAAGCAGCGATGGAGGCAGAGATGGAGACAGAAATGGGGACCTGGAGAGAGGCAGCAGCTGAGGACTCTAGATTCATAGGATGAAAGGGACTAAGAGATAGCGGCCAGGAGGCAGACTTGCAGAATGTGCCCTTTGGTGGTATAAATCATTATATACGCCTGAGTGTTTGTGTTTTTTAAAAGCTAAAGTGAATAGAGAGAAATCTGTTAACTGATGGCAAACAAACAAACAAACAAACTTGGTTATTGTTTGGAGGACAATGGTGGAATTAATCCATTTAATATGATCAAATACTTATACATGTAGTGTCTGCTCAGAGAAATCTGTAATTTGTCAAAAAGATATTGCAAAGAAACTTTGGAATAGTATATTGTAACTGCTGGCTTGATTACCTTTTCACACATCATTAGTGCACCCTTACAGACAAATACAGAAAGGTCTTTGCTGTGGTTTGGAGATAATCTCATTGGCATGTACCCTGCACTGATCCCATCTGCCTGGGCCCTCTTTTAAGACCACACTCACTTTACCCCACCAGTTCCCATATTACTGTCAACTGACTATAAAGGACAGTGTGTCTTATGGGATGAAGTTGGGTTCGGTTAGTGAACCTTACTTAAAATACCAGCTTTACCACACATTTTCAGGATCCAAGACATGACTTGAGAGGTCATTTCACAATGACAGATTACCCATTAAACAAGGTAAACATGGATTTCCTTATTAATCTGTAGTGAACAATTTTACATCTTTTTACCACATCAAAGCTTCTGCCTCCAGGTATAACTGGCATCTGTCTCTTTTATAACCCCACAGGACCTTCCTACAGAATCAAAGCCTATTTCTAAATTTACTATCCCTGACAAGGATAGAGTACACAGTAAGTAAGATAAGCATGGGCTTAGTTGTGCTTACTTACAGTGCCACATGCTTTTTTACCCATGTGAAAGTGTTCATTACAGATTAGTAAATCAGCACAAGTAAGCTCTGTGCTTATCTTGCTTACTGGGGAAATCCACCCCTGTTATTCCTTGTCTGCCAACTAGAAATAGCACTCATGCCAGAGCTGGATTGATATTGTTGTGAAGATAAACTAACACTTGCTACAGAAAACAGCACAGAGCTCTCAATACATGCATAGTAGTAGGTTCTGAATCTACTCTTTAAAACACTCACTGTGCTTTACTCAAATGATGTAGGCATGAAGAGCAGAGGTAGAGGTTTTAACTTGCTACCTGATGGGGAAACACAGTGCCTGTTTGTGATTCATCCAACGAGTCCGTTAGAATCAAATGAGAATCAAATTGTGTGTACATACAAGGTGGCTTCAAAACATTTGTGGAAACATGAAATGAAAAGATAATGGATTTTTTCCGTGAACTCTTTGAAGCTCCCTTGTATCTATGTGTGTTTCTTTTCTGAGATTGGAACTATCTATTGCAGACATAATAAACATTTTAGGGTTTTTATTTAAAATTAATTTTCAAGTTCCAAAGGTAGAAGGCAGGTGTAGGTCCTTTTGCCTCTAAAGGAGAAGGCATCTACTGTAAGATCACACCCACGTGCGTGTAGTTAAAGCAAGCTTAGATCATTCCTCTCCTTCCACAGCTGAGGGGAAACAGGAGCATCCAGAGCATTTGGAGAGACACCTCAAATTTCTAGGCAAATAGGTGCAGAAAGTGCCAGTCCAGCAGCTGCACAAACCCAAGCAACTAGGTCTTCTTTTATTCCCAGCCATGAGGAACTATAGTTCTGAACAAGTTCACAATTAGGGATCTAGGCCAACTAAACACTCTGTTACTTCAGGTGTCTTGGAGAGAAGGCTGTGAAGTCCTTACATTTATAGCACTGCTAGAGTGGTACCAACTTTTAGTAAGAGTAGTCGGACATTTCAGCAACTATGTGACCTAGTGATCCACCAAACCTTTCAAAACATGTTACCAAAATCTACCATACTATCAAATCTAGGCATTTGTACCTAGATTCCAAGCTTCATTACCCTTAAGTATTTTCCTGCCCTTTTTTAGGTTTACAATATCTCGCTTTATATGCATTAGGGAAACTGATGACTTGATGATAGAAAGCCTTGTTATAAAATTACACTTGCTTTTTTGGAGGGACTCCTGGAAGCAGCAGTCAAGAAATCAAATGACATATTGCATTAGGCAAATCTGCTGCACAAGACCTCTTTAAAGTGTTCTAGAGCAAAGATGTTAGTCTGAGGACTAAGGTATGCCTGATGCAAGCTACGGTATTTTCAGTGGCCTCATATGCATGTGAAAGTTGGACAGTGAATAAGGAAGATGGTACAATTGATACATTTGAGTTATAGTGTTGGAGTAGAATATTAAAAGTACAATGGACTGCCAGAAGAACAATCTGTGTTAGAAGTACAGTTGGAATTCTCCTTAGAAGCCAGAATGGTCATACTTTGAACATATTATCTGGATGGACCAGTCCCTGGAGAAGGACATCATACTTGATGAAGTGGAGGGTCCGTGAAAAAGAGCAAGACCCCAAATGAGATGGATTGACACAGTGGCAACAGCAATGAGCTCAGATGTAACAATGATTGTGAGGATGATGAAGGACCTGGCAGTAATTCATGGTGTTGTGTGTAATATTGTTATGAGTTGGAACCAACTCAATGGCATCAAGCAACAACAACAGGTCTTAAATGAAAATTTCTTGTGGGTCCTTCCAATACAATCTTGAAATCTGTGAAGTCAATAATAATATTAAGTCTTCTGCTACTTTATAATTTAATATCTGAGATTTTTCAGGTCAGGGACAAGTTAAAGTATTATAATTTTAGGTCCTGGGGGTTGTTTTAGCATCCAAACTTTGTCTTCCATACTGCCTCTAAAATCTCTAATTAACACACATTCTTTGTCAGTCTATTTGTCTCAAATTTTAGATCGGAGCATTGAGTCACAATATATAAAAAGAGAAGAGTTCTTGGTGTTTACATCAAAGCAATTGTGTTTCTCTTCTTCTCAACTAGGGTCTCCAAGAATAAGTGTTTTCTTTTACGAATTTTACAAATTATATTATGTAATGTCTAAGCTATATATATTGTTGTCAAGTGCCATCAAGTTGGTTCCATCACATAGTGACCCTGCTTAGAGTTTCTGAGGCTTTAAATCTTCATAGAAACAGAAAGCCTCATCTTTCTCCGATGGAATGACTGGTGAGCTCGAACTGCTGATCTTGTGGTTCCCAGTTCAGCACTTATCATATGGAGCCACCATACTTCCAAATATTATATATATACTCAAATTGAATTCAGAACATATCCAAAGTATAAGAGATGCAGTCTCGCCTAACTTCTATGGATCATTCTGGCTGTACTTCTTCCAACACAAATTTGGTTGTTCTTTGGAACTCCATGGTATTTTTAATAATCTTTTCCACCACTATACTTTAAAGGCATTGATTCTTCTACAGCCTTCCTTAAAAATTGTCAAATTTTCACATGTATTTGAAAGTACCATGGCTTGGGTCAGGCATGTCTTAGTCCTCAAACTGATAAATTTGCTCTTGAACACTTTAAAGAGGTCTTGTACAGCATATTTCCTTAATGAAATACGTTATTTGATTTCTTGACTGCTGCTTCCATGAGCATTAATTGTAGATCCAAACAAAATTAAGTCTTTGACAACTGCAATTTTTTCTTTATTTATCATGATGCTATTTATTGATCCAGTTCTGAGGATTTTTGTTTTCTATACATTGAGGTAAAATCTACACTGCTATAACCATCTTGAGGGTTTAAGTTCAGTATTTTGCAGTGATTTCAGTAGCTTGCTTCTCAAGGATACTCTTTTTGTTTGTTCTTTGACTCCTGTGCACCAAAATAGCACCTAGATTTCCATTTGGGGTGCATTAGAACTGATGGGACCATAAGGAACAGAGCATGATGTTGGCATAGAAATCATGTCCATTGATTATCTGTGATACATTAAATATCCATATATTTTAAACTTTTATTGTGAATTGAGTGAAGGTTTACAGAAATCATCAGTTTTACATCCAACAAATCATACTTTGATTCGTCTCAATGATTGCCCTCCCCCCATGTACCACCGAGGAACCCAAGACTATAGTCTTCTGCCACCCTTCAGGTCTGGAATGGAACATACCCTTATGACCCGATTTTCAACCAAGTGGTAGATAGGTAGACAAGTACATAGGGGGACAACAACATTAATAAGGTCTGCTCACAATAGAATTGGTCAACTATTCAAGATCAAAAGAGCATCATTTACCTAAGAACAAAATTCAGAAGAGTTGGGAAGGAGAGTGGAATAGAAATAAGAATCACAGGGAGGAAGTGGAATAACTGAGTGCTGGCCTCTCCACGGGACAACCAGAGTAAACACCCTGTGATAATTTGGAGCCCATAGAAAATAGAGGGATGAAAATACTGAGTTGCCCATTTCCATTCTTTTATCAAATCCTCCAAGCATGGTGACTCCTACAATCATGCACAGAAGTAAAGGGTGACGAACAGAGGCTGGGATAGTGCTTGTTACTGGGAGCCTGTTGAGATAAAAAGGAAGTTTTCCAATATGAAACATTGTAAACTGCAACAATTTAACTTTTTATACTGATAAATGTCATAATGAATTTTACTTATTTTGATTTTTAAATGATTATATGCAGTGATCCCCAAATACAAATTACTTTGGGAACTTAAAAAACATACATATTCCACTTTCACACCAGACCTATTGTGTTAGAATACCTGGGAAGAAACTTGGGAATGAGTATTTTAAACAAATTCCCTAGGGAATTTTCATCATTGTTAACACATAAAAAAAAAAAAAAACACAAAAAAACACTGGGTGATAGGTATTACAAAAAATAGAGAAAAAAATTATATTTAAGAAACCTTCATGACTTGATTTTCTTGGCACTTGAACATCCAGATTCTTTTTCCAATTTTCAACTGGATATTTTAGTGCTGCCTAGATATACCTTGAGGAGCTGCTGGAACAACATTTTTCTAGCCTTTTGCCAAAACAATCACTAGTGTTAATAGGATTTTCCCAGTGGCACGAGTTCTGTTGTCATCTATATATTCTCTTCTTCAGATTTATGGTCCTTTCTCAAAAGTATGACAGTACTATGCTCTTCATGACATTTTCTGTTGTTTGATCTGTTTTTTTCTAAAGAGGGAATACGTTCAATAAGCCCTGATTGAATTGATTTAGAGTTACTCTCCACTTTGTCTGTGAAGATTAATTAGTTGGCATGAAGGGGATTAGATGATTTAACTGTTAGCTAACAGAATGTTAATTATGACTGAATACTCCAAATTATAGCATGTAACTAAATACTTCAGAAAGAGAAAGGCAATATATTGCCTAAAATGGGAAGCTCACATTACACATTCTCTTAAATAATATCTATTTTATAGTCTATTGCCAGCTATGTGGAATCCTGGTGTGGTGCTGTAAAATAAGCACTGGATATCCACAAGGTCAGTAGTTCAAGTCCACTAGCTGTTCTTTGGAAACCCTATACAGTATTGCTGTGAGTCAGAACCAACTCGACAGTACTTAATAACAACACCACCAACTATGTGTACACATTAGTTCTAATATAGCTAAAATTTACATTGTTGCTTTGTTTGGTGCTAGAAAACATGTAAAAATAATTAAATAAAGTTTCCTATCAACACTTGAAAACATTCATATCCCTTTAGAGATAGGATTCTTCTTGTTGCTGTTAAATACTGCTGAGTCTGTATAGTACTATATAGGGTTCCCGAGGGTAGTTGATAGGTTTGAACCACCAACCTTGTAGTTAGCAATCCTGTGCTTATCTTATAGGTTTAGTAAGATTTTTTTATGTGCTTTTATTTTCTTTCCCATTAAATTAAATGCTGTTAGGAAGTCAAGACAGTTGCCTAAATTTTTATTTTGCAGAGTTTTATGAATTGATTTTTAGAATGTATATGTATGTATTTGTTGTTGTTGTTAAGTGCCGTCGAGTCGGTTCCGACCCATAGCAACCCTGTACAGGGTTTCCAAGGGTGTAAATCCTTACGGGAGTAGAAAGCCTCATCTTTCTCCCGCGGAGCGGCTGGTATGTATGTATAGTGGTGGTTATATGTCGTGGAGTTGGTTCTGACTCATAGCAACCCTGTACAGGGTTTCCGAGGCTGTAAATCTTTACAGGAACAGAAAGCCTCATCTTTCTCCCACGGAACAGCTGGTAGTTTTGAACTGCTGACCTTGTGTGTGTGTGTGTGTGTGTGTGTGTGTGTGTGTATATATATATACATACATACATACATACATACATACATACATATATATATAGAGAGAGAGAGACAGAGACAGAGCTCTGGTAGTGTAGTGGTTATGAATTGGGCTGTGAACCTTAAGGTCAGCAGTTTGAAATTACCAGCTGCTCCATGGCACTTAACAACAACAACATACATATATATATAAACTGCAAAAGCTTCTAAGTAGTGTTTTAGAAGTAGTTTCTTTTTACAGCTTCTATGTTTCCCACAACATCTGGGGTGGGGTAAGTGAACCTTTTTTCACTATATTTTTCCATGGATTCATTGCAATCATTCATTTCCTAAAGCAGAATCAGAAGTTAATTATAGCTTAAAATGACTCTTTGCTTCATATCATATTTGAGCAGTAAATTGATTTTCTCTCTATGGTACTATAGTGATAGGGTTAAGTGTACTGGTAGAAGATTGAGCTATTTAACACAAGTAGATTTTCAAGAAAAGCACTATGCTAAATACTTCACTAGAAGGACTTGATCTACATACAGCAGCAACTGTGACCTGCTTTAGAGATGACATCATTGGGTGTCATGTGGCTCTGTAAACGTTTCAGCTTCAGAAAGAAATAAGCTGTGAAACTCACAAAAGCCTGATTTCTGCTGTGATAATCTTTAGTAGACAGGCTGGGGTTAGAGTAGGCATACCTGTTCACATAGTATGTGCAGTGCCTGTGGAATTCTGATTTTCTTTCATTTTATTGTTAGTTTTTTTAAATCCAAAAGTAGATGTGAAGTGGGTTGGCTGCTTTGGACTAACAGGAGCTTGTTTTCTGCATTAAGGTCAAGAACTTTTCTGGACTCCTCTGTTTTCTGAGTAGTCTTTTCTTCTGCGCATGTGTGTGTGTTTCATTTTGAAGAATACCTACAACAATCAGCAAACTGCATCTCCCAAAGAGCTCTCTCTCTTTTTTATCAAGACTTGAAGATTTTTGTTCCAAAATCTACTTTGAGCTGCCTGAGCATTGTAGTTGATAACTAAAGGGCAAAGACACCTCCTTTGTGTAGTACGTTTTATAGAAATTCTTCAGATAACTTTACTTGCTAACACAGGTACCCTTTTATGGATTTCTTTCAAAGACAGTTTGAATAAGCAACTCTTTCCTTGCAAATGGACAAGAGTAACTCCTCAGCACCATGGAGAGGTCTCAGCAGCGTGAGACACTAGTGTGGGACTGTCACCAGGGCAACCAGTCTGACAATGTAAGTTTTTCAAGTGTCTATCATTTTAGGTATGTCGTATTTTTACCTTTGGAGGGAGGAAACTCCAACGTCCAATGAAGCCAGGTCAAGCTTAAAACTATTAAAAGTGATTGTTTTCAACAATATTATAAATAAATTTAGAATTAACCATTCAAAAATGTTATATGAGGAAATGTAAATATCTGAAAAACATTACTGATTTATTAGTTCTTAGGTGAATATTTTGTTGCTTTGAATTTGAAAAATCTAATGTGATTTGAATTTTGAGAATCCAAGTTTCTTTTGTTTTACATCTACTACAAATCAAGTACATTGCAGTTGAACAGAACAATTGCTTTACTAATAGATTTTTATTTTAATACATGTAAATACTTTCAACTTCACAGCTTATTCCCTTTTGTAAATACAAAGATCTATTTGGAAATTTTTATTTTGTGCTTATTTGGAAAGACAGTTGCAAATGTTTAAGGTTATGAATTATTCTTAAAGTTATCGAAAAAGACAATGTCTAGATATTGTGTGGACACATGATGGATATTTGCTGACTTATGAAATTTTAAATTTACTCTAAATATGTATATACAGTAAAGACTATAGTAAGTGAAAAGGACAGATATTTTATAAAAGGATTCGTATAGGCCACTGAAAAGATAATTGTAGGTTTCATTATAAATATTTAATTAGTTTCAAAATTGTCCAATTGAAAAGTTCATACCAGAAACAAAGAATAAGGTTTCTTCAAAAACATCTTTTAACCTTCCAATTAAAACTGTCAAAGGCATAGTTTGTATGATATTACGATATTATGAAGCAAACGAAGAAACAATACTTTTGAATTACTACAAGAATGACCCAAACAGGTATTTAAATTAGCTATTCAAATCTTTCTAACAGAAGACAGTATCCGTAAATATTAATATAACAGATAAGGATCCTTTCTTCAGCCAGTTAAGCATAATTTGGAAATGTTATTTATGCTGAGACATTTACTGTAAAGTCTGATTGAGATCTCTTCTTATATTATTGTATTATGAAATTTATTTTCCTCAATGATTTTCCAAATAGTTTAATATCAGCCTTCAGTGTGATTTAGTTAGCTAACTCCCAGATTTAACTATATATAACTTTTTCTGTTACTTCTAAGTGAATTGCTTTTACTTCATAACTCTTCAGTAATTTGGCATTTGGTTTTCTGATAAATGATACCTATATTTTGGCTGTGTCTGGAATGTATTCTTCTAGAGGATGTGACTTCCTTTTAAATTTCAAAATCACGTTATACATTTTTGGTCAGCTTTGCTTAATAAATCCATTGATGATTTCCTTAGTTTATGTCAATATTTAAAGAGCTCAGTGACAGGTAGATTTATCTTTCAGTGCTTTTAGTTTCACTTTCCTGTATTTTATAATCCTGCTTTGATTTTACAGGAGAGTAAGTAGCGCTTTTCACACAAAGTTGGATACATGTCTGTGGTTTTAAAATTTAGTTTTCCCTTGTGATAAACTATATCCATTCCCTGATCGTGGTGGACTTTGGACAAATTATTCTGGTTGATTAGACAGTAGTACTCTAATCTAAGGGATTTGAGACTTGTTTCTTAAAACCATCTGCTTCATGTTCTGAGGTGGGGGGGAAATGTACCTGATTAAAAAATGTATTGTCTATCAATATTTATCTCTATCACTATCTTTCAAGGATATGATTCACTTATGATTGTGTCAGAATGGAATATTTTATATATTTTTTGCTCTTTCATAAACATTTTAGTGATATATTTACAACCACAGCTATCTAGCATACACATTTTGTAGTTGAGAGATGGTTTTCTATGTATTTATTTAACCAGGAATTGTTATATGACAAACCACAGCCACATGTTGGCTTGTGTTTTCATCGACTTTTAATCTTTCTTAAAACACCATAAGTCAGCTGAACAATAGAAAAATGCTTAGAGCTAGACTGTGAGCTATTCACATGTCTCTCTCTCTCTCTCTTTCTTTTATATTTTTAATAGCATTCTGGTGTAGCAGATGTGTGTGAACAATCTTAAATTTAGTTAAGTGACATTTTGTATTTCTTTCCAATGTAAAATATGCGCACTGATCTCTTTTTCATGGTCCTCCCTGCTTGAAAGAGCTTTACAACTTTTGGCTACAAAGGCTCTAGGGACATCTTTACTTAGTGAAAACCACTGTAAGTTGTTTTGCAGGGTAGCTGAATATAGAGGGAGTTGAGTGACCAGTAGAGTTCTTTCTGCTGATTTCAACTCTTTGGGGAACTAAAAAGAAACCCTGGTGGCACCGTGGCTAGAACACTTTATGAATAACTGAAAGGTTGGCTTTCTGAATCCACCAATCACTGCATGGGAGAAAATTGTGGCTGTTTGCTTCTATGAAGATTTACTTTGTGTGGCAGTTCTACTCTGTTCTATGGAGTCATTATGAGTCAGAATCAACTCGATGGCAGTAATTTGGTGGTGTGCACTATGAGACATGTTGATCTTGGAAATATTTATTACATCCAAGAGCCTCACAGACCCATCTTTTTAGTATCAGTTTCCATCATATCTCCCTACAAGAAGTGGCTTCTTTAGCTATAGTCTAAGGAGTAGTACTAGAGGGGGAAGCCTGAGAAGGGCATTTCCTTAAAGTCAGTAATATAAAAGAGTAAGAGGTAGATTTATGATTTCAGTTTGTTTGGTTTCATATTCTCAAATTTTATATTTCTTCTTTGATTTTACAGGTGAGTAAGTATAGCACCTTTCACACACGGTTAGGTACACATCTGCAATTTGAAAATGAAGACTGTCCCTTGATAGTAAAGTGTATCCATTCCCTACTGGCTGTGGACTTTGAAGACTTTGGATAAAGCATTCTGGTTGGTTAGACGATAGCACTCTCATCTAGGGGAGGGTCTCAAAGGATAGCTTCTTAGAGGGAGATGGATTTCTTGGGTTATTTCAGTGGGTCAGGAGCCTGACTAGTCCCAAATGAATTTTTGGTATTGTTTTAATATGTTTCCAATTCTATGTTTAAAATTCAGTGGACACTAGGCGCCAGGGACAGCTCTCAAACTCCCAAGAGAGTTACCCTTAGCTGATATTTCTGCATAGACTTTTCCATTGTTATTTTTATCCTCAGTTACAATGTTATTATTTGTTCATACTCAAAAAGTACACTGACTTTCTAACTAATTTTGGCCCCAATTTGATCTTACCTGACTGATTTGAGATACATATGAAATATTACTGAAAAGTGTGGAGTAATTTGTGAGAGTTCAAGGAACCAAAAAGAGTTTAGAGACTTTTCAAAGAAGATACCCACTTGGCTGAAAGATCAAAACTGTCTTCCCAAAAGAATCAGCCTGGAGACCAGGGCTTTATTGTTTTGACTAGTCTTTAAAGTCCCATGCTGTATAAATAATTATGGTTCTCCATGGCTTATAAATAATTATGGTTCTCTCACATAAGTAAACTAACGAGAGTATATAAAATACAATCACACACTCTGGATGCTAGTCATCTGGATGAATTTGGCCATTTCCAGCATGTCTAATTTGCCCTGTGCTCCTAACCCTCATCTTCCTTGGATCTTTAACACCATCTCACATACACTTCTGTATTTGGCACATTGCATTGTGCAATATCTTATTCCATTAATAAGAACCATCTTGAGGGTTTAAGTTCAGTATTTTGCAGTGATTTCAGTAGCTTGCTTCTCAAAGATACTCTTTTTCTTTGTTCTTTGACTCCTGTGCACCAAAATAGCACCTAGATTTCCATTTGGGGTGCATTAGAACTGATGGGACCGTAATGAACAGAGCATGATGTTGGCATAGAAATCATGTCCATTGATTATCTGTGATACATTAAATATCCATATATTTTAAACTTTTATTGTGAATTGAGTGAAGGTTTACA
>NW_006408561.1:2308211-2309457 GCF_000296735.1 Chrysochloris asiatica
TCTGCATGTTCCATTTGTCCACTGGACTAATTTATTCCAAACATCATTAATTTTAATCACTCTTCTTTCTTCTACACTTGAAGAAACCAATAGCTGCACCTTAGATGACTGCTCCTAAACTTTCAAGGTCATAGTCACTCACCAAGTAGGATGTAGAACATTGTCTTTGTGAACTATGTTAGGCCAAGTAATCACTATGTCTCCTGAGGCTGTGGTCCTGAGATCACAGGCCCAGAAACTCATTGCCTCAATGTGTTCAGTAATGTCTAAGAAGTTTTCAAGAGTGCGGTGGCTGTTAATAAGCACTGGACTGTGAACCCCAAGGTCCATGGTTCAATCATTCCAACCACTATGCAGGAGAAAGATGAGACTTTCTGTTCCTGCAAAGATTTAAAGCCTTGGAAACCCTACACAGGGTTGCTATAAGTCAGAACTGACTTGGTGACTCTTAACAACAAGTCTTTGTTATTTTGCCCCCTGTGTGCTCTACCACATTCAAAGTTGTGTTTGCAACAAAGGTAAATACCTATGTACAAATATTCTTTTTCAAAACCTTATATATTTGTAGGTATACTCTCACTCCCATACCTATTCAGCCTGTGAATCTATCTACTCACAGAACACTGTTTCAGGATTGAGTATAGAACAGTATTTACCTCTATCCCCTTTAACCCTTATATTCCTCCCTGTCTTTATCATTATTCTGCCAACCTCCATCTTCCTGTATATTGCCCTCCCCATCATCCATGTTAACATGTGTCTAGCCAGTGACTTACTCTTTCTTCTCTCCCACCCCTGGTAACCATCAAATAATATATATTTTAGCATGGAAACCTTTTCTTAGCGTTTTCATTAGGGTCTCAAACAATATTTGTCCTTTTGGGATTGACTAATTTCACTCAGCATAGTGTCCTCCAGGTTCATTATATTATGAGGTGTTTCATAGATTCATCATTATTCTTCAGTGTTGTGTAGTATTCCACTGTGTGTATATACCACAATTGTATAGCCATTCTTCCATTGAGGAACATTTAGGTTGTCTCCATCTTTTTGCTATTGTTAATAGCACTGCAATGAGCATGGGTGTGCATGTGTCTACTCATGTCTCTTATTTCTTGGGGATATATATCAAGTAGCGTGGTTGTTGGGTCATATAACAATGCTGATATAGCACTGTGGGTTAATGTGCTGGACTGTAAAGTCAGTTTGAACCACAAAGTCAGCAGTTCAAGCTCACCATCTGCTC
>NW_006408561.1:2309722-2310934 GCF_000296735.1 Chrysochloris asiatica
TTTATATATATATACATACATATATAATTACCTTTGCTATTAATGCTAGGGCGACATAATATCTCATTGTTGTTTTTAGTAGCATCTCTCTAATGGCTAGTTGGAGGGTCAGAGAAAAAGAGGAAGACCCCCCACAAGGTGGATTGGCCAAGTGGCAGCATCAATGAGCTCACATGTGCCAACAATTGTGAGGTTGGCCCAGGATTGGGCAGTGTTTTGTTCTGTTGTGCATAGGAGTGCTATGAGTTGTACCGACTCCATGGTACATAACACAACAATAATAATGGCTATCCCAGGAGTCCTAGTGTGGTACTGTGGGATAAAGCACTAGACCTCAAGGTTGGTTTGAACTACAAGATCAGTGCTTGAAACTTACTAGTTGCTCCTTGGAAATCCTATACAAGGTTGCTATGAGTCAAAACTGACTCAATGGCACTTAACAACAACAATGGCTAACTCAAGCCATAGTATTTTCAATAAAATGCCTCATGTGCATGTGAAAATTGGACAATAAATAAGAAAGATCATACACAGTGTTGGAGAAGAATATTGAAAGTACCATGAACTACCATGAAAGTACCATGACAAACAAATCTGTCACCTCTTCCTTGAGGAGGATATGGGGAAATTTTGGGTGAAGGAGAAAAGAAAGTAGGGGAGAGAAATGTGTATTGCAGAGGGGTGGGGAAGAAAGAGGCGATAAAGAGATAAAAGAAAAACTGGAGAATAATCTAGATTCCCCTGTTGTTGTTGCTAAGTACCGTGGAGTCGGTTCCGACTCATAGTGACCCTGAACAGGGTTTCCAAGGCTGTAAATCTTTAAGGGAGCAGAAAGCCTCATCTTTGTCCCACAGAATGGCTGGTAGTTTTGAACTGCTGACCTTCAGGTTAGCAGCCCAATTCATAACCACTATGCTACCAGAGCTCCTTTGTTGTTGTTAGGTGCGACTCATAGTGACCTATGCACAGCAGAGCAAAACACTGTCCTATCCTGGCCAACCTCACTACTGTTGCCACGCTTGAGTCTATGTATGCTGCCACTTGGCCAATCCATCTCATTGGGGGTCTTCCTCTTTTTCTCTGACCCTCCACCTTACTAAACATGATATCCTTCTCCAGCAACTGGTCCCTACTGAAAATATGTGTGAAGTATGAGAGAAGTTTGACCATCTTAGCCTCCAAGGAGCACTGTGGCTGCACTTCTTCCAAAAC
>NW_006408561.1:2311355-2323118 GCF_000296735.1 Chrysochloris asiatica
GCTCTTTGATCTTCATCAGTAAATGTTTTAAGTCCTCTTCACTTTCAGCAAGCAAGGTTGTATCGTCTGCATATCGCAGGTTGTTAATGAGTCTTCTTCCAATCCTGATGCCATGTTTGTCTTCATATAACCCAGCTTCACAGATTATTTGCTCAGTATACAAGTTGTCTAAGTATGGTGAAAGAATACAACCACCACTCATCTGTCAGTTTGTCGTACTGTGGTGGCTTGTGAGTTGCTGTGATTCTGAAAGCTATGCCACCTGTATTTTAAATACCAGCAGGGTCACCCATGGTGGATAGGTTTAAGATGAGCTTCCAGACGAAGACAGACTAGGAAGAAGGAGTGATGAACTACTTCCAAATATTTAGTCACTGAAAACCTTATGAATAGCAGACCTCTTTTAGGTTGGTAGAAACTGAAAAAAAAACCTCACAGTCTCTAAAACTTACCAGGTCCACCTAACTCCCCCTTCACCCCTCAAGAGGATAGAGTTTCTCAAAGGAGATAGAACAAGCCTCCTGTGGGATTGTCCCTTTCAAAGCAGTTGGTTTAGGGAGATGGAGATTTTCCATTTTCCCAAAACCATGGATCCCAAAGGAAGCTTTGAGATGTTTTCAGAGTCCACCAACCTTTTTCCTATTTTCTTCTCTCTGTCATCCAAATTGTCCCGAAGTCCTCTTTCTGTATTCTAAAGTGACCAGGATTCCTTGTCTCCTCTCCACATTCCCTTCCTTACTGCCTTGACCCTGTGCAAGGGGCAGTGGGCTTATCTCTTCTAGCCGGCACTCTGCATGACCTTGGAGATGAAGTTGACAATGACAGAGGCAGTCTGGTTGGGGTCATGCTTAATGAAGAGGTGGCAGTAGTGTCTGTGGTGCTGCCCTATTTCTGCACTGCAAAACCAAAGAGCTTTGTAAAGGCACCTCCCTCCATTTTCATCCATATTATCCAGGGTACAGAAAGTGACAGCATTGAGGAGATAGTGTCATCTGAAGAAGAGCTTTTTCTGGTTGTCTGTCAATGTGATTACCTGTGCTGAGACCTTGAAGTGAACAATGATGGCAGCTGTAATGGGGTTAGCATCCAGTATCTCTGAAGTGGCTTTGGAGTTGTTTCCATGTCCACAGAGTTGACGAATAGCACATTCTGAGCTGCGCTTTGCCTACGCAGATCTTTGGGCAGCTCAGTTTCGGATGAATTTGGCTGATGTAGGTTGTTATTGTTGATCAGGTGCATAGCAACTGGTATTAGCTTGTGGCTGTGCTATATTGGCCTGGTTACTTTTTCCTGTTGGGTGAAGTAAGAAGAGAAAACAAGCAAACACCAAAAAAAGAAAAGAGGAAAGGAGGGGGGGAAATGTAGGCAACACCTAGGAAAAAATACAATAACCAAATAGACAAAAGTGGGAGAGAAAAATTTAAAAAAAAAGTAAGAGAAAAATAAGAGAAGTAATAAAAAAGGAAAAGTACTAAATACAGTTAGGGAGAAGGATGAATTAAAGAGAATGAGACCAGAGATTAGTAAAGAAAAAGCAAGAGGGAAAAGCAAAAACAATAAACAGCAGGCAGGGGTTGGGAGTAGGGAGAGAAACAGAAGAAAAGGAAAACAGAAAGGGTAAAACAAACAAACAAACATGGGAAAGTAAAAAGAGTAAGAAGGGCCAGAGAGAATAAACAAACAACACCAAGAAAAGATAAAAATTCGGACTAAGAAACCCACATGGGAGGGCAAGGAATGAGACTGTGGCTTGCAGTCCTAGATGGAGTTCCTATAGGCCTAGGTGTTTTCTGTTCTGGGTACCCACTCCAGAAGTAGTTCATGCAGACCCTGAAAAAGCTGGGATCAACGTTTATCATTGCAGAGAGTATGCTAGGATGAGAGTTCCTGCTAGCTCAGAGCTGACCATAACACGCTCTGCAGGTCTGGATTGGGCCTCATCTGAAAGCACGTACCAGAGTTGGTGTAGATAGCCCTTGGATATGGCCCATAACTACGTAGCTCACCACCGAGCTACTCTGACTGCCTAGATAGCAGGAGTTTTGCTGGGTGGTGGTACATGGGTGGCAGTTGGCCATGCCTCTGGTCACCAGGGTAATATGGGATTGATTTTTGGTTGTGTGCCACTGAGTCAGTTCTGACTCATAGTGACCCTGTTTAAAGTTTCTGAGGCTGTAAATCTTTATGGGAGCAGAAAGCCTCATCTTTTTCCAGCAAAACGACTGGTAGATTTGAACTACTGACCATGAGGTTAGCAGTCCAGCTTGTAATCCACTACAAGAAAAAAAAAAAAAAATCATCTTTTTCTCTCTGCAAGTAAGCGTTATTCCTCTGCTCCACCAAGCTGCCCCTTGCCTTCAAACAGCCACCCACGTAAGTTCAAAATGTCTGGCTGGCCAGCACAGGTCATCTATTTCTCTCTCTCTCTTTTTATCTCCCATGTCTGTTTACCTGTTTCTTCTAGTGAGTGCTAGTCCAGAGTTGGCCAGGACCAGCTCTACAGGCTCGGAATGGGCTCACTTGAATCCAGGTGCTAGGGTTGGTGTGGATTGCTCCCAACTCACTTTGATGGGACTCAAAATTGCACAGGTCACCATTGTGTAGCTTTGACCCTGAGAGACAGGAGTTCTGCTGGGGATGTACAAGGGTGGGGGCTGGCCAGGTCTGTTTTCACCAAGGGAGTATGGGGAACAAGAAACAAATTGTACTTTTATCTCCATGAGTCACTGATATGACTCTGGACCACTAAGCCTCTGTCTTGTCCATAAAGCTGCTCACCAAGATATATAAGTTGGCCACGTGAAGTCTGGTTGGCCAACACAATTCAAGGAATATTGAATATACCAAAGAATATTAGAAGAATGAACAAATCTGTCTTGGAAGAAGAATAGCCATGATGCTCCTCAGAAGTAAGAATGGTGAGACTTTGTCTCATGTACTTTGGACTTATTATTAGAGAGACCAGTCTGAGAAGGACATCACGTTTGGTAAAGTAGTGGGTCATTGAAAAAGAGGAAGTCCTCCTATAAGATAGACTAATACAGTGGTAGCAATGATAGCAATCACTGTGAAGGTGGCACAGGACTGGGATGTGTTTTGTTCTGTTCTACATAGGGTTCCTATGAGTCAGAACCAACTTGATGACATAAAGCAACAACAATATTATATCTGGACTTTAGTCTGACTTTTAATATTTTTTTCTGGTATCTTTGGGGTAAGATAAACAATTATGGATAGAACAATAATATAAATTGACATGTTTCTGGCTGGTTGAATAACCTGTCCACATTAGTGTTAACTAATGGATCACAGCCTGGAAAAGAGTCTCTAGTGGTATGCAATAGGTTCGTATTATAGACGCTATTTTAATCTATGATCTTAAACAATCTTTTTCATTTCATAGTTGAGGAAACTTTATCCAGGAGAGGAGAAACAATTTTCCCTAAGGTTCTACAGCTGGTCAGCTGCCAAAGTGAAACTAGAAACCAGACCTACTGACTCTTGGGCTAGGAAATTTCTATTGGGATATATGCAAAATCAAGGGATCCCAAATTCTGAGCCCTCACTGGAAGTTTTAGGGGAAAATTTTTAAAAATTTAAAATAAATACAACTTTTAAACTCTTGAAAGGTATCTTGCAGTGGTATAGACAAGCATCTCATCACCAGTGATATGCAAGAACCGAATGGATGGATATCCTTGTCAGAGATGCTGTGGAAGGGGACTCTGCATGGAACCAGTTGTCTAGGTGAGCATTAAGGTCTCTTCCAACTTGAACACTGAGAGCAGACATCACTGTAATCATGTTCCATCAAAAAGAGAAACTAAGAATAATATGTTCATTCAACAAATATTCATTGGATTCATACTCAAGGCACTGTGTGATTCTAAGAGCTGATGTGACTACTGGAATCTTGATTGAACTTCCTGAGAGATCACCCATTTGAAAAGGAGAGATTGGAGAATGAGTTAAACTAGAGGACAGAAAACAAAAATCCATGGAGAGAAAAGAATACATCATTTGGGTTTATTTGAGGAGTGAAAATATGTTGAAGGAGAAACAATAGCTAGAGTTATAATTTATCTCTTCATTATCTCTAGCCTGGAGATTCTGCAATAAATGGAAAAGAAAAAAATGCCATATAATTAATTAATCTGAAAGAAATCCTAAGATTCCGTTCAGGAAAGTCAAATTTCTAATGATCCTTCTAGCTCTTTTGTCTGTATCCTTTCCATCCTTATGGCTACATAATCCACACTTAGAAATTCTTCCCCACTTGTCACCTGTCTCCCTAATTGGGAGAAATTCCAGAACTGTAGACTATCAACTCAAGGGCTCAGCATCAAGTCAGCCATGCTGCTGCTCCTCCAAATTTAAATTTACATCTTTGTTTGCTTAACAGGGTTCTTAATATTTGTAGTACAATTAGGGTGTTGTTGTTGTTGTTATGTGCTGTGGAGTCAGTTCTGACCCATGACGACCCTGTACAGGGTTCCCAAGGCTATAAATCTTCATGGGAGTAGAAAGTCTCATCTTTCTCCCACGGAACAGCTGGTAGATTCGAACTGCTGACCTTGCGGTTCACAGCCTAATTCATAACCACTACGCTACCAGAGCTCCTTACATTTAGGGTATGCTGTAACAAATAGAAGGTCCCTGGGTGGTGCAAATGGTTTATGGTCAACCAATCGAAAGGTTGGCTGTTTGAACCCATCCAGCAATGCTACAGAAAGAAGGCAGGAGAATCTGCTTCTGTAAATATTACAGCCCAGGCCATCCTACAGATAGCACTTGGATCGCTGTGAGCTGGAATTGCCATAAATGTAACAAGTATAAACATAACAAGTTTATTAGGGGTTTTTTGGTAACAAATAGAACCCAAAATATGGTGGCACAAACACAACAGGACATAAGGTATCGATATTGAATGGACGAATAAGTTCACTGGGATAACCCTTCCTCACACAGCCCTTCCAAGAACCCAGGTTTGTGGGGGCTCTCCCATCTTCAGTACATGACTTCCAAGGCCACCCTAGAATTGTCTCTGTGCCAGGAAACGGGGACAGAGAAGCACATAGAGGAGATTTTCATGCACAATGTCTGAAAGAGGCACACATCATTTCCACTCACAGTCTTTTGGCTGAACTCAATGACATGGCCAAACCTAATTGTAAGGAAGCCTGGGAGATATTCCTAATGAATGCATAGAAACAAGAAGAAGACATGGATTTTAGGGCTTTCAATAGTTCCTGCTATACCTGGACTTCTGCTGTGGGCAGGAAATGCTTTCTTCAAGTCTTACTTTCTGTTGCTACATATTTGGCATCAGCTGCTAGATCAACTTGAAGTCAACTTCTCTACAGCCTGAACCAACTTGATTCATTTGAGTCTTTCGGATTGCAAACTATAGAATCCTAGTCTAGTTAATATTAGCTGAAAAAGAATTTAACTTGAAGCTATCAGATAGGACATTGAATTGACAGGAAGGCTAGAAAATCAGGCTCAAACAGGGAGAACTAAGGCAAATTGTTTGACCAGAATCTTAGGCAAAGGTACGCCAAGGGACAGCCTCTTTGGAGTGCTGCTGCTCTCGCTGGCCATTGTATGCAAAGACCATGTTGTTGTTAAGTGTCATTGAGTAGGTTCTAACTCAGAGAAATCCTGTATAGGGTTTCCAAGGAGTGGCTGTTGGGCTTGAACCACCAACCATAGAGTTCAAACCGACTTTGTGGTCGAGTGCTTATCCTACAATGCCATGTTGTTAAGTGCCGTCCAGTTGGTTCTGACCCATAGCGACCCTGTATAGGGTTTCTGAGGACCAGCTGGTGAGCTTGAACCATTGACCTTGCAGTTCACATGGCTTTGCAGTCTGGCGCATTAACCCACAGCACCACACAGGTTTAAATGTTTCTTTGTTTCTTTGAGACGTTTCAGGCGCAAAGTCCTGAGTAGGGCCTTCCAATTGGTATAATTCAGATGTTCAATGCCAGGCTGCTAGAATCCATGAAGGGAACACTCTTCTGTGACAAGAGGTGAAAACTTGTTCCTTGGGGAAACTTCTCCAATAGTGGATTCTATAATTTAGGAAAAGGGGGTCAGATGCAGGGCATCTAAAAACAATAACAGAAACTCACTGTGCTTGCTGTCGTTATACGCCCCTAATGCCACATTAGCTCCACCGATGGCCCATGCTGGTTCTCACTGATTCCAATTGGCTATATGCCTAGAGTGAGCCTGTTATCTCTCCTGGGATGTGTTTTAATCACTGTCACCAGTTTATTTCCCCATCCAGCTTCACATCATGTGTATCTTGCTCTGGCCGATTCTGAAACTAGCTAAAATTTTCAGATCCTTTTCTACAACACTTACCCTTATTTGGAGAACTAAATTCAGACCTCTAACATGTGTGATAAGTCTGCATGGCCATCACCCAGGCATTTGACCTATCTCCTATAGGGTTTTCTCATCTGTAAAATGAATCAACCGGCTGAATTCCCATTAGTCTCAAAGGGACACTGAGAAGCTTAACAAGATGGTGCTTCAAGCTATTTGGAATCCAGAGTGGCATTAGTACATTATTATTTCCACAAGCTGTTAACCTGAAGGGGTAAAATAAAGAGTAGAAATTTAATGCCAGAGAGATTTTTGGCACTTTGTCAATTCAACATTAGCTTTGAGGGCTTTTGGAATTTTGCCGGAAATTTTTCAACACCATGCAGCTAAAAGCTGTGTTTTTCTGGGCTTGTGATAATCCTGTCCCCAGGGATGGCACTGAGCGTTTGTGAGGGATGAATTGTCCCAAGCCGATCTTCTGACATCCTACGAATAGATACAAAAAGGCAACACACACACACATTGTAAATTGTTGCTTGTACCCACATTTCACACTTGGAATACTACCTCTAGCTTGTGCCAGTAGACAAGGGTTATAAAAAGAGTCAAACAAGCATATGTATGTTATGCTTCCTGTGTGGCTGGGCAGCTCTGTGTGAGTGACCAGATGGACCCCACTGAAGGTCAACAGAGGCTGCTTTAGACCATTCGTAGCCACACACATTGTATGTAGTCCTTTTAGAAAGAGGTCTACTGGCTAGATAAATGTCACATTTTCCAACAAAACCAAAGAGTGGACTAATTAGAAGATAGGGCAGAGAAGTACAACCTTTTTGAACTTTATTTTAATGCTTTTTGGAAGGCAGAGAAAAGCAGGGGAGTTTGCTGGAATTAAGGGAAGCATTTATTCATTCCCTGTAATTGAAGTTTAAGTTATATGGTCAGACTTACTTAGAAAGACTTTAAACAATTGCCTCTATTTGGACAAGAATTACATATATGTACTTAAGATACATAGTCACACTTATATTTTAAATAATAACATGCAGTTCATATGTTTGAAGAAAAGGTATTGATAAGAATTGTTCAGTATCAAGAGCTAAAAACTACAGTTTCTGAAAATGCTTTGCTATTGTTAGTGAACATGCATGTTGTTGTTGTTGTTATGTGCCGTGGAGTCAGTTCAGACTCATAGCAACCTTGTACAGGGTTTCCAAGGCTGTAAATCTTTACGGGAACAGAAAGCCTCATCTTTCTTCCATGGAGCAGCTGGTAGTTTCGAACTGCTGACCTTGCAGTTCGCAGCCCGATTCGTAACCACTACAGTACCATGTTCCTAGTGAACATGTTTATGCCTATGTAAATACGTTTTGTATACTCATAAAGGCCAATAAATTTGGGCTTTATCAGTGGAAAAAGAAAACTATGAGCATTTGTTTAAGATTGTTAGGAGATGAAGCTTCTACATAAATGAAATCTATGAATAATGGCAGGTTACCTTTTTACAGGCAAACATTTAGAATGGCAGTGTTTCTAAACTATATTATGCAATTAATTCCCTGCCTCCTTTTTATGCTTATTCATTTCTAATTATAAATATGTGTCTATGCTCATTTTGGTCCTTTCAGTGTCCTAGTGTGGCACTGTGGGATAAGCACTGGACGCTAACTGCCAGGTCAGCACTTCAAACCCATCAGTCATTCCTCAGAAAGCTTACACAGTTTCGCTATGAGGCAGAACCCACTCAACTGCACAACAACAATAGCACGTTTTACAAGCCCTGCTGGTACACTGTTTTAAGCCTTCAGTCTCTAATTGCAAGGTTGGCAGTTGAAACTTACCAGCCACTCTTTTAGAGAAAGCTGTGACAAACAGCTTCCATAAAACTTATAGTCTTATCCTGGGCAGTCCTCAGCTCCTGACCTCCTCCTCACCTCATAAGGTCAGTCTTCAGACTTCAGCATGGGAACCCCTTACCCTGTAGCTCCCCAGGGTCACCAGTGGCTGGTAAGTGCTGTCAAGTCGGTTCTGACCCAGAGTGGCCCTGTATAGGGTTTCCAAGGAGCAGCTGGTGGTTTGAACTGCCAACTTGTGATTAGCAGTCTAGTGCTTATGGTACAGTGTCACACCAGGGTCACCAGAAGAGCTTCCAAAATGATACCTGAGGAGACCCCAAACAAGTTGTACTGCATCTAAGTCTTGGAAGTAATGAGAGTGGGCAAAGAGCAGGCTCCTGTATTTTTAAAAAGAAATATAGAGCTGTTCTTGTTGCCTGCTGCATTGTTTCCTTAGATCTGTGGTAATGAGGCTTTTCTAGCTCAAACAATTAGAAAGAAAGTATCACAAGAGACTAAATGTCTGTCTGCTGAAGGTCTTATAAAACCAAGATCCAACTTATGTTGTGTGTTGCACAAAAAAAAAAATTTTTTTTTTTTTGTGCAACATTGGAAACCCGACAGTACAGTTCTGCTCTGTCCTATGGTGTCGCCATGAATTGGAATTGTCAGAAGTGGGCTTGGTTTGGGTTTGGATGTTCAGTTTTAAAAGTATAGATAGTTTTAAAAATTACATTTCAACCTTAACCCAACCAGCCACTGATCATCATTGTTCATGTTTTGGTGAATTACCTTGGAATTATTTTCATCAGGCCAGAAATTATAGACTTTACATTTTCTATTTTGGGGATTTATTGAGGGATAGCTTTTTGGTTTAATATACAGCAGGGCTGGGGAACATCTGGCCCATGGGCCATGGAAAGCCTTAGAAATCATTTGATCTGGCTGGGCCAAGGCAACCACAGTTCCAGCCATCACATTAAGGGTGAGTTAATTACATGTTTGACCAAATATAGCACGCTAGTTTTTAAGTTGATAATTTTGTATAGCCCATAAATGATGTTATAAATATCCAAATGGCCTTTGGCATAAAAAGTTCCCCACCTCTGATGTACAGAGATGATTAACTTGTATCAACATTCTATAGATACTGAAAAAGAAGTTGAGAT
Organism: Chrysochloris asiatica; assembly: GCF_000296735.1. NCBI lineage: Eukaryota > Metazoa > Chordata > Mammalia > Afrosoricida > Chrysochloridae > Chrysochloris > Chrysochloris asiatica. Next base: position 2,320,693 of record NW_006408561.1, read on the forward strand.
CTTTATTTTTAAGGTAAAAAGAGTTACAGTATTAACAAATCAATTATTCAATACTCCATTTCCAACTCATTTTTGTGTTTCCCTGATAGTTAATATTTACAAAATTTATTCTCAACATTTTTGTGTCATTTTGCTTTAGGTGACCATTTTATAATTAGACTGTAGTTGAAGTTTATTTAAAATAGAAACATAAATATTTTTGTTTTAAATCAATGGCTCATTGTAATAATCATAACTGTGGTTAACTGTGATCTTCTCTTGTATTGTTTTTTGCTTTGTGTTTCTCATATTTCATTGTGATTTCTTTTATTCCTCTCTCTTATGTTAATGAATTATACTTTGTTTTATTTTATCCTCCCAAATGAATTGGGATGTACACATTCAATTTTTATTCTGTTGATGGTTAATTATATTTTTCTGTTTATAAATATAAAAGCAGAAACTTGATCTTTTATTTGTATCTCTGCAATATTGGATGCATATTTACTTATTCAATAAGTATTTGTTGAGGGCCTAGTACTTGATGGGCATTGACTGAACTTGGAGGTACAAAAGAAACTAGAATAGATGCAATTCCTAATCTTTTTAACTTCTCTCCTATCTCCTTAGCGTAGTGGTTATGAATCGGGCTGTGAACTGCAAGGTCAGCAGTTTGAAACTGTCAGTTGTTCTGTGGGAGAAAGATGAGGCTTTCTGCTCCTGTAAAGATTTACAGCCTCAGAAACCCTGTACAGAGTCACTAAGAGTCAGAACCGATTCCACGGCATATAACCACCACCACCACCACCACCTATCTCCTTAACCTTTCACTCACATCCCAGATTTTATTAATATAATCTAGGCCTTGAAACACAGACTCTTGTTTCTCTATCTTTTCTTTACATTTTAAAACTAGCCTGTCTACAACTTTTTTTGACATTCACATTTCATTTTTTCATTTATATTGCTTTACTATCATTTAAAATTAATTTCCCTTCTTACTTGAATTTGATTCTCTTTTAAATTTTTTACCTTTTTTTTTTTTAAACAGGAAAACAATCCTTTATTTACTTGAAAATCCACCATTGTACTTTTGCAGCTTTTGTACATGAATTCCTACTAGACTGGGTATAGAATTTTTGATCCATAAAGATTTATCATAATGTTTTTATAGATATTGCTTCACTATCTTTTGTCATTTTGTATTGCAAAGGAAATTTTTTAAAGTAATATATTTTCTTAAGGTGCTTTGGTAGCGTAGTGGTTACAAGTTGAGCTGCTAACCTCAAGGTCAGCAGTTCAAAACTACCAGCAGTTCCATGGGAGAAAGATGAGGCTTTCTGTTCCTATAAAGATTTACAGCCTTGAAAATCCTGTACAGGGTCGCTATAAGTCAGAATTGACTCCACGGCATACTACCACCACCAATACATTTTCTTGTTTTTCATCAGGGGTAAGATTCATTCAGAGAGCTCTAGTAGCATAGTGGTTACAAATTGGCTGCTAATCTCAAGTCGGTAGTTCAAACTACCAGTGGTTCTGCAGGAAAAAGATAAGACTCCTGTTCCCATAAAGATTTACAGCCTTGAAAACCCTATATAGCATTTTTATGAGTTGGAGCTAGCTCCACAGAACATAACCACCACCATCACCATCAAGATTCATTATATTCTGATCTACATGCTATTTTAAATAATTTACACATAGTTTTGAAAACAACTATAATGTCTAAAAAATATAGAGTTGTCATATCCTTTAGCAGTATATTCTAACTCTTTTCATCCTAATGGCTATCCTGTAAAGTTGTTGCTCTCAGGTGCTATCAAGTCAGTTTCCCTCATAACGATCACATGCACAACAGAAGAAAACTGTTTGGCCCTGTGTTAGCCTCACAATCATTGCTATGTTTGAGCCCATTGGTGCAGCCACTGTGTCAATCCATCTTATTGAGGGTGCTCCTCTATTTTTCAGTGACCAATCATGATGTCCTTCTCCAATGACTGGTCCCTCCTAATAACATGTCTAAAGTACATGAGATGAAGTCTCACCATCAATGATTCTAAAAAACATTCTAGCTGAATTTCTTCCAAGACAGATTCTTCTGGAAATCTATGGTATATTCAAAATTCTTTGTCAAAAACATAATTCAAAGACATCAGTTCTTCCTTATTCATTGTCCAGCTTTTGCATGCATGTGAAGTGACTGAAAGCAGCATGGCTTGAATCAAGGTGACCAGTTTGCTTTTCAACAATTTAAAGAAGTCTTTTTTTTTTATGTTTTAATGTTTTATTGTGAATTATATGATAGTTTACATGAGAGAACTTTAGTTTTACATTCATTCTATCATATATCGTTTCATTGCCATGGTTCCAATCCCCTCCATGCATCATCAACCAACCAAAGGGTATACCCTACAAACCCTCACCCTACACTCTCCCCCACCCCC
>NW_006408561.1:2324397-2347591 GCF_000296735.1 Chrysochloris asiatica
TCTTTTATAGCAGATTTCCCCAATACAATATGTTGCTTGATTTCTTGGTCACTGTTTCCATAGGCATTGATTGATTGATTGATTGATTGATTGTATATTCAAGTGAAATGACAACTTCAGGATATTCTTTATTTATTGAGATATTGTTTATTGGTCCAGTTGTGAGGAATTTTGTTTTCTTTGGGTTAAAGTGGAAAGCATGAGGAGCGTTCTAATCATTGATCTCCATGAATAATTGCTTGAAGTATGTTCATATGTTCTGCAAGAAACCTCCTTATTGTTGCTTGCTTATCAAATATTGTTAATAAGTCTTCCACAGATCCTGATGTTGCATTCTTATTTATGTAGTCTATTTTCTAGATTATTTGCTCAGCATACAAACTGAATAGTTATGGTGAAAAATACAACCCTGACTCACACCTTTCCTGATTTTAAACCACAGTGTTCTTGTTTTGTTTAAACAACTGTCTGTGGACCTATGTACAGATGCCACATGAGCACTGTTAAGTGTTCTAGAAACCCCATTCTTCACAATGTTATCTGTAATTTATTATGATTCACATAGTTGAATACCTTTGCATATTCAATAAAACACAGTTAAATCTCTTTATAGTATTCTCTGCTTTCAGACAAGGTCCATCTGATATCCCTCGTTCCACATCCTCTTCTCAATCTGGTTTGAATTTTTGTCAGTTCTCTCTGTCAATATATTACTGCGACCATTTTTTAATTATCTTCTGTAAAATTTTACTTGTGTACAATATTAATGATACTGTTAGATAATTTCCCCATTTTGCTAGATCACCATTCTTTGAAATGGGCACAAATATAGAGCTCTTCTAGTCAGCTGGACAGTCTTCTAAATTTCTTGGCATAAATAAATGAACACTTCTAGTGTATAATCCATTTATTGAAACATTGATATTCTGTCAATTCCTAGAACCTTGTTTTGCCAAAGCATTCAGTGTAGCTTGACTTTTTTTCTTTCAATACCATCAGTAAATATTATAAATATTTCCATTTTACAGATAGAGAAACTGAGTTGCAGAAAGCTCAAGTAATTTGTCTGTTCATGTAACTAGTAAGAGGTGGACTAAAACATCACCCTGGTACATAGTACTGGTTCTTAACCTCCATGATAAGACATCTGTCCAATTAATAGTCACATCTTTTCTTATTTAAAATCAATCACTTAACCAATGAATTAGTATATAGTATTTGCATCTCTCATTAAAGAGATCTGAGGGCAGGGACAATGACTAGTTTCATTTCAATGTATGCCCAGAGCCTGCCAAAGAGTTAATGCTCAGTAAACATTTATTAATTGAATAATTGAATGAGAAAGTAAAAAAACCACATCAAGAGCCATTGAGTTGAATTGTACTCATAGTGACTTCTGTGTGCCACAGTAGAAATGTGCTTCATAAGATTTTCAGTTGACTGATTTTTTTGGAAGGTACATTACCATACCTTTCTTCTGAGGTACCTCTGTGTAGACTTGAACCTCCACTATTTCAGTTAGCAGCCAAGCACATTAAATGTTTGCACCACCCAGAGATTCTGAATGAATGACAGAATCCATCAAATGCTATAATTCTCAGAAAACAATAGGAGAGGAAGTAAGTGGTAGTAGTTGTTTTTGTCAAGTGTCATTGAATTGGTTCCAACTCATAGTGACCCTTTCTAGGGTTTTTGAGAAGCAGCTGGTGGGTTTGAATCACCAACCTTGATATTCAAACTGACCTTGCAGTCCAATGCTTATCTTACAGCACCACACCAGGACTCCATAAAAGATGGTTGTTGTTGTCTGTTGTTAAGTGCCATCGAGTTGGTTCCAACCCATAGCAACTCTGTATAGGGTTTCCTAGGAGCATCTGGTGAGTTTGAACCACCAACCTTGCAGTCATAAATGGTGATAACATATTTCAATTTGGCAATGCTTTTCACAACTAAAGGGTATGAGACAGGGAAGTCTTGGCAATATTTACACATAGGACTGAAGTCTTTCTTATACTCCACTGGAATAACATGCCAAAGGACCAGACAATGGAAAAAGGAAAGATGTTGCCACCCTCAAACAAAGCCACATAAAATAATTGCCCCTATCATCAAATGCAGTGAATGAGTTATACTTGTCAAACTAAGTTTTCTCTACTGATCCAAGAAGACAACAGCTGATTTTGACAAGGGAGAGCTAGGTAAATTAGAATAACATTCCCAGTGAAGACAACTGAAAATTTTGGATAGCACATACTGTAATATTAAATATGTATAAAGAGAAACAAGGGGGATCTTAATTTACTAATATGAAGTGACGTCCATAGTACATTGTTGAGAGAACAAAACACATAGTATGTTACTCTCCACAGCCACCATCTCTCTGTCATAGGTGACTTGTGTGTTGCTATGATGCTGAATAAGTTTCAGTAGCACTTGCAGACTAAGACGAAAGGCCTGGATGCTTGCTAGACCTTTCTTCTGAAAATCGGCTAATGAAAATTCTGTTGGTTACAGTGGAACATTGTCCATCCATTACTGGTGGTGAGGATGGCTCAGGACTGAACAGTGTTTTGTCCCATTGTATGTGGCATTGTCATTACAGCAGTTAACAATAGCTTTGTGTGTGTGTAAGAACAACAGAAAAACCCACTGTTGTGGAATCAATTTTGACTCATAATGACCCTGTAAAGGGTTTTTGAGATTGTCGATTTTATGGGAGTAGAAAGCCTCATCTGTCTCCCACAGAGCGATGGAGGTTTTGAGTTGCTGATATGTGGTTAGCAGTTGAGTGTTTCTCCTACAGCGCCACCAGGGCTCCTTTTTAAGAACAACAGAAAAGGAAGGTAATAACTGAATATATGTCGTTGGGTGTTTTCACTTGCCAAAAAGAAACAATGAAAGAATTAAACCTAAAAAACTAACAAAGCTAGCAAAAATGGTGGGTGGAAGAAACATGGTGGAATAGACAGTAATGAAAATAAAATTCTTTGAAGTACTTGAAATTGACCTTGGAATAATATACACTCAGAGAATAAAATTAAATTTAAAAGAAAATAAAGCAATCCATAAAATTGAAAATAAATAGGAACAAATGAATCTAATACTAGTTAATATAATCACACAGAGAATACAAACAGATCAACATATGGAATCTTTGTGTGGTGCTGTAGGATCAGCCCTGGACTGTTGATGGAAAGGATGGTTATTCAAACTCACCAGCTGCTCCTTGAAGACTACACAGGGTCACTATGAGTCAGAACAGCACTTAATAACAACAACACAGAGAAAAGAATCATTTCGAGTAACATCATCATGCAGTATTTTGACACTTATATTTAAAGGAATATGATCTTCAAACCTATAGAGCTCCAAAGACATCTTAATATTAATCCACTAGTCTTAAGGAGCTCTGGTAGCATAGTGGTTACAAATTGAGGTGCAAACTGCAAGGTCAGCTGTTCGAAACTGTTCTGCAGGAGAAAGATGAGGCTTTCTGCTTCTGTAAAGATTTACAGCCTCGGAAACCCTGTACAGGGTCGCTATGAGTCAGAACCGACTCCACGGCACATAACCACCAGTCTTACTTTTAGTGACACTGATATTATTATATCAGAACTATTATATGGATTTAAGTTTAAAGTTTTTTTACATAATGATGTAATTTTTTGTAAGGAATTAAGATTTTCAGATATGGGAAAAGAGATTGGACATAATGCCAAATCAACTAAATAAAACACTGACTTATTGAATATAAATGGGAATTGCAATATATACTTATAATTTTATTTATATTTAAAATACTTACTTCCTATTTCTGTTTAGTGAAAAGGCATAGAAGCAATAAGAACCCAATAGAGACATGCTTGCCTGGTACCCAGATTGTGGTCTTTAAATACCACTCTACTCTGAAAGGATCCAGGATTACTAAGCGGAGTGGCTGATTTTAGGTCTGGGGCAGAAAATATACAAAATACACAAGGAAGATAGCAAAGACCCATAGAGTTGTATCAAAGTATACAGAGGCTCCCACTAGTCAAAGATGAGACAATTTGGGCATTAAAAAGATAATGAATACAACGATAGGAACCAGAACAAATGTGGAAAATCTGTGACTTCATAACAAAACCATATGGAGAGAGAAATTATTGTACATCAGTGCAGTGTCTAAGGAGTCCTAGTAGCATAGTGATTTTGAGCTGGGCTGCTAAGCACAAGGGCAGCAGTTCAAATCTACCAGCCAGTCCAAGGGAGAAAGATACGGCTTTTTGCACCTGTAAAGATTTGCAGCCTTGGAAACTTTTTACTGGATCTCTATGAGTTGGAATCCATTTGATGGCATACCACAGCCACTGCAATGCCCAAACAATAATCCATTACTCTAAAATGAAATATTGAAATATATGTCTAATTTTTTCCTATATATTTAGGCAACCACATTAACCTAGATAATAAGAGAAATTTCTTCTTTACAAAATTCCAAATAATATAATTAGAAAGATCGATTTTTACAGCTCCAATTAAATAATAGATTTGGGCAATGCTCATGAAAGGATGAAAGTACGGATGAAAAGTTGATGGGAAACTATATAGAAAAGGCATGAGGCAGTCATTACCTGAACGATATAGAATGATCACTAAGATTGCACCTTCTTGATGAGATTCAATTCAAATTATACAGCAACATCTATGATATCTTTGTGACAATGGTAAAATAAAAGTCTAATAAATATGAGAAAGAAAGGAAGAAGTTAAATGAGTCTGTAAGGAAGCCAACAGAAAAACTTTGAATGTGTGATATTCTGTGAGACAATGGACCCAGATTCTTCTATAATCAGTGTGATAAAAGATAAATTATTAAAGAAGAAAATGAGGGATAGGTTATGAGTTGGGCTGCTAACTGCAAAGCCATCAGTTTGAATCTACCAGCTGCTCCATGGAAGAAAGATGTGACTTTCTTCTCCTGTGAAGATTTGCTGCCTTAGAAACCCTATACAGAGTTGCTATGAGTCAGAACTGACTCGACGGCACACTACCACCAGCACCACGACCCCTCAAGATTAAATGAGACTTAAAAGACATAGTGATCAATGCAATTATGTGAGCCTTTTTAGGGGGGAGCCTGACTCAAAACAAGACAACTGAAGAATCAGGGAAATTTGGTTACATATAGATATGTTTATGGAGCTCTGGTAGCGTAGTGGTTACGAATTGGGCTGCTCCGCGGGAGAAAGATAAGGCGTTCTGCTCCCGTAAAAGATTAACAGCCTCAGAAACCCTGTGCAGGGTCACTATGAGTCGAAACCGACTCCATGGCACATAACAACAACAACATAGATATGTTTGGAGTCCTGTTATGGCGCTACGAGATAATGTGCTAGACTGCAAGGTAAGTGTGAACCACAAGGTTGGCAGTTCAAACCCACCAGCCACTCTTCAGAAACCCTGCACAGGGTCACTATGAGTCAGAACCAACACAATGGCACCTAATAACAATATGAAGATGATATCAAAGTATTATTTATTTTCTTAGTTGTAGTGATGACAATTGTTGTCAAGTGCTGTTGAGTGGGTTCTGACTCATAGCAACCCTGTATAGGATTTCCAAGAAGTGACTGGTGAGCTTGTACCGCCAACCTTGTAGTCCAGCACTTTAACCTGCAGCACCACACCAGGACCCCAATGATGACTATGGGTGTGCCATAATTCTTAAGAAAGCCTCCCTATTATTTTAGAGATGCATATTGAAATTGAAAGAAGTGAAATGAACGATGTCTGATATTCAATTTAAAATAATTCAGAGAATAAAGGAAATGAGGGTAAATTTCTACAATTTGATGAACTTGACCTATACTCATGGCTCAAAATACCAACTGAGAGGGAAGGAGTCTTCACATCAAGTATTAATCCTATCCCCTCTGTATACAGGGTAGATAGGAACAAGCAACTTAGACATTGACTACCTAAAATGAGGGGACGATAAAGGCATGAAGTGGCTGGCTTACAAGTTTTCAAGAGGGAATTTAGTTTAAGAGTGTGCGGGGGAAGATAGTGTCCCTCACTGAATAGTTTTCATCTTGTGTAGATGGGTCTGGTGAAAAGTGATGGGGATAAGATTCTTATGATTCAATCGTGAGTAACTGTTATCATGACTAATTGGACTGTCACCATTGTAAAGGTAGAACTTTTGTAACAAAAACAGGAGAGTAGTTAATCTTACAGTCCAGACATAAAGAAGACTAGGACTGTCAAGGGAGGAGAGCACAAGCAGAACGTGGGACCCTATCCAGAGAAGCAGTGACTCCAGAGATGGAGGCAGAGATGGGGACATGGAAAAAGAGAGCAGCTGAGGACTCTAGATTCATGGAAAGAGAGGGATTGAGAACTGGTGGCCAGGAGGCAGGCTTGCAGAATGTGCCGTTTGGTGGTTTAAATTATTATATATGCCTGAGTGTGTTAAAAAAAATAATAATAAAGAGCTAAAATGAATAGAGAGGAATGCTGTCGACTGATGGCACATGGAGGGGATTATAATCATTGTAATGAAACAAAGTATATGATTTGTTGAATGTAAAACTGATGATCTGCCCTGTGAACTTGCACTCAAATCACAATAAAAACATTAAAAAAAATTAAATCTTAGAGTATGGTAGTTTGGGGAGATCAGTTTCATTGTAGATAAAAAATAAACAGTTAAAAGAATCTTTAAGAAAAAAAATAATAATTTAGAGAGAGGGAGAGAAATGTGGGAGGGAGAGAAGAAGTGTGTCAAAATCTTGATAATAGTTAGATCTGGATGGGAGTTTATTGCTATATTCTTTCTATTTTGCATGCTTAAATTTTTCTATAAAAACAAGAACAATGAATATATAACCTGGTGAAGTAAACAAAAAGACAAATGCTTTATTCCTTTTATAATTGATGTTTGTGCTTGTCAGACACTCAAAATAAAGAGATCAGGATTATAATACTTTAAAAAGGCATCAAGCACTTTCGTCTCAGTCTCAAGCTCTAGTTGGCAGCCAAGCATGCACGTTCTGGTCTCTTTAGCACCGCAGCTGCCATGGATGTCGTGTGGGTTCCCACAGTGTCATCTGCACCACTGGTTCTCCACACACTCCATCGTCCCTAGTTGCCATCATGGTGAAGCTCGTGAAAGCTGGGAAAAATCAAAGTGATTCCAAAAAGCTGATGCCTGCTCCCAAGGAGATAGAAGAAGACAGTGAGGATGAGGATATGTCAGAAGATGATGTTAAAAAAGAAAGCAGTGGAGAAGAGGTTGTCATTCCTCAGAAAAAAAGGCAAGAAGAATACCACACTGCCATCAAAGAAGGTGGTGGTTTCCCCCATAAAAAAAAGTGGTTGCCACACTGGCCAAGAAAGCAGCTGTCACCCCTGGCAAGTAGGCAGCTGCCACAGTGATGACCTCTGGTAAGAAGGGAGCTGCTCCTCCAGCCAAGGGGGCAAAGAATGGCAGGAATGCCAAGAAGGAAGAGAGCAATGAGGAATATGTTGAAGACAGTGAGGAAGATGATGAGGATGAGGATGAATTTGAGCCCATCATGATGAAAGGAGCAGTTGCCCCTTTGATGATGATGATGAGGAGGACGATGAGGATGAAGAAGATGACTCTGAAGAAGATGCCTTTTGCCCTAGCAAAAGGCAAGAAAACTCCTGCCAAGGTAGTTCCTGTGAAAGTGTGGCTGAGGACAACAATGACAATGAGGAAGATGATGACAATGATGATGAGGACAACGAAGAAGAGGATAATGAAGAGGAGGAAGAATCTGTCAAAGAAGCACCTGGAAAACAAAAGAAGGAAATGGCCAAATAGAAAGCTGAAGCAGAAAGTAGAAGCCATAGATCCAACTACAGCTTTCAGTCTATTTGCTGGAAATCCTAAATTATACCAAGTCTGCTCTGGCATTAAAAACTGGTCTCAGTGACCTTTTTGCTAAAAATGATCTTATTATCATGGATGTCAGAATTGGTATGACTAGGAAATTTGGCTATGTGGATTTTTAATCTACTGAAGACCTGGAAAAAGCCTTGTAACACACTGGTTTAAAGTCTTTGGTAATGAAATTAAACTAGAGAGACCGAAGGGGCAGTAAGAAAAACCAAGATGCCAGAACACTTTTGGCCAACAATTTGCCTTACAAAGTCACTCAGGATGAATTATAAGTACCTGAAGATGCCATGGAGATCAGGTAAGTCAGCAAAGATGGAAAGAGTAAAGGATTGCTTATCTTGAATTCAAAACAGAAGCTGATGTTGAGAAAACCTTTGAAGAAAAGCAAGGAACAGAGATTGATGGCCGTTCTATATCCTTGTACTACACTGGGGAGAAAAGATCAAAATCAAGACCACAGAGGTGAGAAGACCAGTACCTGGAGCGGTGGATCAAAAACACTGGTTTTCAGTAACCTCTCCTACAGTGTAACAGAAGAAACTCTCCAGGAAGTGTTTGAGAATGCAACTGATGTCAAAGTGCTTCAGAACCAAAAACTGCAAATCTAGAGGGTGTGCATTTATAGAATTTGCATTATGTGAAGATGCTAAGGAAGCTTTAAATTCTTGTAATAAAAGAGAAATTGAGGACAGAGCCACCAGGCTGGGATTGCAAAGATCCAGGGGATCCCCTAATGCAAAAAACCAGCCATCCAAAACACTGTGTCAAAGGTCAGTCTGAGGATAGAACTGAAAAAACATTGAAGGAATCATTTGATGGCTCTGTTCACGCCAGGATAGCCATGGACTACAAAATGGGCTCCTCCAAACGGTTTGGGTTTGTAGATTTCAACAGTGAGGAAGATGCTAAAGCTGCCAAGGAGGCTGTGGAGGATGGGGAAATTGATGGAAATAAAGTTACCTTGGACTGGCCAACTCTAAGGGCAAAGGTGGCTTCAGGGGATGAGGTGGAGGCTGAAGAGGATTTGGAGGTAGAGGTAGCCATGGCAGAGGAAGCCCCAGTAGATTTGATGGCAGAGGTCGGGGAGGATTTGGAGGTCAAGGAGGATTTCAGGGAAACAGAGGAGGAAAAGATCACAAGCCACAAGGAAAGAAGACAAAGTTTGAGTAGATCTTCCGTCCCTGTCTTTTCCCTCTTCCCTTTGAAAGCAAGGACTTGGGGTTTTTACTCTGTTACTGGATCATGACAGAACCTTCTGAGGATATTCTGGGACAATAGCCCTGTGGTCTACTTAGAAATCCTATGGAACACATTTCAAAGGAGCTGCCCTGTGGTTTTGACTGGGTTTGAATTTATATTAAGTTTTATCCCATGTACGAAACCATTTTTTTTTTTTTTCCTACAAATAGTTTTTTTTTTTTTTTTTTTTTTTTTTTTTTTTTTTTTGGGGGGTTTGTTTGTTTAGTTGGGGGTGTAAAGACAAGCAGGATGTTTTATCATGGTTTTTGCTTCAGCAACTTTGGGACAAATTAAAAAGTCCTAAACTCTGGGGATGGCAGGTGTGGGGAGGGAAGGCACCAAGCAACTATCAAGAGAGGGAGGAATTACTTCACCAGGATTTAGATGAGGATGGGAACCCAGAAAGTAGGACTCTGCATTGGAGGTAGTATCTGTGTCTTAGGAATGTCATAAGGAGTGATGGATTAGTGTTTGTCAAATGCTTTCAACAATGCTTGACCCAAGGATAACTGCTAAATAACTAAAACAATAATTTAATATATCACTTGTTACAACATCATACATATTTTCAGTTTTAATTTGTTTTCAATTTCTTTGTTCAATATTATATCATCATACAAGGCACAGGGATTTCTGGGTATTTTATTCTAAATGCAGCAGCATTGATTGGGATGGTCCAGATTTTCTTATCCTGTCAATATCTTCCTCCCTGCATTCTTTCTATTATTGATTGTCATTAAGGGGGCATCTTCTCAATGACCACTTCAGGCCCAAGTGATGATGGACAGAATTAGTATCCTTTGTTTTGATTGAAAAATATTAACAGTTAAGGAACCTTTCATTAGGGCCACATGATGACCAATAGGTAAATCATTTTTTCTTTTGTTTTACTGGCTGTTTTAGTGTTTTCTAGACTAGTCTGTGTTAAGTGGCTGTATTTACAGAGACGTCAATTCTAGCATTACTTGAAATTCCTTGTGTGACCATTTGCTATAACATCCTTAACCACATCCATTGCCCAGTCCTGCTCCTCCAGTGGAAAGAGTTGCCAGATCAGAAGGAAAGACATCTTTTCAAAATAAAACTGGCCTTTGTAAACTTTGAAAACATCTTTTCAAAATAAAACTGGCCTTTGCTTCTCGGGCAGCCAAGTCAGTTCCATCCATTTATCTTGATGGGTGCCAATATTTGTATAAAGACAGAAAGGTAGCATAGATGTGAGAAAGTGGTCAGAAGTCACAATTTTTTTCCCTATTCTGTTCTTTCTAATTTGTGACCTGAAACCACACTGTAATTTGGATAGACCATTGTAATTTGGATAGACCAAGTAGCAGTCTATTTGGAAGACACAGAAACGAGGCAAAGAGTAGGCTGTTAATGCAAAAGCGATCTCATACAAATAGGAGGCATGTGTCTTTTCTCTTGGTAGCTCGTTCTGTTTATTGTCATGGATATTAAATTAGTTGTTGGAACACAAGCGACTAGTATTCTCAAGATGTCTTTCAGGTAATTTGACTCAGTAGTTAGAGAACAGAAAATAATTCGCTGTCTTGTTCCTTCTCTTCCTATCCTTTCACTCTTTCTTAGATGGAGAGTAAGAGCGAGAGGGTAAGCTTGTGCAAAAGAGCAGCTTCTGTTAGGTAATTGTTTTCTTTAGTGGAATAGGGAAATAACACAGAGTACCTCCAAGAACCAAAGAACACAAAGACTTGGATTCATGCTTAGAAGTCAAGGTCAGAAACAAAAAAGAGTAAGATCATGAGCCTGTTGTACTGCCCAAGACAGTCCGCTGCAAAGTGCCATGTCTTTGGAGAGGTGTGGTTGCCCAACTTGAAGGGATCACTTGGTATATACTAGGGATCCTATACTAGGGCACGTAGCATGCTTCTAAAATCCACAAACATTTCTCCTAGCAACATAAGAAGAATGTGCAAAAGGATCTTACTAATAGCAGAGTGTCTATTTAGTTCTGTTCCTACATCAAAGTAAATGTCAAACACTGAAATCTTCCATTTGACTTAGGGTTTGCAATGAGCTTCAAAAACTAGTACTGCTAATGAAACACTTTAAAAAATATCTCCCTTTGTGTGGTGAAACAACTTTGAAAATTGTAACTTGAGAATATCTAGGTATTTATTTATAGCCTACCTTTTGGATGAGATGACATTTTTCTTTCAACAAAACTCTCAAGTGGCACAATATGATTTATAATTTCATTTGGCTATTGTCTGTATGTGCTTCAGAAAGTTGAAAATTATTCAAACCCTGCCAAAAGTATTTACAGTTATTTTTTCACTGCCACCTTCAAAATATTTTAAAGTCTGCATATCAAATCAACATTGGATTTCACAGTTAAGGATCAAACAGACAGAAAGAAACCCCCACATTTTCTTTATGCAGAAGAGCCTAAAGTAGGTCTTAGACTCGTAAACTACATGGAGAGGTTTGAGTGGCAACAAATTTATGTTTAGAAAGTTGAACTGTGTAGTGTACATAGGTGGCAATTCCACATCTCTGAATGTCTGACCCATCCAAGTTAAGAACACGCTTACTAAACGTCTCAGAATGGATCAGAATTGGACCATTCATTGAAGAAGACACGTCATTTTCTCTGGTGTCTTTACTTTATCAGTGTCCTTTTGTCAACTGACCAGAATTCAGACCAAGGAGAAAGAAATGGTAAGTAGCCTATACCACCATTTTATTACCCTAAATGGTTCAAGGAAAATTCACACCCAAACTTAAAAAAAGAGTCCAATAAGAAAATTTAGAGCTGTTCTCAGAATTATTCTTCTCATTTAATATAGTTCTTGATTTGAACATGAATAACAAAATGAGGCATTTTTAAATATCACTAGGACCTCGCTGTCTTTCCTTGGGTTCATTCCTGTTTTGTACCAGCCTCCATGGATCCTCACCCATCCCTGCTGACATATATATCTGTGGTATCCTTCATCCCACTTCCGTTTAGGACTTTTCTGTCCCTGAGAAAACCTTTTTTAGTCCTCTCTTGTCCTTATGGTGTTTACTTGATAGATGTTTATTGCCTTATCACATGCAGTAAATTTTTTGTTCAAGATAGTTAAAAAAATGGCTGAAATAGTACATTGAACTGCCAGAGGTTCAAGCTGGATTCAGACTAGGATGTGGAGCAAGGGATATTTTTGATGTCAGATGGATCTTGGCTGAAAACAGGAAATACTTGTGCTTTATTGACTACACAAAAGCTTTCAGCTGTGTGGCTAGTGACACTCTATGGACAACATTGTGGAGAATGAGTATTCCAGAATAATTAATTGTGCTCAAGAGGAAACTGGACATAGACAAGAGACAGTCATTTAAAAAGAACAAGGGGACATTGAATGGTTTGAAATCAGGGAATACGTGAACCAGGGTTGTATTCTTTCACCATACTTGTTCAATCTGGATGCTAGCAAATACTCTGAAAAGCTGGATTATATGAAAAATAACGTGGCATCAGGATTGGAGGAAGACTCATTAGCAACCTGCAATAGGCAGAAAATACAACCTTGTTTGCTGAAAATGAAGAGGACTTAAAATATTGATGAAGATCAAAGACTACAATCTTCAGTGTGGGTTGCACCTCAATATAAAGAAAGAATAAATCGTCACCACTGGGCCAATATATAACATAAGATAAATGAAGAAAAGATTGAAGTTGTTAAAGACTTCATTTTGCTCAGATCCACCATCAACACTCACGGAAGCAGCTGTCAAGAAATCAAAAGACTTATTACATTAGGCAAATCTGCTGCACAAGACCTCTTTAAAGTATTCAAAAGCAAGGATGTCAGTCTGAGGATTAAGGTGCCCCTGATTCAATATCTGATATTTTCAGTAGCCTATTATGCATGTGAAAGTTAGACAATGAATAAGGAAGATCACAGAAGAATTGATGCATTTGAGTTATGTTGTTAGAGAATGATATTAAAAGTCCCATGGACTACCAGAAGAACAAAAAGCAGTCTTTGTTAGATGAAGTGCAGCCAGGTTGCTTCTTAGAATCCAGGATGGCCAAATTTCGTCTCTCATATTTCAGACATGTTATTGTTGTTGTTAAGTGCCATCGAGTCGATTCCGACCCATAGCAACCCTGTATAGAGTTTCCAAGGAGCAGCTGGTGAGCTTGAACCACCAACCTTGCAGTTCAAATGACTTTGAAGTCTGACGCATTAGCCCATAGTGCTACACCAGGACACCAGACATGTTATTAGGAGGGACCAATCCCTGATGAAGGACATCATGCTTGGTAAAATGGAGGGTCAGCAAAAAAGAGGAAGATCCCAATGAGATGGATTGGCACAGTGGCAGCAGCGATGGGTTCAAGCATAGCAATGATTATGAGATTGGTCCAGGACTGGGCAGTGTTTCATTCTGCTATGCAGAACTACACTATGAGTCTGAATTGACTCAACAGCACCTAACAACAACCACCTAAAAATGCTTTATTGCCACTGTTTTGTGTTAGAATTATATGTGCATTCCTTTGTGAGTCTCTGGGTGGTGCAACTGAATAAACATGCAGTTCCTAACCCAAAGCTTGGCAGTTTAGAAGAAAGATCTGGCAATCTACTTTTAAATATCACAGCCATTAAAAATCTTATGGAACACAAGTTTACTCTGAAATACAAAAACAGAACAACTTTACTCTGAGGTCACTGAGTTAGATTCAATTCAGTGGATGCTGGCTTGGGTTTTTTTGTTTTTATGCTCTTCTTAGTAGTCTGTAGATGTTTAGAGCCAAATGTGTTTGATGTTGACGCTTACATTTCTCTCAAGATATTTGTGCATAATAGATCTTCTATAAACTATTTTAAATTGAATTCATTTATATTTATTTTTCTTAAAATATAATTAATAATACCAATGAAAACAATAGACACAAAGTAAAATGAAGATTAAATGTGGAGAGAAAACAGTAAGGATAGAAAGTTCAGAAGTTATCAGTGCTTGTCTTTGGTACCAAGTTGCCAAGTTAGGTTCCATTGCTACAGACCTCAATTTCCAATAATATATCATATGTTTCCCCAAAGAGAAGAAAACAGAGAATAATCCCTCCAACATTTGGGTAATGTGTGTATCTCTTCATTTATAATTCAAAATCACTCTCTAAGGCAGGCATTACCATTCTCATTTTTCAGAGAGATTGAATAGTGTACTCAGACTATCTCGGTCAATGAGTTAGATACAACCTGGGCTGCCCAACGTCAAAACCCTAGCTTTTCCATTGTGCTGCATTATCTTGCGGCAGCAGTGACATTCAAATATAAAGGAAGAAAAATGTGCAAACACATCACTATCAATGAAAGACCAGTTTCCTTTTGTAAGTTTGTTTCCACATTTCTGAGGTTGCAGAGTTCACTATAAATTCTAAAAAGGTGGGATTCATCATTTCCAATCAGCTTCCTCTCACCCTAAGACCTTCATCTTTCTCTTACTCAGATTTATCTTTCCCCAAGTAGTTGGCTCACTCCCTCTTGCCTCCCCAAGGGTGCTGCACAAATGTCATCTCCTCAGAAAGACCTGGCCTGACATTCCTTTCTACACTAGCAGCCCTTTTCTACCCACTAAGCTCTGTGTCATACCGTGCTTTATTTTTCCTCAGAGATTTCAATTCCACATGATAGATTATCATACATTTGTTTTCTTGTTTACTGTCTGCCTTTTGCTCACTAGAGTACATTACAAATAGACGGATTTTTTTTTTCTGGTTGGTTTGGTGGTGTGCCATAGAATCCAGAGGAGTACGTGGCAGGTTCCCAGTCCTTATTTGTTGAATGGATAGATAAACACAGAAGAGACATTTCTACAGTTCGCTTAGTTGAATCAAAATGACTGCTACTATCAGTTTCTCAATGACTACAGTCCAGAAAGTGGCTAGTTCTGCGCATTCTACTACTTCCCAAAATAACTTCCCACAAATCTTTCTTTCTTGTTTTTGCTACTGGCAACTTTTTTTCACAAGCCACCCACATAAACCTAGGGTGTTACTCTTTGTTGCAAAATTTCTTGCAGCAAATCTTACATGTCACCCACAAGTTCCCAGTGTCTTCATGATACTACCACATATAATTCAGCACAAAATTTAGAGAATTAAAAAAATATATATTGTTACTTAGATTTTTCTACATTCCATAACTTTACTATTCAATAGCATGTTCTAGGAATATTTGTTAAGGCCCTTTAAATTAGATACAAGAAGCTCTAAATGGCACAAATAGCATACCTAGCTGCTACCTGAAAGGTTGGGGTTCAAGTCCATCCAGAAGTGCCCCAAAAGAAAGGCCTGGTAATCATTTTTCAAAAGATCAGCCATTGAAAATTGCTATGGAACACATCTCAACTCTGACCCACATGGAGCAGCCATGAGTTAGAATCAACTCCACTTCAACTGGTTTTCAAAGCAAGATGCAGATTGTTGTTGTTGTTAATTACCATTGAATTGGTTCCAACTCATAGCAACCATGTATAGGGTTTCCCAGGAATAACTAGTTGGTTTGAATACATGATCTTGTGATTAGCAGTCCAGGGCTTATCCTACAGCACTGCACCAGTAGAACCATAAAATAAATGGGTTCTCTTCCATTGTTTGTAGAGCCCCCACTCCTATTCCTGGGGACCTGGTCTGCACTAGATTCTAATCTAACACTTGACATCAAAAGCTAAGGACTACAGAACCCACCATGAGGAACAATAAAGTGTTTGCAAAGAGTCATCCTAAAGTTGAAGGGCAAACACCAAAAAGAATGGACAAGAATAAAAGCATAAGAAAGCAAACCTAAAGCATAAATTTCAGTCTTTTAAACTAAACATTAAGGAGCTCTGCTAGCATAGTGGTTACGAATCGGGCTGCGAACTGCAAGGTCAACAGTTCGAAACTACCAGCTGTTCCGCGGGAGAAAGATGAGGCTTTCTGCTCCTGTAAATATTTACAGCCTCGGAAACCCTGTATAGGGTCACTATGAGTCAAAATCGACTCCACAGCACATAACAACAACAAACTAAACATTGCTGCCCCATGCCACATCTTTTCTAGAATTCGACGAGATGGGTTTGGTTGCTGTTGTTAAATTTAATTCTGGAGACTCTTTTGCACTGACAGACAGATCATCTGTTCTAGCCTTCATTGCCTCTCAATAAATGTCATCACCAGATGTTTTACAAACTTGAATGTCTCTCTCCCTGTCTCTACTACATATAATCACCAACTTTTTTTTTTTTTAAGGTTTTTATTGTGGATTGAGTGAAAGTTTACAGGGCACATCATCAGTTTCACATTCAACAATTCATATAACTTGTTTCATTACATTGATTATAATCCCCTCCATATACCATCAGTTAAAAGTATTTCTCTTTATCCACTTTAGCTTTTTTTTAAAAAACACACAAACAAAAAACCCACTCAGGCATATATAATAAATTACATCTCCAAAGGGCACATTCTGCAAGTCTGCTCCTGGCCACCAGTTCTTAGTCCTTCTCTTCTTAGTTGATGAATCTAGAGTCCTCCATGCCCCCATCTCTACCTCCATCTCTGGTGCTGCTGCTTCTCTGGATAAGGTCCCACATTCTATTTGTGTGTTCCTCTCTTGATGGTCCTAGGGTCCTCTGTTTCTGGACTGTAAGATTAATCACTCCCCTTTTTTTTTGTTACAAAACTTCCACCTTTACAATTGTGACAGTCGCGATTAGTCATGATAACAGTTATTCACTACTGAATCTTACGAATCTTATCCCCATCTCCTTTCACCAGACCCATCTAGACAAGATGATAACTATTCAGTGGGGACTCTTTCTTTCCCCCCACACTCTTAACTAAGCTCCCTCTTGAAATCATGTAAGCCAGTCACTTCGTGACTTTATTGTCCCCTCATTTTAGATAGCCAATGTCTAAGTTGCCCATCCCTACCTACCCTGTGCACAGAACGGATAGCATTGATACTTGATTTGAAGACTCTTTCCCTCTCTGTTGGTATAATCACCAACTTTTATAATGCTTTTCTTTTCTTTCTTTTTCATCTAAATTGGCCAGTACCCTAACTAAAACCTGGATACTGCAATAAATTCTAATTTGGCCTTTTCCCATCTCCTGTTATTCTCTCAACGTCTTCTTAAACTTTTACAAATTAAAATAAAAGAGAAGTTTTAACTAATTCTTTGCCATAAGACCAGAAGAACTAGTATGTGCCTGACTACTATTACTTGATGTTTTGATCAAAGATTGATTCCAAAGCAGAATCCTGATCAAAGGGCATAAAAATGCAGAACAGAATGCAAATTCTCAGGGAATCCACACTTTCTGGAGCCATTGAGGTGAGGAGACCCTCTGAAACTACTGCCCTTGAAATAATATTTAAACCTCAAAACAAAATTATGCCAAAGTCTTTAAACAAAAAAATAGTTTACCTTAATTAGTAAAGAATGTTTTTCTTGAGCACTTTACTATTTAAAAGATCTATCTATATTGAACTGCCAGTGTGGCACTGTAGGATCAGCATTGGACTGCAAACCACAGGGTTGGCAGTTCAAATCCATCAGCTGCTCCTCAGAAACCCTATACAGGGTTGCTATAAGTTGGCACTGACTTGACAGTACTTAACAACAACAACAACAGCAACATATAAGACCAAATTGACAACAGCAACTTGAAAAGTTAGATAGGAGTGTCAGGGGCAGTGAGTTAATCTGAATGGAAGAGGGACAATTCAGTAAAGGAGGAGAAGAATGATTGCATAAGGTAAAGAATGAAATCAAGGACAATAAATTGTACATGTACAAATGGTGGAGTTGTATGTTTTGCTGTATATATTTTCAATAGCAATAAAAATGTTGCAGTTGTTGTGAAGTGCCATCAAGTTGGTTCCAATTCATAGTGACCCTGTATGGGGATTCCTAAACTTTAAACCTTTGTGGGAGCAGAAAGTCTTATTTTTCTTCCACAAAGTAGCTGGTGGGCTCAAACCACTAACCTTCTGGTTTGCAGTCTAGTACTTATGGTATAGAACCACCGTGCTCCCTAATAAAAAAAAGTAAGTTAAATACAGTAGATTTTAAAGTAAAACAAAACAAAGCAAACGTATTCTTCAAAATCAGTTACATGAGCCATGCATTCTCCTTATAAAAACTGAAACAGTTAACTATAATACCTAGTATTTTTTAAAAACTTCTTTTCATATACTGGACAATTTAAGTATTTCACATGTTATTATTTCATTGAGTCTTTATGTTAACCATATTATTATCATCTTTGTTTTACAGACGAGGAAACTGAGGCACAAGAAATCAAGTAACTTGCTTATGGCCAGTTAGTTCCCTAGAAGTAACTATTGTTAGCTTTAGTGTCAAATGCTGCATTACCATTTATGTAATTCATTGACTCGGTCACTTCTATGGTCTTTCTTATTTTTAGTTAAAAAAATGGACATAGTAGTTCCTGATCTTCCTTGGCATAGTATTTCTACAAGGAAAAAAGTCAAATAAAGTATAAAAATGGTTTGCAAGCATGATGGCTGTTATATTTATTGTTAGCTTCATGGCACTTGCTATCAGGAAGGCTGTTTTGTAGAGTCTTTGTGTGTAGAAATCACTATATGGGATGATTTTACTGCCTTAATGGAGCTGCTGCGAGCAATACCTACTTGAGATGATGTCTGTGAAACACCTTGTTAAGGCGTCTGGAACATGGCAGGCACAAGCAGAATCTAAATTCCTTCTAGTCCCACTTCACACATTCAGTGCATGGATGTCTTTACCACCTAACTCTTGGTTGAAAGTTCTAGGATCTCACTATGCTTTCTCACTATACATTTTCTTAAAGATTTATAATCGTTCAGAAATGTTCTGAGGAGGTGGGGCTCAATGGCGGCTAGGGTGGAGGTGCAGTGAAGTTCACTGTTACCAATACCACAGAATACCAGGCATATGGCTTAGTGAAGTCTTCATTGATTTTACAAAAAGATTATTTGGCCGACTGTGTGTGTGAGCAGGTGTGTGGACCTTGTTCTGTCAAAACTGTCAATTCATCTGCTCAGGAAGACATGCACCTTATGCTTCAGCCAGTCAGCTGTCCTTTATCTCCAATAGTCTGAGCTTCAATATAGACCATTTAATCCTGTCACCCACTGGAGCATGGCACAGAGCCTGTAAAAATTCTGCTTTGAGTGATGGAATTTGCAACAAATCCAGCCTCTATTCTAGGTAATTAAGAAAATGATACAATAAAAGTTAATGTATCATTTGAAATTTTAAGAGACTCCCATCAAACTCATACAGAAGGCTCCACTTAGGAATTTACCATGTCGAGAAGGGAGTTCCTCTGGATTGACTATCAGATTTTAAGAAAAGGAAAACATGTGTTTTTTCATTTCTCTAGTTCTGCAGCTCTGGTAGCATAGTGGTTACGAATCGAGCTGTGAATCAGAAGGTCAGCAGTACGAAACTACCAGCTGTTTCGTGGGAGAAAGATGAGGAATTCTGCTCCCGTAAAGATTTACAGCCTCGGAAACCCTGTACAGGGTCATTATGAGTTGGAACCGACTCCATGGCACATAACAACAACAGTTCTGCAGCTTATATTCTTGATATTTTTGTAACGTTCTTTTGCCAGTGAAATAGTTCTTCTAGAACAAGGTATGACTTGCACATATGACTCCTGTCTGGCTCTCAGAATCGGCTGCTCCCTACTTGAGAGTTGACAATTTATCATAGTAATCTCTCATTGACTGCAGGCCATGTCTGACCTACCACAATGTTTCTGATGCCTACTAATGACTACAGACAGTTGTTTCCTTAGAGTTCCTGAGTAGTATAAATGGTTCAGTGCTGACTACTAACCAAAAATTGGTGGTTTGAACCTACCCAAGATGCCTCGTAAGACCTGTTTATCTGCTTCCAGTAGTTTTCAAAACCCAAAGGAGCACAATTTTGCTTTGACATACATGGGTCACCAGGAGTCAGAATGAGTTAGAATACAGATGATCATTACAAACCTGAGGGGGAGAAAGGGGAAGTTAAAAATTGTCCTACTCTAAATACCCCATTCCTTGTACCATATAGTGATGAGAAATCTTGGGGAGATGAAGATAGAGGGAGGATTTCAGAAAGTGTCTCTTTTTTATTGTCTTCTCCCTTTGCCTCTTCTTTTAACAGCCCTTTCTGTTTTACCCCAAATCGAGCCCCCCACCTATGATATACACATTTATAACCAGTGCCGTAATTGATTCTAAGGCAGAAACTGTAGGAACTGCACTTTGAGAAATGCCAACCTACAAGACTAAAAGTTACCTTCTTAGAGTGGTATCTGTGGATTTACAAACTTCTCCTCACCTTCTACTGCCTTCTTTCTCTCTTTTCTCTCCTGGTCTTCTAATGTTTTCCAAACACATGGAGTTACATCAAAATTCACAGCTTTTACATGGACTGTAATTGTCTTTTGTTACCTTCTGGCCTTGCACATTTCTAATCCTGAGAGCCAGTGAAGAGATACTTTCTCTGAGTATGCCCTCATGACCTATCCCTGTACCCTTATGCCTGCTCCTCAAACTGTAATTTCTCATCTCTCCTTCTCCTGGGCTACTTCTGGACTTTGCTTAGACTTCTTTTATTGCCATTGCCACATTCTACAGAAAACCCAATCCACATTCTCTTGGAGATTTTCCTGCTTCTCTTTCTTAAATGTTATAATCACTGGTGGTTCTGTGGGTTAGGTGACAGACTCTTAACCACAAGGTCATTGTTTCAAACCCACCAGCTTCTCCACAGGAGAAAGCTGAGGCTGTCTGCTCACATAAAGATTTACAGTTTTGGAAACCACATATAGAGTCGCTATGAGTCAGAATTGACATGGTGTCAATGGGATTGGTTTGGGTTTTCTTAACTGTCTGTTGCATATCTTCTTTATCTACCTTATGTCACCTACCACAATCTACCTTAAAATTAATAATGTTAGTTGCTGTTGAGTCAGTTCGACTCGTATCGATTCTATGTGAAACAGAACAAAATGCTGCCCATTCTTGTGCCATCCTCACGATTGTTATATTTGACCCCATTGTAGCCACTGTGTCTGTCCATTTAGTTGAGGGTCTTTCTCTTTTCCACTGACCCATTATTTTACAAAGCATGATGTCTTTCTACAGGGATTGGTGCCTCCTGATAGTATGTCTAAATTACACAAAGTCTCATCATCCTTATTTCTAAGAAGTATTCTCCCTAGACTTCTTCCAAGATTGATGTGTTTGTTCTTCTGAATGTCTAATCAATATTTAATATTCTTCATCAACACCATAATTCAAATGTATCAATTCTTCTTTGATCTTCCTTTTTCATTATCCACCTTTTGCATGCATATTAGTTGATTGAAAAGATCATGACTTTGGTCAGGAATACCCTAGTTCTTAAGCAAAGACACCTTTGTTTTTTTTAATGCATTAAAGCAGTCATTTCCAGCAGATTTGCCCAATGCAATGTGTTGTTTTATCTCTTGACTAGTGCTTCCATGGATGTTGATTCAAATGAAATGAGATCCTTGAAAACTTCAAACTTCTCTCCATTTATCATGATGTTGTTTACTGGTTCAGTTGTGAATCATTTTGTTTTCTTTATGTTGAGGTATAATCCATAGTTACATTCATCAATAAGTGCTTTAACATTCCACTTTAAATAAGCAAAGTTGTTTTATCATCTGCATATAGCAGGTTGTTAATGAGTCTTTCTCTAATACCAATGCCATATCATGGTAATCCAGCTTCTCAGAATATTTCTCAGCATATAGATTGAAAATCTATGATGAAAGGATACAATCTTGACTCATATCTTTCCTAGTTTTAAACCAAATTTATCCCTTATTCTGTGCAAATGACTGCCTCTTGGTCTATGAACAGGTTCCACATAAGCACAAGTAAATATTCTGGAATTCCCATTCTTTCCAATGTTATCTATATTTTATTATGATCCACACAGTCAAATGCCTTTACATTATTGTTGTTGTTAGGTGCCATCGAGTCAGTACTGACTCAGAGTGACCTTATATACAATAGAAGGAAACACTGCCTGGTCCTGAACGAACCTCACAATCATTGCTATACCTGAGCTCATTGCTGCTGCCACTGTGCCAATCCATCTTGGAGTTCTTCCTCTTTTTCTCTGACCCTCCACTTTACCAAACATGATATCCTTCTCCAGGGACTGAAGTATGACAGGTGAAGTCTGGCCATCCTGGCTTCAAAGGAGCACTCTGGCTATACTTCTTCCAA
The DNA here is from genome assembly GCF_000296735.1 of Chrysochloris asiatica. Taxonomy (NCBI): domain Eukaryota; kingdom Metazoa; phylum Chordata; class Mammalia; order Afrosoricida; family Chrysochloridae; genus Chrysochloris; species Chrysochloris asiatica. Next base: position 2,346,817 of record NW_006408561.1, read on the forward strand.
CACTGATTGGTTTAATCTTTTGGCAGTCCATGGAACTTTTAATATTCTCCTCCAACACCATAACTCAAATGCATCAGTTCTTCTACTATCTTCCTTATTCACTGTTCAACTTTCACATGAATATGAGGCTATTGAAAATATCATGGTTGGGTCAGATACACTGTAATCCTCAAATTGAAATCTTTGGTTTGAACACTTTGAAGAAGTTTTGTGGAGCATATTTGCCTAATGGAATACATAATTTGATTTCTTGACTGCTGCTTCCATGAGTGTTGATTGTGGATCTGAGAAAAATGAAGTCTTTGGCAACTTCAATCTTTTTTTTACATTTATGTGTTGTTGTTAGGTGCCATTGAATTGGTACCGACTGACTCATTGTAACCCTATGCACAACAGAACAAAACACTGCCCAATCCTGGGCAAACCTCATAATTGTTGCCACGTTCAAGCCCATTAATACTACCACTTTGCCAATATATTTTACTGGTGGTCTTCCTCTTTTTCTCTGATCCTCTTCCTTACCAAACGTGATATCCTTCTCCAGGAACTGGTCTTTCCTGACAATATGTTCAAAGTATGAGAGATGGAGTCTGGCCATCCTGGCCTCCAATGAGAACTTTGGCTGTAGTTCTTCCAACACAGATCTGTTTGTTCTTTTGGCAGCCATTGGTACTTTCAGTATTCTCCTTTAACACCATAACTCAAAAGCATCAATTCTTCTACAATCTTCCTTAATCACCTGCAAATTTCACATGCAAATTAAGTTATTGAAAAT
>NW_006408561.1:2350226-2356258 GCF_000296735.1 Chrysochloris asiatica
TTGCCAATACCAATCCATTTCAGCTCACCAATGCTTCGGGTTTCAATGTTTATGCATTCCATTTCATTTATGACAACTTCTGATTTACCTAGATTCATACTTCATACATTCTGTGTTCTGATTATCAATGGATGTTTACAGCGGTTCCTCTTAATTTTGCGTTGTACCCCATCAGCAAATGAAGGTTCTGAAGGCTTTACTCCATTCACGTCGTCAAGGTCAGCTCTACTTTGAGGAGGCAGCTCTTCCCCAGTCGTATTTTGAACACTTTCCAAACTGAGGGGCTTATTTTTTGGCACTATATCTGACAATATTCTGGTACTCTTCATCATGTTTCAGTATTCAATATTCTGGGGCTACCAGTGTTCCACTGCTATTCATAATGTTTTCAATGACTAAATATTCAGAAGTAGTCTGTCTTGCCTTCTTCCTTTTCTGTCTTTGTCTGGAAGCTCGGCTGAAACCTGTCGACTCTGGTTGACTCTTCTGGAATTTAAAATATCTGAAACATAGCAACACAGAAGCCACCACAGTATTACAAACTGATGGACAAGTGATAGTGCCTTTGCATAGTTCAATGAAATACAGGTAAACATCTTTCTGATATTCTCCACTCTCAGCCAATGTCCATCTGACATCAGCAATGATATGCCTCATCCCATGTCCTCTTTTGAATCCAGCTTGAATATCTGGGTGTTCCATGTCAATGTACTGCTGCAACCTTTTTTGAATTATCTTCATCAAAATTTTACTTCTCTGCATTATTAATGATGTTGTTGTTAAGTGCCGTTGAGTCAGTTGTGACTCTTAGAGACCCTGTTTAGAGTTTTTTAGGAACAACTGGTGGGTTTGAACTGCCAACCTTATGGTTCACAGTCCAGTGCTTATCCTACAGCACCACACCAGTATCTAGTAGTTTCTTTCTGCTGGATCACTTTTCTTTGGAATGGGCACAAATATGGATCTCTTCCCATTGGTTTGCCAAAAAGATGTCTTCCAAATTTCTTGGCATAATGAGTGAGCTATTCCAGCGTTGAATTCTTTTGTTAAAACATGTCAGGAGGTGTACTATCAATTTCTGAACCCTGAGTGTTCACTACTCTCTTAAATGCAGTTTGGACTCCTTTCTTCAGTACCATAGGTTCTTGATCACATGCTGCCTCCTGAAATGTTTGAATAGTGACCAGTTCTTTTTGATACTGTGACTGTGTACTCCTTCCATCATCATCATCATCTTCTTCTTTTTTTAAAATTTTTATTGTGAATTGAGTGAAGGTCTATAGCCAAGATCATCAGGTGTATATTCAGCAAATCATACTTTGTTTCATCTCAATGCTTGCAATTGCTTCCATACAACAACAGTTATCCCACTTCCTCCCTGTGGTTCCTATTTCCATTCCACACACTTTCCCATTCCTTCTCAACTTTGTCCTTATGTAAATGCTACCCTTTTGATTTTGAATGACTGAATATTGCACTGTGAGCATACCTTACTAGTGTTGTTGTTCCCCTTATATACCTATCTACTGCTTGGCTAAAAGTTAGGTCATGAGGGTGAGTTCCTTTCCAGACCTAAAGGTAGTCAAGGGTCATAGTCTCAGGCTCCTCCAGTCTCTTTCTGACCAGTAAGCCTGATTTCTTTTTAAAAACATAAATTTGAGTTTTGTTCTACATTTTCTCCCACTCTGTCAAGGATCTCCTAATGTGATCCCTTTTCAGAACAATTTGTGATGGTAGCTGGGCATCATTTAGTTCTTCTGATCTCAGAGTTGTGGAAGCTGATGTTCACATGTTTCTTTAGTCCATTGGAATAATTGACTCCAAGCATCTTCAATTCTCATCATTCTTCTTTCTTTCTTTTAAATAGAGAGACTAATAGCTGTACCTAAGATGGTCATTCATCTTTTAAAATCCCAGATGCTACTCATTAAAGTCAAACATTGTTTTTGTGGGTGGTGTTATGCCAATTGACCATGGTGTCCACTGAGACTATGGTCCTATGTCCCTAGGCCCAGCAACTCATTGCCTTAAGATGTTTGATAGTATCTAAGAAGTTTTCATAATTTTTCCCACTGTGTACTCCACAGCATTCATTCATAGTTGTGTCTGCAGGGAAGGTAAATATGCATGTACAGATATTCTCTTCAAACTTGTATATTTGTGGGTGTATTCTCACTCTTCCTCCCACATCCATTTAGCCTGTGTCTCTGTCCATGTATCTACCCACAGAACACTGATATTCCAAGGTTGTGTATATATCACTATTTACATCTCTCCTGTTTAGTGATTGCATAACTCACTGTGTCTTCACTTGTCTTCATCACTCTTCTGTCAACCTTTTTGTATATTGCCCTCCCCATCACTCGAGTTAACATGTCTTTTTATACTTCCTACATCATTCAATATTTTGATCATAGCTTCCTTTAGTACGAGTATTGAAATTCAAGGCTTGACTATTCTTCAATTCTTTCACCTTGAGAAATGCCAAGCATGTGCTTCTTTTTTGGTTTTTCTAGCTCCAAGTCTTTGCAGATTTCATTATTAATATTTTATGTAGTCTTTTCCAGTTTCCCTTTTATATCTTCTGTTCAGCTTTTTTTTTGCTTCATCCTTTCTTCCATTCACTTTAGCTACTTTACATTCAAGAGCATGTTTCAGAATACCTCTTGACATCCATTATTGGTCTTTTCTTTTTTTCCAGTTTTTTTTAATGACCTTTTGCTTTCTTCTTGTATGATGTTCTTGATGCCATCCTACAACATTTTTGTTGTTGTTAAGTGCTATTGAGTCAGTTTCAACTCATAACAATCCTATCTACATAGGGTTTCTGAGGAGTGACTGGTGTTTTTGAACCATCAACCTTGTAATTAACAGTCTAGTACTTATCCTACAGCATTACATCAGGACTCCACAACTTGCCTACTCCAGTTATTTTGTTAAGTGCATCAAATCTCTTCTTGAGATGATTTTTAAGTTCAATTGAAATACATTCATGATCATACTTTGGCACTAATGGACTTTTAGAAATTTCTTCTGCTTTAGCTTGAACTTGCTAATTAATAATAGTACACACATGAACAGCACTTTCTATGTGTTAGACCCTAATCACTTTATATAAATTTGCTGATTTAAACGTCATACCAAGGCTACTTGGAAGTTGTGTTACTATTATTACCCCAATTCAGATGTGAGGAAATAAAAGAAAAATAGACTAAGTGATTTGTTAAGTTATACTGCCAATAAGTGGCTAAAGCTAGTTACTCTGGCTCCCAAGACCATGTTTCTGACCATTACATGTCAGAACGTCTCCGTGTACCTTACATTGTTAGAGTTACTTTGTACTTGTCTTATACCTTCTTTTCTTTCCTTGGCATCCCTGTGGGCTCTAGCACACCATAGGTACTCTTGATACATTTGTAGACTGGAACTATATGAGGATGACTTTTTTTTTAGGAGCTCATAGAAGTCTAAATTTTAGGAACCCCTAGAAAATAATTTATAATATATCTGAGTGGAACTTCAAGTGGTGATAAAGGGCAAAGCATAGATCCCTTTTGGCAGTTAACATTTTCTTATGCTTTTTCTTCTCCTGGATACCTTTCCAAGTAGTTTTCATTTTCATTTGTTTTGCATTTTCCTAAAATATGTTCACACTTATATTTTAAACGATGGAAGGGAAAAGATCACTTGCAAATACCAACTGGGAAGAGTGTTTATTTTAAACAATGCTGTTCCGGTGTACCAGCTGCTGTTGCTATGCTTGCATATTGGTTGCTATGGGTAGTGAGGAAAATTAGGCTTGTGATGTCAAGATGACAAGTTGTTTCAACCCCATGTTCTATTGGCCAGGAATGTGGGAAGAGGAGGAATCTTTAACCCTAAGCAATTAGAATGATAACTTGGCTTCAATTTGGAGAAGTAGCTCATGCTACAGAGAGAGTTATTATCTGGTCATTTTCTAAGGGTAAAAAGATATCTGATAGTTAATATGGTGTTTGCCCTTTTAGAATTCAGAATTTGGACGAGCTTTTGCAAGTATGCATCTCTCCAAAGATGACTGTTGTTGTTAGTGCCATCTAGTCAGTTTCAACTCATAGAGACCCTGTATAATGTTTCTGAGGAGTGCCTGGTAGATTTGAACCACCAAACTTGCAGTTAGCAGTCCAGTGTTTATTCTACAGTACCACACCAGGACATAACTGTTATAAAAGGTTAATATCCATGTGGTGAAATGAGAAAAGTAAAAATGACTTTTAATGTCAAGATACGTTCTCTGTCTTCAAAAACGATTTGTGTAAATATAACAGTTGCCATATCAGTGCAGGAAAAGAGATCTCACTGTTTTAGAAATTGTCCTGCTGTGAAGACAAATTTGTAGGTTCCTGTTTGTACAGGGCATGTTCATGTATGCCTGTCATAATTTAACCTTTAATTTATAACCACTCATTCAATAAGAATTCCTCAGGCATCATTTTTGTTGTTATTAAAGTGCCATCGAGTTTGTTCCATTTCTTAGCAACCCTGTATAGAGTTTCCAACTGCCTACCTTGTGATTTAAACTGACCTTGTGGTCCAGTGCTTTATCCCAGGATAAACACTGGACTTCGAATCATAAGGTTGGCAGTTCAAACCCACCTAGCTGCTCCTTGGGAACTCTATACAGGGTCATTATTAGTCAGAAGTCACTAAATGCACTTAACAACAAGAGCAACATATGTAAAATATTGTCTTGGGTATAGAGAAGGGATGACAATCATCCAAGTTTCATTAGACTTTCCCAGTTTTAGCAATGAGATCTCACAGCAACTCTATATAGGGTTTCCAAGGAGCAGCTGGTGGATTTAAACTGCCAAACTTGTAGTTCACAGTCCAGTGCTAACCCTACAGTGCCACACCAGGAATCCCAGGCAAACCGAGACTGTTGTCAATTTACAAGTGGAAAACCAAAGAAGATAGTCCCCAGAAACTTTTATTGTGCCTAAGAATACAAGGCTCACACCCAGATAACCAAAGAATACAAATAATAAAAGCTTACATTCATTGAGTGCTTATAAGTACTATTATAATCCCCATTTAAAAATGGAAATCGGAGACACAATCCAGTTAGGTAACGCCAGAATTTGAACCCAGGCACTCTAGTTCAAGAGCACATATACTGTCAATACTGTATGAGAGAGTTCACCAAGGGGAGAGGTTGGTAGAGACTCGAGCATTTGGCAGAGCACCCCAGAAGAGGTGGTTCTAAAAAGTGAGCATGGTTAAGAAGAGTTAAGAGGAAGCATCATAGTAGGGGGAAATCATGCAAGCAAGGTCTGGAGCAAAGAATGAGCCCAGCCTTCTCTCTCGGTCTTTCAAGACAGAGAAGGAGTTAACTTAGGAAAACCGAACTCTTTCTCTGATATTGAAGACGATCGAATGTAGACGCAGAGTCTGGCCTAAAGACAGTAGCTTTCCATGAACAGGAAAAAAGGGTAAAAGACGTGGTCATCTACTGTACAAGGAGAGGGACTTGAGTGCCTTTCTAGAGGAAATTCACAAGTGTCCAACAAGAGAAGTCCTTAGCAGTAACAAGTTAAAAAAAAAAAAAAAAGTTGAATATACAGCTACTTAGAAGCCTTCTTAGAAATTCTAGAAAACATAAAAGAGAGATAAATTCCCCATAAAATTCACTATATTTTTAGGTCTTTTTCTTATGTTTGTTTTTTACACTTAGAATTGTGGTATACTTGTAAATCTGAATCCTGTATTTGATGTTTATTTAATATAGTACCACAAGCATCATTTTAATAATGGGATAATATTATCATGAGTATATCTTACAATTCCCTTAACCATTATATTTTGTTGATATGTAAGTTCCCAAAGTCTTCCTTTCATAAAAGAAGCTGGAATGGCATCTTCATAGTTATAATTTTTTTTTTTTACAGTCTTACTTGTCCTCATAAGGGTTTTATATCTTTACTCTCTTAGCTGCCATATGATTTGTAGTTATGAGGCAACAGAATTCATTTTTTACACAAACATACTCAATC
>NW_006408561.1:2356373-2367035 GCF_000296735.1 Chrysochloris asiatica
GATGAGGCTTTCTGCTCCCGTAAAGATTTACAGCCTCGGAAACCCTGTACAGGGTCACTATGAGTTGGAACTGACTCCATGGCACATAACCACAACAACAACTCAATCAAACATACCCACGTGCTTGTTGTCGCCTGTAAAGGAGCAAAAAAGTATTTCCTTGGAGAAATATTTACTTATTTCACTAGCGTACCTAATTACTTTGAACTTTTAGGTCTGTTTCTTCTTTGCAATTCCCTCAGATACAACTTGAACCACCTGAAAAAAATTAGTCTTGTATCTTGCCTATATTCTTAAATTTTAGTATTTAGCTAAGCCACTCCTTTTTTCGAGGACTTGGCTCTAAATACCTCTTGGCTGGACCTTGTTAGCACCCAGAATGCTTTCATCTTAGAAACTACCCCCTCAGCCTTGCAGCTGAAGCCCTTGCATCATTGTCACATCATAACTCTTCTTGTCTGTTGCTCTTTGAGTTCACTGTAGTCTCTGTTTCCCCAACTCATACTATTTCTTGAGGTCTTGAACCAGCTCTTAACTTGATTCTTTCTTATCTCCATCTCCTTTTGCAGCAGTTCTTTTTGCTGTCTGTTTTTTCTACTGCTGCCATCCTGCTAATTCTGTTACCTCGATCGAGCTGGGTGTCTGTTCCACTCCCACACCTGACCTTGAGTCCTGCCAGAGTTGTTTCCGGAAGTGCCTTACCAACGTGGTCTCACATCTTGGCTGTGCTTTCAAGGCTATGCCCAATCTTTACCTTACAGAACTGTCCAAGTTTCCTATGTCCCCTGCCTGCTTCCTTTATTCAGTTCCTGACTCTTGAACACCAACCCATATTTTAACTGTCTATAGAAAACAGAGCTTGTCAAACTTCATGACCCATTCCATAGCTGAGAATCTGTCTTTATTTAAATCCTGCATTACTTTCTTCTTTCTAGTCTCAAAGGAAGTAATGTTCTTTTTTCCTGCCCAAGGCTAATCTTCCCACCTTTCACTTGTATCCTATTTTCCAGATTCCTTTTAGATTATGTTCTATCAATAATACATTCTCTTTTATTTCCACTGGCCCCTCTCTTCAAGATGGAAATGCTCTTAGGACTCTTCTGTCTTAAGGGAGAAAGGAAGAGTTTGTATTAAGTGCCTGGTCCTGGTGTGATGCTAAGGTTTAATGTGCTGGACTGCAAGGTCAGTTTGAACCACAAGGTTGGCAGCTCAAGCTCACAAGTTGCTCCTTGAAAACACTACACAGGGTCGCTATGAGTTGGAACTGTTTCAATGGCACTTAACAACAACACATTATTATGTTAATATACTGTTATGTACCATTGAGTCAGCTCTAATTCATAACAACACTGTAGAGGGTTTCTGAGGAGCAGCTGATAGATTTGAACCACTGTCCTTGAGGTTACCAATCTAACAATCCTACAGCACCACATCTACTATGTTGTTGTTATTATGTGCTGTGGAATCATTTCCGACTCATAACGACCCTTTACAGGGTTTCCGAGGCTGTAAATCTTTACGAGAGCAGAATGCCTCATCTTTCTCCCAAGGAACAGCTGGTAGTTTCAAACTGCTGACCTTGGGGTTCACAGCCCGATTTGTAACCATTACACTACCAGATGGTTAACCCACTTGACTATTAACCGAAAGGTTGGAGGTTAAAGTCCACCCAGAAGTGCCTCAATAGAAGGTTTGGCAATCTCCTTTATATAGATACATTTAAAAAATCAGGATTGAAAATTCCCGGGACCATAGTTCTCCTCTGACACATGGGTTCACCATGATTCAGAATTGACTCCGTGACAACTGCTTTATTTTTCTGTTCTATAGGTTCAATCGAGAACATATATAGTCAATTGAGGATGTATTTCATTTAATAATATTAACTCCTGTCAATTAAATGAGTAAAGTGGTTTTTAGATAAGAATATCAAGACTTAAAGAGATTAAAACAATGAAAGTTTTAAGCTAGTAAGTGACAGAGCCAGAAAATTGGTTTGGTCTGATGATGAAATCATGTGTGCTAATTCTATTAAGCCCTCTCTTTCCCTGCATAACCTTATTTCTTAATCAAGGTGCAAACTGCTCACTTAAATCTACTTCAGCATGGTTTATCAGTGGACTGGTTGTATGAGAGTTTGAGGGAACTGTTTTTTGTATGAATATACGATTTTTGTTGTTGTTGTTGTCAGGTGCTTTTAAATATGTTCTCACTCATAGTGACCCTCTTTATTTGAAGTCCTCTTAAGCCTCCATAAGGTATGAAGTATACTTAAAATCATTAAACATTTTATGTTTGTACCCGTGGCAAAAATGCCACTCTTGGGTATTTGTCCTTAGGAATTATTTCAGAAGGAGGAGGGAAAACATTATGCACCATAAATACAATATACTATATCCTACTTTAATTAGTAGCCACTGGGGTCTTAAAAGCTTGTGAACAGTCATCTAAGTTAGAACTATTGGTGTCTTCCTGTCTGGGGCAAACAAGTATGAAAAAAATGAAAGATTCAAGAAAACTATTAGACCAAGTTCAGTCCTTAAGGTGTTGGTGGTCTGTGGCTTTGGAATCGCGTTGCTTGTCACCTTGTGTATCCATGCAAGGACATGGCTTCAAATGACTATAACCAACAAGCAACCCAAAGCTACAGGGCTTATCCCACCCAACCTGGACAGGGTTACTCCCAGCAGAGCAACCAGCCCTATGGACAGCAAAGTTACAGTAGTTACAGCCTGTCATCCAAAACTGCAGGCTGTGGACAGCACAGCTCTGGTTCTTCTTATGGACAGGACCCAGAGCAGATGTGGTACCCAGTCAGCTTCTGAGGGATATGGAGGCTTCCCAAGGAAATGGAATGGTGGGTACAGAGGTGTTTTGGGCCTAGTAAGATGGACTCCAGGGATGAGTGCAGGCAGGGTCGCAAGGGGAGGTTCATAGTAATCTGGCTCCTAGAATCTGGAACACCCTTTCTGCTTGGACCTAACATTATGCCTGATTATTGTAACCTAACGCCATGGGTTTTTATGTTTGACTATGTAATTGTAACATACATCTGGTTCCCATTAAAAAAATAGTTTTAGTTTAAAAAAAGAAGGAAAGTAAACAGCTAGAACAAAGGACTGGTGGGCTGTGGGAACCACAGCCTCTACTAACCTGATACCAAAAGAACTAGATGGTGCCCAGCTGCCACTACCAACCTCACTAATTGGAAATATAGTAGAAGAACGTGGACAGAGTAGTAGACAAATGTAAAACAAAATTCAAAATTATAAAAAGACCAAACTTATAGGTCTGATAGAGGTTAGTAGACTCCCCAAGATTAGGATCCTTAGATGCTCTTTAAACCTGGAACTGATCCTACTCCTGGAGGTCGCCTTTCAGTCACACAATAGACAAGGTCAACAATACACCTGTGAGGAATGTGCTCCTTAGAACAATCAACCCAACCAGACAAAAATGGCAGCATTTGCTCAAAGAAAGTTCAGTAGTCAGGAAAGGGCAGGAAAGAAGGAAGAATGTGAATGTGAACCCAGGGAAGAAGTGGGATGAACGCTGTTACATTGAAAGGATTGCAACTGATGTCACAAAACAAAATGCATATACATCATTAAATGGGAAACTCTTGCCATTTGTAAACTTCACCGAATCCACAATAAAATGTTCACACACACACACACACACACACACACACAAGTATTCTGCAAGAAAATGTTCATCGCATGATTAGCTATAAAAGGAGAGAAATGAGACATACTCGTGCATAGATAAACCAACTAAACAGTTAAACGACAGTGTATTTCTTTAAATGAATTTTATGTAGCCAAAGAGCTCTGGTAGCGTAGTGGTTACAAATCGGGCTGCGAACCTTAAGGTCAGCGGTTCGAAACTACCAGCCGCTCCGTGGGAGAAAGATGAGGCTTTCTACTCCCGTAAGGATTTACACCCTTGGAAGCCCTGTACAGAGTCGCTATGGGTCAGAACTGACTCGATAGCACTTAACAACAACAATAAAAATAGATGAAAAGTTCATTAAACAAGATGGAAAAATAAAAGCAAATATGCAAATCCACCCATGACTGATCATGTAACACAAGAAGCTATGTTACAAAGTGGTCAGGAGTATAGGTATTAGATTTGGATAGACCAGTGGTCTATTCCAAGATCTTTCAAATTTTGATGCTACCTCAGGCATTAAAGTGTTGAAGAGCAAATATGTTAGCTTGAAGACTAAGGATGCGCCTGACCCAAGCCATGGTATTTTCAATAACCTCATAAGCATGCAAAAGCTGGACAGTGAATAAGGAAGACCATAGAAGAATTGACACATTTGATTATGGTGTTGGAGGAGAATATTGAAAGTGCCATGGGCTGACAAAAGAACCAACAGATCTGTGTTGGAAGAAGTGCAACCAGAGTGCTACTTGGAGGTCAGGACGGCCAAACTTCATCTCTCATACTTTGGACATATTGTCAATTGCTAGAGAATGATATCATGTTTGATAAGGTGGAGGGTCAGAGAAAATGAGGAAGACCCACCCCCCCCACCGACCCCCCAACCCCTGCAAGATGGATTGGCAAAGTAGCAGCATCAATGGGCTCAAGTGTGGCAACAATTGTGAGGTTGACCCAGGATCAGGCAGTGTTTTGTTCTGCTGTGAGTCAGTACCAACTAGATGGCACCTAACAACAACAACAACTTCGGGCAAAGTTTTCTAAGTCTCAGTCTTCCCTAGAAATGGCTCTGGCAATGTCAGAATCTGTAAAGGGGATTAAATGACCAAGTATATACAGTATCCAGGACAGTATCTGCCACACCACAAATGTTCCCCCAGAAGATCTATTACATATACATATGGGTAAAGTCTGGCAGGAATATGGGAGAGGAAAAAAATAATGATGATTTTGGACAGGAGGATTGTGGGTTAATTATTTTGCTTTTTAGGTTTCTTATTATATGATATATATGCAATAAATAACAAATAGAAAAGATCATTAGTTTTACATGTCTTACCAATGAGATTTATCTCTCGTTTAGACTCTTATCGATTCAAATAAGTGAGATTATTTAATTACAGCACCTTGGTTCTCAGGGACCTTGCAGATAGGACCAAAGGGTTCTGTGTTTCCTGCTGCTCTGGAACTAGCTGTTGAGATTGTCCACTATTCACTGATTCCCCAAGTCTACACTAAAAGGTGTGAAATTATACTCTTTTTCCAGCCACAAGGATGTACAAAGTCATCTCATCTGATATGGTGACGGTGTCTTTTGGTCCTTTGGATTCCTGCTTACAGGTGAAAGGTATCTTGTAACCGTCTATGTTAACAGATGCATCCCTACTGTTAGCTTTCTTCCTCCTTGTTCATCGCCTTGTTTTCTGACTGAAATTAGTAATGATGAATTAATGATGCTAGCATTATCCTTGGCCTATAAACCAGTAGTAACTTCTTGGAATGTTTCAATACCTAAATCATAGGTCTAACAAGCATGATTTAGATGAACATCTTGTTGAATCCACAATGAAATATTTGGATCACAACTCTGCATCCCCAAACTGTCAGGTGCTTAATATACCTGAAGTTATTAATAATAGAGTTCCATGTTGCAAGAGCCAGTAATAATTATCTTAGTGTAAAATATTTTCATTCTTTAGGGCCTCAAGACAAGAAGAAATATTTTGACTGAATAGTCTTCTTGTTAAACTCAAACAAACTTAAAACCTAGAGTACTATTTAAGCTCAAGGCTTGTCAGCACCTGCTTGTATGTGAATTGGCGCTTGAGGCATGCCCAAGTCTACTTAGCTTCCTCTTAATAGTGGGGGCATTTAATTAAACTAAGACAGTCTTTCTGTCTGACCAGGGTAACTACTGATGAGAATAGAATTGATGGGAGATGAACAGTTAACATCAGGAGATACCTGGGAACGAGAAATAAAAGAGCCGTAGTCAAACTGAAGAATATTGCTGTAGTACATTATATTTGACATTTACTGCTGTGTCTGATAATGTATCCCTTACTTTTCTCCAGCAGCCATGTTACTTCATTATTTTAAATTTGGGAAGCTTTTGTTTTTGAAAAATGACAAAAATCTCAGTTCTCCATTCCTCATTAGGATGCATATTTAACTATGTTTCTCTGTTCATTATATTTGAATGTTGCCATTCAACCAGAGGTGCTCTGGCAAAAATCATGTGAATGGCTATGCCTGGCTCTTCCAAAGTATTTAAAATTCTGTTGTTGTTTCAATAAGCCACCGACAGTGGGTTATTTTTCATGGACAGACAGTACATTCTTCTCTTGGGATTTTTATGGACATACTGCATAAAATGATAACACAATGAATGGGGTACCAGCTATACTATATCAAGAGCTTAAATCAGCTATTTCAGACAGAAACTCAATGTGGTTGAACATGTTTCAAACAGGTTTGCAGGTACCAGCTGTAACACAAAATTTCAGCGTCTTTTGTGATTAATTTTCACGAAAGGTTAATGACATTTTTTACAATAAATTAAGCTAAGGTGAGGGAGATTTCGGTAATGTAGGTTCAGGTGGTGACCTGAATAAAATCGATTAGATTTGCATGCTAGAATTAAAATAGAGATACAATCCATCTTCAAAATGGCTGGAATTTGGATTCTTGTGGAAGGTGTAGTGAAGGTGAATCCTCTACTTACCTATTCATAGTCCTTCCTAAGTCATGTGATAGTTTTTACCTCTTTATAATATCATATTCACTAAAGCTTGATTCCCCACTTCCATACTTTCTCTTCCTGAAAGGGAAGTTTCTTCATTATAACTGTTTCACGATTAAGATTTACAGCCTCAGAAACCCGGTGAAGGGTCACTATGAGTCAGAACTGACTGGATGGCGCACCAACAACAACAACTGGAATCATTAGCGCATCCTTTTTCTTGTTTCTTTTTTAGACTTGTTGTGGAAAAATGGTTTAAACTAAAGTGATTTTTTAAAACTGTCTCTAAGAAGTGTGAAGAAATGTCTATTTGGAGTTAATGATCCAGAAAATCAAGAATTACCCCCAAATGCCAATGAAGAATTTTTAAAATCACTTTGAAACATTTTAATAGAAAATACTACATGGAATTAATTTGTATTCATAGTCTTTAATGGAAACTTAAATTTCTAGTTACCTGTTTGTAATACTTGGTCACATCTATTTTTTAGTTGTATTTTTTATAATAATCCTAAAACTGTACATTGTTGTTAAGTGTCATCTAGTGAATTCCAACTCATAGTAACCCTGTATAGAATCTCCAAGGAGCAGGTGATGGGATTGAACAGCCAACCTTGTCATTAGCAGTCCAGTGCTTATCCAGAAGCACCACATCAGGACTCTGTAAGTAGATTCTCTCTATCTAGGACTTTTATGGCCACACTTTTATAATTATTGATATTAAGTAATCAGATTTATTATGCAATAAATTATATTAATATGCACATGTTATATAACACACCAAAACCATTTCATCTAAATTACTGAAAGCATTTCACCATTATATCCTATAGGCTTCCCATATGATATTTTCTAATCATTGTGATTGATATACTTGTACAAAACACTGGAGAGAAAGGTATGGTGCTGTAGGGTAAGCACTCAACTTTGAACCCAAGGTCAGTGGTTCAAACCCATTAGTTGCTCCTTGGAAACCCTATACAGAGTCACTATGAGTCGGAACCTACTCAACCGCTCTTAACAACAACAGCAACAAATAATAAGGAAAAAGTACAACTTCAAGTTTATTTATCCACTGCCAAGAAGGAGATAAGGTGATATAATTTAACAGCCAATATGTTGAGAGTTAAAGTTAAAGTTAATTTAACAGACTTAAATCAGTATGTGGTGATGTAAGATAAACACTAGATTGATCATTACAAAGTTGGTGGTTTAAATGTACCAGTTGCTCCTTGGAAATCCTATACAGGGTAACTATGAGTAGGAACCAACTCAACGACACTTAACAATAACAACATTCCAGGAAAACCAGAACATATAATCACACAACTTACATTAAAGCTTAGGTAGACTAACACTATAGTCTAGATAAGACAGAAGGGAAAAGATATAAAATAAGAAGGAAGAGATAGTGAAAAAGCATTCAAGAATACCTGTTGGACTTTGATATAACTGGACATAACACATATAACTTAGCAAATTGAATATTGGGAGTCTCATTTATCACTATTTCCTGAATCATAAGGAATCTCGGTAGTGTAAGACAATAAATGTTTCTTTCTCACTTATATCACAGTCTTGGGCTAATTAGTTTAGAAGTGGTGCTTGGTGGAGCCTTGGATAAGCAACCTAGTCAGAGGCTTCCTTCTTGTCAACTTTGAACAAGCAACATAGCCTTGGATGTACACATCTAGCCCAAAGACGGGACAAGAAACAGAGTGGAAAATCTCATGGGAGATTAGTCATGTGCCAGTTCTGAAAGTGGCATTCATTACTAACTCCCAGACTTTAAGGCCAGCACTTAATTGTGTGATTCCACCTAACTGCAAGATAACAGTCATCTTACAGTTCAGCTAGCAAGAAGTAGAAGTGGGGTTTAATGAACACCTGGCATTGTCCTCCATTTTGATCATCAGATAGTTGTTTTACTCGTCTTCCCACATATAGAACAAGTAAGTTTCATATGTTGTTGTTGTGATTAAGTGCCATTGAGTCAATTCTGACTCTTAGCAACCCTGTATAGGGTTTCTGGGGAACAACTCTCGGGTTTAAACCACCGATCTCGTGGTTAACAGTCCAGTGCTTATCCTACAACGCCACATGGTTGTTGTGTTGTTAAGTGCCATCCACTCAGTTCCGACTCATAGTGATCCTGCAGAGTGTCTAAGGAGCAGCTGGTGAGTTTAAACCACTGACCTTGTGATTCAAACCAACCTTGTGGTCCAGTACTTTATCCCACAGCACGACACCATGACTCCGCACCACATAGTCCCTGCCAAAACTCAGCATCTAAAATCCTCTTTACAGGTTTAGATATGGCTCCTTATGATTTGTTGACTTATGAATTAGAAAGGCAAGTTATCAACACCCCACCCTCCCAAGCAGACATTCAGTAAGTCATGCTAAAGCAGGGATAAACACCATGGCCAACATTTACTGAAAGAAAAAACAGATAATAGCTAAAAAGCATCTTTCTTACTTTTGTTATTTGCTGAACCTTGAGTTGTTCTCTAGTTTGAATCACAAATATATCATCTCTTGATTTTTAGTTACTCCTCTTAAAAATTTTCAAAAGTATTTAAATCATATTAAGAATGTGTTAAATCTGTTTGCTTTCTTGTAGCTTGGATTAGAGATTGTAAAGCTACTTAGTAAGATCCTCTAAAAACCTTTATGTTTAAAGCATATAATGGAGCTAGCAAAAAAAGAGTTTCTTTATCAGTGATTATAGGATTATGGAAGAGCTGAGAAAATTACTTCCTAGCCAAGATTTACAGAAAAGGAGGAAACAGTTTAAGAGTTAAGCTAGTTGGTTTCCTGACATTCAAATTATTGTTAACTGGTTTCTATCGTTCTATGTCTCCCCAAAATTCTTGAGCACTATGTGATTTCTTGTTTTTTATGTTTAGTGCCTAAGAACCACAATAATATTCACTTCATTTTGTTAGCACAAATACAATTGCTGTAGGTCAATAGTAAAATACATGAGCATCTGATAATACTTACTGAAGATTTTAAATGGCTGTGATAATAGAATAGCAAATAAATAATTCTGCTTTTGTTTATTTTTTATTTCAAAATAATTATAGACTTACAGAGAGTTGTAGCAATAGTAAAGAGATTTTCTGTTTATTCTTCACCTAATGTTCACACCTAACATAACCAGGATCCTTGATGGCTTTTCTAAGCTGCTGTATCAATCATCCATATAATCTAGCCTATCTATGTGTTTCCAGATTTTCTTATTGTTTAATTCAGTTTCAGCTCTATATCTTAATTACTTAGGAGCCCTGTAATTAACCCACAGCACCCTTCAATTACAGAAATGTTACAGTGGGTTTAGCATTGAGCTACTATTAGGTCATTAGTTCAAACCCACCCATCACTCAGTAGGAGAAAGATGAGTCAATCTGCTCCTATAAACATTTACAGTCTCAGAAATCCTACAGAGCAATTTATCTTTATCGCATAGGGTTCTTATGAGTTGACATCCACTCAATGGCAGTGGGTTTAGTTAGTAATTACTTGGATTTGATGACTTGCAACTGATACCATCAATTTAAGTAACATGATTGCAATCTCTCCTCAGAAACCCTATACTGAGTCACTATGAATTGGAACTGGCTTGATGGCACTTAACAACAACAACAAATGATTTAAAAAATTTTTTTTGTAATTATATGGCTGTTATTGTTAGATGCCTTCCAGTGGGTTAAAACTTATAGTGACCCTATGGACTACAGAATGAAACACTACCCAGTCCTATGGCATCCTCACAATTATTTCTGTTTGAGCCCATTGTTCCAGTCACTGTGTCAGTTTATCTGATTAAAGGTCTTTATCTTTGTCTCTGACCCTCTATTTTAACTAGCATGGTGTCCTTTTCCTGGACTGGTCCCTTTTGAAAACATCCAAAATATATAAGACCAAGTCTTGATCACCATCTTCACTTCTAAGGAGCATTCTGG
>NW_006408561.1:2367870-2368870 GCF_000296735.1 Chrysochloris asiatica
TCTTCGTGACACCCACACTTCCTTGTCGAGGCGGGACCCCGACATAGGACCTTGACAATGTCCACATTTCTTTTGGGTATATACCAGTTGTAAAATAGGTGCATCTATTTGACTTTAGTTGTTGCTGCTGTTTTTGTTAAGGGCTGTCGAGTCAGTTCCAACTCATAGTGACCTTGTGTAGGGTTTCTGAGGAAAGACTGGTGGGTTTGAACCACTGTCCTTGTGGCTCAAGCTGACCTTTCATTTCAGCTCATTATCCTGCAGCGCTATACCAGGACTTTAGTAGACACTGACAAATACTTTTCCAAAGGAGCTATATCGACTTACATTCTCACCAAAAAATGTGCGAGAGTTCCAGTTCAAAATATGTGCAGATACTTGGTATTATCAATCTTTTTTCATTTAGGCATTCTGATGTGTATGTGTGTATAGTGGTATTACATTGTGACTAGTGATGTTTCTGTATGTATGCATATTTATATTCATATCCATTCTATATCAATTTCTGGATACTTAATCAGTTAGAATCATAGCCTGAGTATAAATCGCTGTGATACCACCAAAAGATAGTTAATATTTATGAAGAGAAAAGGCAATTCTGTTACACTCAAAAAGGATAAGATAATAAAAAGGGAGAGTAATTAAGCTTAAATGTATGTTGCTCAAAAATAAGTTTCAGTCTGTTTCTAAGGACCAACTTGTTAGGTAAAAAGCAAAATGAAACAAAAAGCAGAAACTGCTTAAAATTGTGTGAAAAGTGAATTATACTTCCCAACAGGAGATAGACATAAAGAAAGAAAGGTTTGTATCAGGCCACTAATTCTTTCTGGGCTCATCTATAATGTGAATGATAGTGTTAAATGATTTCCATGTACCTTTTTGTCCCTTCTGTAGCATTCCATTGGTATTTTGTCCTCAAGAATTTTTCTTACATTCTTTTCATCTAAATATTGGTTGTCATCCACACCAGATCCTGACACCAAGTGTGGGGCCAAGAGGG
>NW_006408561.1:2372579-2373589 GCF_000296735.1 Chrysochloris asiatica
GGAATTTCTGAGTTATATGGTAATGTTATGTACAACTTTTTGAAGAATTAATAAACTATTTTCCACAATGGTCTAGGGTATACTTTTAAGATCAGGTATTTTGGAATAGAATGGGCCAGATCATTTGTCTAGTAAACATATGGCTTAGTTATCTTGTTATTGATTCCAACTCAGATCATGTATAGGGTTTCCAAGGAGCAGCATGTGGGGTTGAACTGCTGACCTTGTTGTTGTTATCTTCTTGTTGTTGATTCCAACTCAAAGAGATTGTGTATAGGGTTTCCAAGGAGCAGCGCGTGGGTTTGAACTGCTGACCTTGTTGTTAGCAGTTCAGTGCTTGTCCTTCAGCACCATTACCATCTAGTTTTGCTATATCACAAGTGACTTTAACAAATATAAATTTATTTTATCACAGTTTAGCAGACTACAAGACTGACTTTAGGATGCCAGTTGTAGGGGAGACTTTCTCTGGCTGCTCATGGGGGATATCCTTGACTCTGTTAGGCCTCTATTCCTGGATTTTTTTAGTAACCATATAGCTTGTAAGGAGCTCTGGTAACATAGTGTTTACGAATCAGGCTGAGAACCGCAAGGTCAGCAGTTCGAAACTACCAGCTGTTCTGCGGGAAAAAGATGAGACTGTCTGCTTTCGTAAAGATTTACAGCCTCGGAAACCCTGTACAGGGTCACTATGAGTTGGAACAGACTCCACAGCACATAAAACAATAACAACAACAACACAGAGCTTGTATCTTTTGTGCTAGATTACTTGCTTAATCTGTTTGTGTTTGCTTGCTTGTTTAATCTGCTCTTTTATATCTCAAAAGAGATTGAATTAAGACTCAACCTACACTAATACTGCATCGTTAACATAACAAAGAAAACTAGTGCCCAAATGTGATTATAACCCTATTGTTGTTATTGTTAGGTGAATATATACAAATATACCATGGACTGCCAGTCTCTGGAGAACATAATGCTTGGTGTCTTAAGTGGGCTTCTTTAGAGAA
>NW_006408561.1:2374039-2394516 GCF_000296735.1 Chrysochloris asiatica
CTTCTGAATCACATAGTTGCAGGGTTGATGAACTAAGATCAGCAGGTCAGATGGCAGAAAGGTAGGCAGGTCCAGCAGGTGAGAAGGCACATTGTTGATGACTCCCAGCATCAACAAGTAGTAGAGCAAGCAACTGGCTCAAGTCCAAAGAAACAGTCATCAGAGGACAAGTCAGATGCAAGATTCAGACCCATCAAAGAGCAAACAAGCTTTGTCTGAGTGTCCAATATTGGCAGCAGGCCATACTTCCAAGGAAATTTCCTTTCAACTGATTGGCTCCTCATAGCAGACCTCACCATAAGACTTGATTACATTATATTAGATTTCATCATGAAGAGGTATGCTCTATTGATAATTACATCTCTACTGCCAAACTATTGAGAAGCCTGACGCAGGCAACTTGACACAAAAGCTTAACTATCATAATTGGTAGAGGGTCAGAGAAAAAGAGAAAGATACCCAACAAAATGGATTGACACAGTGGCTGCAACAATGAGTTCAAACACAGCAAGGATTTTGAGGATGGTGCATGAATGGGCAGTGCTTCATTCTATTGAACATACCGTTGCTATGAGTTGGAGCTGATGCTACAACACCTAACAACAATAGGTTACACAAGACATATTTTTAGGGGCACAGTTTAACCCATAACAGTATGTTTAAATTCTATTAATATGTCAGTGGGAGCAACTTTCTCTTTGTTTATTGAGCCGGAATGCTAATATTTAAAGCCTGGTTGTATAAGCAGATATTTTCTCTGACATTATGAATCATTTTTCATTTGCTTTTAAATGTGTTGCTCTGCAGAACCATGTTTTCTTTTGAAAACATCCATTCACAAGCTGGTTTTTAGTTTTCAAATATAATTAATGACAAAAAAAACATATTCAGGATTGCATCTCATTTGAATCTGTCAAGCAGTACTTAATTTTGGTCAATTAAGTGTTTTAGCATTTAATAGGTATGCTCTATGGATACTTTTAATAGACTTCACTTTGTGGCATATATAACGACCCATGGATTTGCTTGGCAACCTTGTTTCTAATGGTACATCACTATCAATCTAATCAGATCCTTTTTGGCATTTTGTATTCAAGGACCATTTATTTTGGTCATGTGATGGTGAGTCCTGGTTTCTCTGTTAGAAATTGTGTCAACCTGGCTGGGTGAATAGTGGTCATTTCTGTTTGAGAAGTGCATTTTTATGTAGAGGACAATGCTATAAGTTTTATCATTTTCAAAACTGTACATTGGCAGTGTGAACTGAGTGTACATTTTGAAGTATCGTAGATGTGATCTCAATGCTAGTGCCCTTATTTGCCAACCATGTACCTTTGCAAACTCATTGAATCTCTGTGTGCCATCTCCAAAATGGCGTTTACATGGAGGGTTTTACAGATTTAGAAATATACGTAGTCTCGCGCTTACTGCAGGGTTCAGTTCCAATGACTCCTTCATAAGACAGCGCTGATAAGTCAAATGCCTTTTTTTTTTTTTTTAGTTTTCATTATTATTTTCTATTATCATCAGGAAATAATAATGAAAACTATTATTTTTCAGTATCTTTATAAACGTGATCTTTATTTGTCTTCGGGGTCAGAAACATTACGTATGTAACTTATGATATGTAGTACATGATTGTTGTTAAGTGTTGTTCAGTCTGTTCCGACTCATAGCAACCCTGCATGGGGTTTCCAAGGAGAGGTTGGTGAGTTTGAATCTCCGACCTTGCAGTTCAAACTGACCTAGCGATTGAGTGCTTATCCTACAGTGCCACACATGATACTAATAGTAAAATGTACCAAAACAAACAAACAAAAAAGAAGTAAGTACAGTTAATCCTAACCTTAATATAGTGTAAAACAGGGATTGATATAATAAATTAAAAGTAGCTAGCATGTAGAAGTCCTCATGGTACCACCTAGTTAATTAAGTACTGGGCTGCTAGTTGAAAGGATACTGTTTCAAACCCACTAACTGCTCCAAGGGAGAGAGATGAACAGTCTGCTTCTGTAAAGATTTAAAGCCGTGGAACTCATGAAGATTTATAGCCTTCCTACCTGTAGACATCAACTCCATAGCACTGGGTTGGTTGGTTTACATATAATAAGGAGCACTGGTAGCACAACTGTTAAGCACTTGGCTACTGACTGAAAAGTTAGCAACTCTGTGAGAAAAAGACCTGGTGATTTGTTCCTGTAAAGACTACAGCTAAGAAAGACCAATGAACTAATTCCACTCTGTCACATGAGGTAGCTATGAGTCACCTCCACTCAGTGACACTTACCTACAACACCACAAAGCACTCAATTCAGGGAAGCAAATTTAATTACCAGAAACATCCTTCTTCCTCATGCATGCTTTGTGCTCTTAATGACAAGACCCTTCATCTTTCCTCAATGATTTGAGGATCTCTCTATTTCAGTTTGCAAAAACAACAAGAAAGCTGAGCAAAAGAGACGGCTGATATTCCAGAGAAGGTTGAACATTTTCCTCCCTTTATGAAGTAGAGTCTGTTAAAATAGATTTTTAAACACAAAGAAATTACATCAATAATTTATTCTTCCAAGCAGGAAGTGAAGTAGAAGAAAGTAGTTATATTTGGGGAAAAAAATTCCTTCTTATTGTTTTTTTTTTAATTTCTTTCTTTTATTTTTGACTTGCACTATTTGGAGAATATGAAGCATCATCTATTTAGATAAAGTAAAAAGGATACATTTAAGGTGTTCTGGAGCATGTTATATATCCTAAACATTATCAAACAAAGATTTTGGAATTTCTATTAATTATCCTCACAGTATATGATTTAAACATTATATTTACTTGCTGATTTCTACTCTAGGGAAAAATATTTAGTGAGTTACTTTTTCTAAGCATTGTTTTCATCAGAGGATGAAAAATGGTATCTGTTGAACTAAATCCATTTTATCTTTGTGGAAACCATTATTTAGACTACATCTTTGCCAATATGATTTCCTTCCAAGACAAAGACACCAAAGGTGGCATCTTTTAGAGAAAGGAACTTTTAGAGAAGGCCTTTAGGCATTTAGGGAAGGCTTTTAGGCATTTAGGCATTTAGGGAAGGTTTGGTGGTGGTGGTGATGGTGATGCTTGTAGGCCACCAAGTCAGTTCCGGACCCGTAGTGACCTTTGCGTAGAGTTTCTGGGGCTGTAAATCTTTACAGGAACAGAAAGCCTCATATTTCTCCCATAGAGCAACTGGTAGACTGGAATGACTGATCTTTTGGTTAGCAGCCCAGCTCGTAATCTACCGCACTATCAGGTCTCCTTAGGGAAGCTTTGTTGTTGTTGTTGTTATATGCCATGGAGTCGGTTCCGACTCATAGCGACCTCGTACAGGGTTTCCAAGGCTGTAAATCTTTATGGGAGCAGAAAGCCTCATCTTTCGCCCGTGGAACAGCTGGTAGTTTCAAACTGCTGACCTTGCGATTCACAGCCTGGTTCGTAACCACTACGCTACCAGAGCTTAGGACTGAATTTGAGACTAATAAAATGTGCCCTTGAGTCTGAGACACTGTTGCTGGTTGCCATTGAATTGCCTCTGACTTAAGTATAACAGAATGAATTGTTGCCTTTCCTGTGCCTTCTCCAAGACCATTGGCAAGTGTTACCGTCTACTGGAGCTCCATCCTTATAATGATTGTGGAGGTTTTGGAGGTGATTCTGGAAAGTAAAACTTAAAGAAAAATGGAAAGAATGGCCATCA
Organism: Chrysochloris asiatica; assembly: GCF_000296735.1. Lineage (NCBI taxonomy): Eukaryota > Metazoa > Chordata > Mammalia > Afrosoricida > Chrysochloridae > Chrysochloris > Chrysochloris asiatica. The sequence goes on from NW_006408561.1 coordinate 2,377,767, forward strand.
TTTAATCTTAGGATAAAGAACCTAAGGGGTAGCTTTAAAAATATGATTGATGATGGTTTTATGTGGAAAGCAAAAATATGATTATATTTAAAATTTCTCATTGGGAGTACAATGTAAAAGAAAATTAGATTAGAAGATTAAAGTCTGATATAAAGAACACGTTCTGCACTAGAGATAACTAACTGCTAGGCTGTTTCAAAGAAAGGCTTGAAATCTCTGAGGTGCAGTGAGGGTAGTGTGGGGAGGATATAAGCTTTGTACTTGGACAATATTCCCAACTCAGTTACTGACAATAGTTGTTGATGTTAAGTGCCATTGAGTCAGTTTTGACTCACAGTGACCCTAGATAGTGTTTCCAAGGAGCAGCTGGTGTGTTTGAACAACCAACCTTGCAGTTAGCAGTCCAAAGTAGTAAATGTTCATCCTTATTGTCATCTGCCAAATAGAAATGTTAATGTCTACTCATTAAGTTTTTGTTGTTGTTGTTGTTGTTGTTTTTAAGAGGTGGTGGGATTTTTAGCATAGTACATGGATACTCTTACTTGCTGAAAGTGAAGAGAATTTAAAACATTTACTGATGAAGATCAAAGAGCACAGCCTTCTGTATGGATGACTTCTCAATGTAAAGAAAACAAAAATCCTTCACCACTGAACCAATAAACAACATTCTTATCAATGAAGAAAAGATTGAAGTTGTCAAGGACTTTATTCTTCTTGGATCAACTATCAATACTCAAGGAAGCAGCAGTCAAGAAATCAAACGATGTATTGCATTAGGCAAATGTGCTACACAAGACCTTTTTAAAGTGTTGAAGAGCAAAGATGTCAGCTTGAGGACTAAGCTGTGCCTGACCCAACCCATGGTATATTTCAATTACCTCATATGCATGTGAAAGCTGGACAGTGAATAAGGAAGACTGTAGAATAATTGATGCTTTTGAGTTATGGTGTTGGAGTAGACTATTGAAAGTGCCATGGGCTGTCAAAAGAACCAATAGATCTGTTTTGGAAGAAGTATAGCCAGAGTGCTCCTTGGAGGCCAAGATGGCCAAACTTTGTCCCTCATACTTCAGACATAATGTCAGGATGGACCAGTCACTGGAAAAGGATAACATTTTTGGTAAGGTGGAGGGTCAGAGAAAAAGAGGAAGACCCCCAATGAGATGGATTGGCCAAGTGGCAGCATCGATGGACTCAAGTATGGCAACAATAGTGAGGTTGGCCCAAGATCGGGCAGTGTTTTGCTCTGCTGTGCATAAGGTCGCTATGGGTTGGTACCAACTCGATGGCACCTAACAACAACAACATGGCATACTAGAATACCCACTACCCTAGAGTCGACTCCAATTCACAGCAACCATATAGGTTAGAGTAGAACTGCTCCATGGGATTTCCAAGGCCATGCACCTTTACAGAAATAGAGTGGCTGGTAGGTTTGAAACACTAACCTTCTGAATAGCAGCCCAGTGCTTAACCCACTGTGCCTCCAGAGCTCCTGGAATGCTGTAAGCACCCACTAATTATTGCTCAGGTTCTCCTTTGAGGTATCTGGAGGACTTTCTAGTCACCTGGTAATCTAGACAGTACTGAGATTATTAGCAAAAACTTTAGGTCAAGTCCTCATGAGCAAAATTCACAAGCCTCAAAACTTTCTAAGTTGGCAGGATTTTTTCAACTAAAGAGTTTTTTAGTTTTATGGTGGATGGGGGGATGGGAGAAGTAGCAGATGAAAACCAGTGGTGTAATTTCATTGCAAGTGCAAATTAGTTTTCCTGTCATTTGCTAGCAAGCCCACTGTTTATAATAACTGTTCATAATGAATCAGACTGATATTTTCCTCATACATTTTCCCTTGAGGCTTTAATAACTCTGCCTCTATGTTTTATGGTTACATGTTGTAGAATGAGACTCTGGTGGAAATGAAATCCTATTTTATAGCTTCTGTAGAAGTAGGAGGCAGAAAATACAGCAAAGGAAGCAGATTAGTGGTCAGAAAGGATCTGAGAGAATTGCTTCTCCAGCCACTTTTGGGAGGTATGTGGAAGATGATGATGGTCAAGAAAGTTTCCATCAACAAAGTGGTTGAGTGGGATGGAAGATACTTCAAGACTCTTGGGCTTGACTAGGGAAAAAACCTTGGAAATTAGCTGAATAAAACCTATGCAGTTCAGCAAATATTGATACCAACCAATTCAAAAAGACTTTATAAACCCAACAGCTACACTAATATGGTAATCATTGGCCACACATGCCTATTCAAGTATTATACTTATAATACTTAAAATTAAACAAAATTAAAATGCAGTACCTCAGTTGCACTAAGCACATTTCAAGTGCTCAATAATCACATGTAGCTAGTGACTACTCATTTGACAGCAAAGAGTTTCCTCTACTATAGAAAGTTCTTTTGGATTGTACTGCCTTAGAAGCACATGAGGGATTTATAATCCAGATAGGCAGCTGGACATGTAAATAAATAATTTATTTACTAGGGCTATGACAGAAGTGTGCCAGTATATTATCATGAACTTTCAGGACAGTGTGATGGGGATTAAAAGAGTTGTTGATCAAACATAATAGGATTGTCAGTTCTGACTCATAGTGACCCTATTTAGGGGTTCCAAGAAGTAGCTGGTGGGTTTGAACAGGAGACCTTTAAGTTAGCAATCTAGTGCTTACCCTACAGCACCATACCAGCACTCCTGTCCCTAGTAAAGAAAAAAAACAACAAAATAATAGAACCATTGTTCAAAGAAGACTTCACAGGGGGACAAGATATGAGGTAAATATTTAAAAAGGTATCGTTTTTCCTTAGGTGGACAAGGATGGAAAAGAGCCTTATAGAAAAGGTAGAATGTCAAATAAAGGAGGGTAAAACAGTTTAAAGTGACCAGGGAAATACAATGGTGTAGCAGTGTTGTTGTTGTGCAGTAGAGTCGGTTCCGACTCATAGTGACCCTGTATAGGGTTTCTGAAGCTGTAAATATTTACGGGAGCAGAAAGCCTCATCTTTCTCCCACAGAACAGCTGGTAGTTTCGAACTGCTGACCGTGAGATTAGTAGCCCGATTTGTAATCATTATGCTACCAGGGCTCCTTGGTGTAGCAATTGCTGTTAAGTGCCATTGAGTCGACTCCTACCTATAGCAACCCTGTATAGGGTTTCCAAGGAGCAGCTCGTGAGCTTGAACCACTGACTTAGCAATTCAAACAACTTTGCAGTCTGGCGCATGAGCCCACAGTGCCACACCAGGATATAGATTCCCAAAAATCAGTCAATGAAAACCTTTAAGGATCACAATGGTCTGAACTGTAACCAATCATGGGAATGGCACAGGACCAAACAACACTTAGTTCTGGTGATCATGGGGTCACCGTGAGTTACAGATGCCCCCATAGCAGCTAAAAATAACAGCATGTTTTCAGTGGAACAATGAACATGCTTAAGAGAAGTGAGAACAAAGGAGAAGGTAATGTTTTTATAGAAAATAAACATAAAGGTAGACTTCATTGAGGGTTGAGGAAAAAAGATAGGGAGCCTATAGTGAAATAGTTTTCAACCTTCCTGCGACTCACTCCCTGGGAGGGAGTATGAAGGAAGAAAGGGTTTGGTGGGACTCTGTGTGAGGTTTGCAAGTCTGACATAATGGAACTGTAGATTTAGTTTGATTTCTTACTTATTTTTATAAAGACTTCTGCCTAAATATTTTACATCAAACTCTACTTCTTTCCTATAGTCATCATTTCATTTCCACTTTTTCTTTGCTGCATTTCCTGTTTCCTCTGAACAACTGAAATTTATATGTAGATAGTGCTTCAATACTCTTATTGTTAAGTGCCGTTGTGAATTGATTCCATAGGGATTTCATTGTATAGGGTTTCCTTGTATAGGGAGTGACTGGTGAGCTTGAACTGCTGACCTTGTGGTTCACATTGACCTTGTGATCCAATGCATTATCTCACAGCACCTTATACCAGGACACCTTTCAGTACTCTAGTTCTGCATATAAAACTATAGCATTGATTCTCAGTTGGAGACCCTGAACTTCCACATACTGGTGGAAATAAAAGTGATATTTTAAATATTTGGAAATTTTTAATTTTCACAACAAAAACTTTGGTTAGAAGTCTGTCAAGTCTGGTGGTGAAAATGGTTATTACCTATTGATCTAAAGCACTAAGTAGAATTCATTGATATCTGTACATAACAAAAATTTAAAAAATAATAGTATATGTATATGTGTGTATATATATATATGTGTGTGTGTGTATATATGTGTATATATATGTGTGTGTGTGTGTGTGTATATATATGTGTGTGTATATATGTGTATATATATGTGTGTGTGTGTATATATGTGTGTGTGTGTGTATATGTGTATATATATGTGTGTGTGTGTATATATGTGTAGTTTGATGCATAAAATATTTTATAATACTTGGTTCAGGGAGAGGGTGTTAATAGGGACATAGCAGATTGTGAGTTAATAATGCAGAAAAGATTTCTGTGGTATGAGAAAGGGGAAACCAGTTACATCATCTTTAATGTGATCAAAAGGTAATAAAAAATTTACATTTTCTCCTGATTTTTGCTGTAGACTGTTATCAAAGTATCAAAGATCTGGAATTTCTGTTTTTATTTTATTTATTTTTCTTTGTTGCTTAGAAATGTAACTGGAGACGTGGCATCCCATGAGATTGCACACTAGTCTAGAAGTAATTTGTCACAAGAAATGCAGTGAAAATGGCATAAAAGATAGGAGGCCTGTTGTAGTCCCAGAACCCCAGAACTGAATTTTCTAAAAGTCAGATTAGTCATTCATTTCTGTTTTGTCTTTTGGTACACTGGAGGTATTTTAATAAATATTCAATTTAGAACATTCCACTTAAAACTTTTAATCTTTGTAGATTTATAGCACTGCAGTTCCACTGTCAGAATGACAGATATAGATATGTATTTTAAGGTAATCGTATGTGATTATTTTTCAGCATACCATATCAATCAATGTCCTCACAGGCCATAAAATGTTACAGCTCATAAGAACCAGTAAATACTCAATTTTCAAGGTATAGCAGAAACTATAAATGAAATTGATTACATAAATGTAAAATAATTAGTCAATTATTTCCAGACAACTTTGTTTGAGAACTTGTCTGCTACAGATCACTGTTTGAAAAGGGATTGGTACTTATTAAGTCTATCTGGCTTCACACACTTACGCTTTTTCTCTTTTCCTTTGTGTCCTGCTATTTCCCCTCCACTTCCTTCTTCAAGATGAGTTCACCCCTCCTCTGGTTTAAATACGTACCTAGAAGCTAAATTTATATCTAAATTTCTGTTACCTCCCCAGACACGTTTCCCAATGCCTAGATCCACATGCCCAGATACCTACTGGGTAAGTCTTGACTGGCATTTCCACATGAGAAGACTCTGAGACAAGGATCTGAGTACAAGTTAATTTGAGTGACTCCTGGTGTGGTGTTGTAACATCAGTATTGGACTATGAACCACAAAGTCAGCAGTTCAAACCCACCAGATGCTCCTCGGAAACCCTATATAGGTTGTTATGAGTCAGAACCGACTGGACTGCATTTAACAACAACCAGTTAATTTAAGAGTATGTCCTAGGAAGCTCCATAGGAGAATGGGGAAGTGGTACAGGAATCAAGAGGCAGTGTTACAAGCATCAAGGGTGTGTCCTAAAGCAGATTACTTCCTTGGGAAATGGGGGTTTAGTCCTTCCTGGGAAGATCTGGAAGACAGTACAGTGCACTCCTTAGATTTAGGGATGGGGGAGCAGGGATATTTATTTTTCAGCTCCATCTATCATTAGTCAAAGCCTACCTTTGAAGGCACTAGCTCCCTGTTATGTTTACTAAGTGCCCCAGCATAAAGTGGAGGAAAGTCGGCCTCAGGCGTAAAGTCACAGGAGCCTGAACTGAAAGGGTAAAATGTGCAGTGACATCGTGAGGTGGGTCCAGGGGTGCCTACTGTACCAGGTGACACTGTCAGAGGAACTGACACCAAAATGACTGTCTACAAAAGATTTGTATAGTGTTTTAACAGAAATGTATTGTTTGTCATAAAAATATCTCTGTAATTCATTATAACAACGAAACCATTATTCCAAAGTCCAGCTTACATGTGCCAATATACCTACAAGGCTAAAACTCTATGCTAATTTATCCTTTGAACTTTCTAATACATTTCTTTCAGGGTTTTCATTAGTTCCTAATTACAATGATGCTTTGAATTGTGGTTTCCTTTGCACCCACTACAAGCACACCCTGTTATTTACATTGCTGTTAGTATTTTTATAGTCGCTGATACTGTAAAACTTTCAGGTGTCTTAGCTTAGCTACAATATTGTAGTAATTAGTATTTGTGAACCTATACTAATGACTTTTTTGAGAATGAAGTAGTAATTAAAGGAAAAGAAGGAGATAAATAAAGAAGGCTTCTACTCAGTTACCACTATTGTAGCTAATAATGTTATAAGTCAATGCAGACAGATTATATTAAACAATTTTGTTGTTGGTTTTCATATAAAATCTAAGAAATATTACATTTAAGACATTTGCAACTACATCACATATTATTCTATGAAAGAAATGGAGGCTTTAGGTATAGTGTGGGAGGAGGTCCACAGGCAGGAGTGATACCATGAATAACCACACTGGGTGACACCAATCCTAGTGACACCTCTGGAAGTCACCCAAAGTGTCCGGGACTGATGTTTCTACTTAAATGTCCCACATTTAACTAATCAAACTCTGAGTATCCAAAACTTGTCTCTCCAATGCTCTGGAGAATGTGCTGTGATTCACTCCCTGCCCCAGAAGGGAACTGCTTGCTCCATCACCAACTTCCTCTAAGGAATGAAGTCTTGTTAATTTCACCTCCTCAGTAGATCCTGATTCTCCAGTCTTTTTCTTGCCACTGCCATTATGTTGCTTCAGAACATCATCTTTTTTTTTTTTTACATGTTGCCTGCATTAGCCTTCAGCCTCAAGGTCTCTCTGCCTTGAGTCATCCCCACCTACAACAATCCTTCCTTTTTCCCATAACAAAAACTAAACCCATTCATGGCAACCCTTTAAGACAGAGTAGAACTGCCTGACAGGGTTTCCAAGACTGTAAATCTTTAAAGAAACAAACTGCAACACCTTTCTCCCATAGAGTGGCTGGTGGGTTCAAATCACCAACCTTTCGGTTAGCAGTCTAATGCTTTGATCACTGAGCTACCAAGGGTTCCCCCTTCTTCCTATTGTTGTTGATGTTTTTTAAGTGATGTTAAGTTGGCTCCAACTCATAGTGATACTGTATAGGGTTTCCAAGGAGGGGCTGGTGGGTTTGAACTGTCAATCTTGTGGTTCAAACCAACCTTGCCATTTAGTGCTGTATCCCACAGTGCTGCACCAGGACTCCTTCAGAGAGCCATATTGAGTTTCCAAAAATGCAACTCTTACCATGTCCCTTCTCTGCTTAAAAACCTGTTAATAATTAGCCCAGGATAAAGTTTCACCACCTTGGGACTGCATATAAGGCCCCTCATGATATGTCTCCATTCTCATCCCATGCCACTTTTAATGCTTCCCCTTATACCCAGTCACACTGAGCCACTGCCGTGTTAGGATCTAAGCTCTCCATGCTTGCCCTTCAGGGACTAGCTCAGGTGTTACCCTCCCTCCCAGCACTGCGTGGCTGCCCTGCCTGTGGCTGACTTGCTCATATTGCTTAACACATTCTAGTTTCAGTGTCTAGGTATCTGCCATCTCCTCAACTGAGCTGCAAGTTCCCAGAAGGCACAGCAAGCAGTAAATAGCCACTGAATTAGTTCATGTGCCTAAAGTATCTTCTTTCATCCTCAAAGTGGTCCTTTAAGATAGGTGTACTATTAACATAGTCCTGCTGTGGCTGGATAATACACTGGACTCCTGGCATCAACATTAGGACACATGCAGTTCAAACCCACCAGCCGCTCCTCAGAAGCTCTAGGCAGTGTTGCTATGAGTCAGAACCGACTCAATGGCACAAAACAACAACATATTTACATTACAGATAAAAATTTTGAGCTTGGGTAGGTTAAATACCTTGCCCAAGATCTCAAGAATAGTAAGAGAATCAGGATTTAAGCTCAGATCTGTCTCCAAAGTCTGAATGTTTGCTATTAAAATAATTTTGCCATTATAAAGCACTAAACCTCCTTTCTATTCTCCATGATTTTCTAAATGTGATGTGAATTGATTTTTAAATTTTATTTTTAAATAAATGAATGGGTTCACAGGTGATTTCTTCTGGCAATGGAATATTCATCCACCAGGATACAAGACATACTAGGTTCAGTGTAGAACTTGCTGAATAGCCTGTGACTTTGAAGTAGAAAGTTTATGTGCTGGGCGTAGATAGTGGAGATGAATATCCATGGTTAGACTGGCATGCCTCTGAACTTATGGAATTTAAATAAGCATCTGTCAGTCTGACAGCCAAGACGATATAGATTAGGGTCTGACGGGTGGGCAGTGAGGGTATTTCGAAATATAAGCAATAAATTTTCATATGTCACTGATTGTAGAAGCGAAATCATTACCCACTGGTTGCATAGTGGTTTCGTGGTAAGCTGTGGAATTTTACTGCACTGTTTATATTTCTGTCTCCTGGAAGAGCTACTTGTGCACTATACTCCAAGGTTGACAGAGTCAACATATGTTACAAATACTAAGTAGTCATTGGATTTAGAAACAAATAAACAACAGCAACAAAAGGATGGTGCTGAAAGAATATTGCTTTGGAAATAAAACATGTACCATGGAAATTTTACAAGGAAATGATTTCCCAAGGTAAAAGTATGCCAGCTTCACAGGAGATATTTATGCTAAGGAATTTAAAAGAAATTACCAAGGGACTTGTTTACAAAAGTTATTAAATTTGCTATAAATCTAAGGATACACAGTATCCATTTAAACTCTGGATCAGCAGTTAGAGCCTAGTAACCGCTCTGCAGGAGAAAGACAAGGCTTTCAGCTCCCATAAAGATTCACAGTCTTGTAAACCCTGTACAGGGTCACTATGAGTCTGAACGACACATCGCCACTGCCCCAACTCCTGATACCTTGAAGCATTGACATCAGGATGCATGTGCCTTTCACCTCATCAGTCTCCCCCTATATTTGCTGCCTCCATGCACTGGACTGTGAACTGTAAGATCAGTGGTCCAGACCCACCAACTGCTCTGCAGGAGAAAGATAAGGCTTTCTGATCTTGTGAAAGTTAAAACCTCAGCTTTCTGCTCCCATGAAGATTTAAAGCCACAGAAACCCTGTACAGGGTTGCTGTGAGTCAGAGCCAACTCAATAGCACTTAGCAACAGCAACTCTAGGTCAGTTGACTTCCTGAGGAAATATATGACTTGGGAAATCCAAACTTGTGCAAAAATGTGAGAGATGAATAATTAAGAAAATTAATGTAAAACATTTTTTATAGTATCTGGCATGGTGGTGGTGGTGGTGGTAGTGTGCCATGGAGTTGATTCAGACTCATAGTGACCCTGTACAGGGTTTCTGAGGCTGTACATCTTTATGGGGACAGAAAGTCACACCTTTCTCCCGCTGAACCACTGGTAGTTTCGAACTGCTGACTTTGAGGTTAGCAACCCACTACACAACCAGAGTTCCTTAGTTTCTGGCATAGAGTATACAATAACTGTTTGCTACAAATATTATTTAAAAGACAATGAACGTGATCTTGTTTTCCTGTGATGCTGATATTAGTCCTTGTTCAGCTATTAGCAATTCCACACATATACATACATTCCACTGATTCTTCCCATGAGACTAAAATTAAACTCATGATATAGCAGGCATTCACAATTCCATCCTCAAAGCACATGGCAGACTTGGTATATGAACGGCAGATAGAAGATATCAAAGACTATTCCTACATGCCTGGAATGTATGTGAAGAAAAATGTGGCATTGGAATTGGAAGAAGACTAACAACCTGAGATATGCACATGATACAAGCTTGCTTGGTGAAAATGAAGAGGACTTAAAGTACTTTCTGATGAAGATCAAAGACCACAGACTTCAGTATGGATTGCACTTTAATGTAAACAAAATAAAGATCTTCACAAGTGAACCAATAAATAACATCATGATAAATGAAGAACAAAATTGAAGTTGTCAAGTAATTCATTTTGCTTGGATCCACAATCAACAATCATGGAAGCAGCAATCAACAAATCAAATGATACATTGCATTAGGCAAATATGCTGTAAAAGACCTCTTAAAACTGTTCAAGAACAAAAACATCAATTTGAGGAATAAGGTGCATGTGACCCAACCGATGGTATTTTCTGTAGTTTCATATGAAAGTTGGGCAATGAATAAGGAAGACCAGGGAAGAACTGATGCATTTGAGTTACGGTGCTGTAATACTGAAAGTACTGTGGACTGCCAGAGAGCAAAAAATCTGTGTTGGAAGAAATACAGTCATATTGTTCATTAGAAGCCAGGATGGCAAGGCGTTGTCTCTCATACTTTGCACATGTTGTCAGGAGAGATCAGTTCCTAGAGAAGGACATCATACTAAGTAAAGCAGAGGGTCAAAGAAGAAGAAGACCCCGAATAAGATGGATTGCCACAACGGCAGCAGCAATGGGCTCAAGCATAATAATTGTGAGGATGGTGCAAGACCAGGCAGTGTTTCATTCTGTTGTGCATAGGGTCACTATGAGTCAGAAAAAATTGTCCTGTCAAGAAATCTTGGAAAACATTCTCTAATCTATAATACTGGTTTTATGATAATCCAAAAAGGCGTAAGATTGTATAAGAGAGCCCTTAACACTTAGGGATTATAAAATCATTAATCTCTCCATGTTGTGACAACTAGAATGCTTTCTCATCATTAGTAAGTAAACATGCCCTGCCTTTATGAAAATGAACATTCACTTATGTTTGCAATGGAACTAACTTAAATGTCAAAGAGAATTCACTAAAATCTTCCATACCCTTTGCTTTTTATCCTCCTTACCACTTGTGAGGAAGCAGAAAACTCAGTGCTTTCTCTCTAGCAACCTTGCAGTCAGCAAATATTTGTTGAGGTCCCTTTTGTACCAGGAACTCTTCTAGATTCTGGAGATAGAAGAATGGGCAAAACAGACATAAATCCTTGTCCTCACAGAGCTAAACATTTTCAGAGTGGTCCAGGCAATAGAAAACACACCAATGAAATGAGAAATATTTTGAATGCAAAGGTGCTGTAAAAGAAGTTTGGGAAAAGTTTCAATTTTGGACACAAAGCATCAGGAAAGCCTCAGTGAAGTAATGTTTGATCAGGATGAAGTCAAGTGATTCAGACACCTCCAAAAAAAAGCCTTAAGGCAGAGGAAATATACTTATTAGCTTTGTAGCAAGTGTGACCAAAGGGCAGTTGACTAAGTGGAGGGAGTGAGTTTGAAGGTTGTGCAAGATGAGGTCAGGCAAATTATGGTGGACCATATTGTGTAGGAACTTGTAAGTCACTGTAATGATTCAGTATTCATACTAGATTGGAAACCATTAGAGGATTTTTAGCAGAGAAGTTGTGTGCTGGGAATTACCCTGTTTTTCATATGGCGCATAGATTTGGGACCAAGAGCAGAAGGAAGCAGCAAGACTGGTTTAGAGGCTGTTTCAATAACCCAGGCAAAAGATAATGATTATTTGCACCAGATGGCACTCCATGGAAACATGATTCCAGCCATACCAAAAGAGCATCTTCTATCTGAGCAGCCTGATAACCTATTGAGTACTATAGCTGTCTTCATTTTGAAGATGCTAGAATATTACTAATGTTTGGATTGTACCAAACACAAAAACCTTTGCATGAAGAATCTACATGGTACATATTACAATTTCATACAAAAAGAGCTACACCAGTCACAGAAACCTGAATCAGTTTCTTCTGCAAAATGCTTCATTTACAGATTAAAGCTGAGGAGTGGAGCGCCACCATCACACCTTAGTACAGGCTTTCTGCTCCCCCAAATGTTTAAAGCTTCAGAAACCCTATGTAAGGTCGCCATCAGTCAGAACTGACTTGACAGCATTTCACAACAATAGCAATCAACTATGAACTACTAATAATTATAAAATGATAGAAGCTAGAAGAAAATTGAGATGCATAAAGGCTTACAGTTATAGAAAACATACTTTTTAAACGTTTTCATAGTTTATGTAGAGAAATAAAATTGGGTGATCAATAAAACAATTCCAAGGATAAAAACGATGCCAATTCGGAACTTTTTAATAGTTAAAAAGTAGAATGTCAAATCCCTCATCTGTTTGTGCATGTTCACCTCTTTGATTTTGTTTGCATTTCAATTATACTTATTTTTCACCTCTCTTTCTGAAAATACCAATGTCTGATCCATCTCTGAATCCATTTCTTTTCTCTCTAGATCATGAATCACATTTTTTGTTTTTGTTGTAGGAATTATATTTTTTTATGACAGACATTTTATGTAAGAGCTCAAGATACCAAAAAATTAATAATAATTTGGAATAATATTGATTTCCTGAAAGGGTGTGAACACCCTTTTCCCACCAGTCTGCTAATGTAGAAGCTCAGTCGGTCTGAACTGTATCTGAGCAGACTTTGGTTGTTTTTGGTTGTTGTTGCTATATATTTTTTTTTTTGGGGGGGGGGTTTTTTGTTTTAAAAATTCATTTTTTCTATTGGGACGAAGTTACTTTGTTTTTTTCCACTTATGTTTGATTTGGTTAACCATTGGCTTCAAAAGTTTTGATAACATGGTCCTGACTTTCTTTTTTGATATCTAAGCACTGGACAAATGCTAGAAATATCCCTGTGCCTCAGAGTTGAACTGTCAACTTTTTGAACTGTGGTTGATATATCCCAGCTAGCATGGTTTTGAGTCCCTAGGGAGTTTTCTTTGTTATCTAGTCTTGTCCCTGCTTTCTATATCTGGGGAGATATCTTTCAGAACTATGGCTTCTTCCCTGACTTTTGGAATGTTGCTGTCCTGTGTTCTTTGAAGACCTGGAATGTGCTGGAAGGATTTCTCAGAGCTCTCTAGTCTGTTTTAATCTTTGGCTCTTGAAAGCTTGGAGTGGCTCTGATGTACTTCTCTATGCTCTCCTCCTTTGTCCCCCGACACTACCCATCTTTTAAAGAGGGCTTGCACTTGGGAGAGTCTCCAAGGGGAAATCTTTCTCCTTTTTCCTTCTTTGCACCTCTTCCCATTGCATATTACCCTCCATACTCAGTAAAGACTGGTGAGTAAAAGTTGAGAGTTGAAGGAATTCCTAGAAATATAAATCAGCATGCCATTTGTTGACTGTTTGGCTGGCTTCTTTATAGGAACAGCCATAGATCTCTTCTCTCCCATGAAGGACTTGACACTTTCTAGAATCTTAAGCACTAGCTGCTAACCAAAAGATCTGTGCCACAAACCCATTGAATGGCTCTATGGGAGAAAGAATCTGGTGATCTGCTCCCATAAAGATTACAGCTTAGGAAACCCCATTGGATAATTCTATTTTGTCTGGTATAGATCTCTGAGTTGAAATCAACTCCACAGCACCTAACAATAACAGCAAGCATCTTTATATCTTATATGGCTTTTTTTGGGGCTACCTTACTTGATAGGGATGATACTTGTTTGTGATTTTTTTATATCCAAATTACAAATCTAAATCAGCACTAAAATAGATGATTGTGGGATATGAAATCATTTTGGTATTTAGATTTCATTAGTACTACTTGAAAGTAATGTTTCAATTTTATTTTAAATATTAATATATATTATGTCAAGGACTATATCCTTTGGCATTATTCAAACTTATAATGAAAAATTTAAATGTAAATTTTAAAATATGCAAGAGGGTATATAGCTTTTCCATATTCTTTGGAGAGTACGACTGATCTAAGCCATAATAATTAAACCATAGTAATGAAAGTATTTATTTTGGTCATGGGAGTCTGGGTTAGCTGGATGGATTTGCTTCTTACTGTGGGTTGACGACAATTCTTTCTGCAGCTTAGAGTGGAATGGAGGTCAAAGTGTTGCAGTCCTCTCCCTGAGTGAAAATTACATGCCTTTACAACATCCTAGAACTCTTTAAAAGCATGCATCTTAAAAACTATCACTAATTAATGTGATAATTTTACTCTCAAAGCTATGTAATTTTTAACTAGCTCTGATTTAGATAAAATGAAGTTGCAATTTTCAATCCAAATGTAGTATGTTTTCATATTCAGAATTGCTGTTGGGAAAAAAGAGAGACTTATGAAAGCAAATTTTGATTTGCCAAGTCAGGAATTTGAAATAGTCTGCTCAAAATGAATATATACAAAGCAATATAGTGTAGAAAACATCTTTCTAGTTATTTATCAGTAACTTTCTAGTTATTGTAATTATTTGCTCCACTTTTCTTTTTTTTAAACCTATGTTGTTGTTTTGTTTGGTTTTTACATTATATTCATGTTGGCTATGGATGTGACCAGAGGTTACTTTTAAAAGATAATCAAATTATTTTTCATTGCTTTGAAAGAAAAAAAGAAGGTAACCACTTTTGGATAGGTGATGAAATTTGCCATTTGATATCCAAGTGTGATTTAGTTTTAGTAGAATAATTCAGATATAAATCTTGGCTATACTGTTTACCAGAATGTTGTTTCTTGTAAATAGCTAGATAGTCCTTAGTATAAAATGGTCATCTTTTTCAGTGTCTATTAATTCAGAATGTATAATTATTTGGACAGAAAATCAACTCAAGTTTTTCTTGCTTTAAAACCAGTTCTTTATACTGTAATTAACTATGATTAGAGAACTCAAAATGAACTTAAATGAAATAATTTTAAATGCTCAAATATTTTCTTCTGAAGTATCAGACAATTAAAATTCTGACTATGAATCAGACGTACCAAAGCAAGTCCCCCCAGAGCAGTTTTCCTAATTACCTTGAGTTATTTTATATATCTGCCCAAATCAATATTAAAAACAGCCCAACATATTTTACTTCTACTTATTTTGGCAGGCACGCCTTCATAATTAACAATATTTCAGTCTATTAAGTTCTGAAAATGGTAAATCTTAATTATTTTATGACTTACACTTGATAATTGTTGTTGTTGAGTGCTGTAGAGTCGGTTCCAACTCACAGTGACCCTGTATAGGGTTTCCAAGGAGCAGCTGGTGAGTTTGAAGCACTGACCTTGAGGTTCAAACCAATCTTGCAGTCTAGTGCTTATCCTGCAGCAGCTGGCATTTGGTGAGCAGTTATTCTGTCCCTTATCTCTCAGTTTGTCATATTGCGGTGGCTTGCTTATTCCTATGCTGCTGGAAGCTAAGCCACTGTGTTTCAAGTATGAACTGTTTTCCATGATGGACAGTTTCCAGATCAAGAAGACTAGAAAGAAAGTCCTGGTGATCTACTTCCAAAGATTAGCCGATGAAAACTTTATAAGTATATTTATAATATAGTTATCTGAAGTAGTTCTAAGAGATGAACCTCATATGTTAGAGGATGTTCAAAATATACACTCACTGCAGCAAAGCACTTGAACACAGCAATCATTGTGAGGATAGTGCAAAACCAGGCAGAGCTTCAATTCTGTTGGATGTGGGGTCTCCATGAGTCAGAAGGCAACTAATAACAACAACAACCACAGCAACAACAATCCCTGTGCCAGACCTTTGATAGGCATGGTCTCGCTTGGGCCTCACAGTGATGTACAAAATAGGAAGTGATTATTGTTAGCCCTGCATCCCTATGCTAAAAATGAGGAGACTGAGTTTAAAGAAGTCAGGCAACTCATTCAAAACACAACCAGTAAGTGGCAGAGCAGAGATTAGAACACAGATGGATCTAGTTCCTCTATTGCTAGCCTAAGTATATATAACATATTGAGTAGACATACTCTAAGATTCCTTGAATCAAAGGTTTCCCTTAACATACAGATATTTTATTTTAAATAGTTATTTCTACAATAATGTCATGTAACAAAGCACTCCAAAGGTCAGTGCTGCCAACTACCACTATCTGGTTTGTTTGTTTGTTTATAGCAGTGGTTGGGTCACCAAGAAGGCCCTATTTATTTAAACTATTTGTTAGATGGACTTGGCTCCAGGCTTAGACTTGGGTCCAGGTCTGTACCACATACCACCATGTTCTCCTTGGACCAGAATCTCTGTTGGGCATGCTTTCTCACCACAAATCACAGGAGCACAAGAGGACAATTGAAACCATGCAAACATGCATAAAACTTCTCCTTGTATCACACCTGATCCCATTCCATTGGCCAAAGCAAACCACAGGGCCAAGTACCAAGTCAGTGAGGTATAGAAGTATATTCTACCCAAATGGGAAGGGAGAAGGGAGAGTATAGTCCTAAAGTTAATTCTGTCTATCACATATTTCTTGTGCAATACTGCAAATGAAATATTTTCCTTTGTTGTTATCGATCTGGGTGTGGCTCAGTAGGATAAGTTCTGACTACTAACCACATGTCCACAGTTCAAACCCACCAGCTGCTTCTTAGAAAGTCTATACAACTATAAGTTTGAACCCACTCCAAAGCCACTAAGAACAACAAACACTATTATCAACCTAAGTATGCTAAATGTATGTAATGGAGATAAACATATTCATACATACACACATATGCATATAAGGGGTCTTCAATAAGTTCATGAAAAATTGAATTAAAAAATAAAGGAATTTTCCCAAGAACCCCCATTGTATGT
>NW_006408561.1:2400113-2408523 GCF_000296735.1 Chrysochloris asiatica
CCTAAGATATCGATGTTTATGCATTCAGTTTCATTATTAACAACTTCCATAGAGAGAGAGTGCGAGAGAGATCCTATGTAGAACAGAAACAGAAGCATGGTATAAATTATCATGTGGTTTCTGTTTTTATAGATAAAATTTAAGCATTTATACTAATTCGTTAATTTAAAATATTCAAAGTAAACTTAAGCTCAATGGAATGTGACAGAACATTAATAAATAACCATGAATCTATGAAACTATTCATACCTTGGATAAACCTGGAGGTCATTATGCTGAGTGAAATTAGTCAGTCATTAAGGGATAAATGTTGTGTAAGTCCAAAAAAAGGTTTTTACACTGCAAGAGAGATTCTTTGATGGTTATCAGGGATGAGGAGAGAGAGGAGGGTGGGTCACTGTCTGGAGGGATGACTTGTGTTAAAAAATAAAATAACTAGTTGCAATTGTTTAGAGAAATAACTCATTAGAATTAAAATTAGTTTAGAACATCATGGAGTATTTAAAAGCACATATATACATAAATAAAAGAGAAACTGCGTCTAATTTTCTAATGCCATTCTCCCAATAAAGGTAACTGGGAAAATAGCTGATCCTAGAACTGGGACAAAATATTGACGATCAGCTTGGGGCATCTTGTAGTACCAGAGAGGATGCACTTAAGAGAGGTAGGGAGGTGACAAAGAATCCCGCAAAGGTGGAGTATGTCAAAGGGACATACATGCTTACACTTCATAACTAGAACACTTCTCAAGAGAAAATTTTGGAAAAGGGGCAAAAGACCCTTTACTGGGGAGAAACTTTGCAAACACTTCCTCCTTGTGGTCAAAATTCACATCAAATGATAAGTCAAGTTTATACTCTTGATATGATGTGACAAGAATAACACTTTATGAATTCTGTGGTCTTCCTTCCCAAAACACATAACCCAAAACCTAGTCATGAGAAGAGTACTGGACAATTTTCAGGACAGGTGTTTTCTATCAGATACACCTCAAAACTGTTGAGGTCATTCATCTAAAACAAGGAACATCTGAGAAACTAACACATTTAAGAGGAGAATAAGCAGACATGTGATATTCTGGGGAGGCTACTTGCACAGAAAACATGGCTTAGATAAAAGCTAGTAAAATCTGAATAAAGAATCAGTTGCTGCTGAGTTGATTCCAACTCAGGGTAATCCACATGTGTCAATGTAGAACTATGGTCCATAGGGTTTTCAATTCTTGATAAATGCAAACCTCCAAACTTTTCGTTAGCAGCCAAGCACATTCACCATTTACACCATCCAGGTACTCCAAATAAAATTTGTTGTTGTTGTTGTGTCAGTTGTTATGAGTCAGTTCTGACCCATAGTGACACTGCATACAGTTTCTGAGGAGCGGCGAGTGAGCTTGAACCACCGGCGTTGTGATTCAAACAGACTTCACAGTCCAGTGCATTAATCCACAGTGCCACACCAGGACTCCAAATAAAGTATAGACTTCAACTAAGAAGAATGTGTCAGTATCAGTTCCTTAATTACAACAAAAGAAACAAAACTAATGTATAATGTTAATAATAGGAGAAACTGAGTGTGGAGTATATGAGAACTCTGCACCATCTTTGGAGTCTTGGTTTGATTCTGTAGGATAAGTACTGCATTTATAACCACAAGGTCAGTGGTTCAAACCCACCAGTTACTCCTTGGAAACTCTGTACAGGGTCGCTGTACAGAGTCAGAACCAACTCGACAGCACTTAATAATAACAACATACTATCTTTACTACTTTTCTGTAAATATGAAATGTTAGTAAAATAAGGTTTATTTAAGAAAAATCAGAAAGATATTTATTTGTGCTTTATTGACTACACAAAGGCTTTCGATTCTGTGGCTCATGAGAGAAGCTATGGACAACATTGTAAATATGAGTATTTTGGAACACTTACTTGTCCTCATGAGGAATCTGTACCTGGACCAAGAGGCAGTTGTTCAAACAGAACATGGGAACTCTGAATGGTTTAAAATTAAGAAAGTTATGTGATAAGTTTGTATTCTTTCACCGTACTTATTCAACCTGTATGCTGAGCAAATACTCCGACAAGCTGAGTTATATGAAGAAAAACATGGCATCAGGATTGGAGGAAAACTCATTAACAACCTGCAATATGCAGATGATACAACCTTGCTTGCTGAAAGTGAAGAGGACTTAAAACATTTACTGATGAAGATCAAAGAGCACAGCCTTCAGTATGGATTACATCTCAATGTAAAAAACAAAAAACAAAATCCTCACCACTGGACCAATAAACAACATTCTTATCAATGGAGAAAAGATTGAAGTTGTCAAGGACTCCATTCTTCTTGGATCAACTATCAACACTCACGAAGCAGCAATCAAGAAATCAAATGACGTATTGTATTAGGCCAATTTGCTGCACAAGACCTTTGTAAAGTGTTGAAGAGTAAAGATATCAGCTTGAAGACTAAGGTGTGCCTGACCAAGCCATGATATTTTCAGTAACTTCATATGGATAGAAAAGCTGGACAGTGAATAAGGAAAACTGTAGAAAAATTGATACTTTTGAGTGATGGTGTTGGAGGAGAATACTAAAAGTGCCATGGGCTGCCAAAAGAACCAATAGATCAGTTTTGGAGAAGTGCAGCCAGAGTGCTCCTGGAGGCCAAGATGGCCAAACTTCATTCTCATACTTTGGACATATTGTCAGGAGGGAACAGTTGCTAGAGAAGGACATCATGTTTGGTAAGGTGGAGGGTCAGAGTAAAAGAGGCAGACCCCCCAACAAGATGGATTGGCCAAGTGGCAGCATCGATGGACTCAAGCATGACAACAGTAGTGAGATTGGCCCAGGATCAGGCAGTGTTTCGTTCTGCTGTGCATAAGGTCAGTATGAGTCAGTACTGACTTAATGGCACCTAACAACAACAAAGAAAAACACTAATTTGAAGCGATGTAAAGAAAGATAACAAAAACAAACTGAAAGAGTAAACAAAATACTAGAAAAAACTTTAAACAAAGAATGTAGTGATACTAAATAACTATGGCAGTTGGGAAAACTAAGAAAAGCTCAAAATGTGATTTGGCCTAATACTTCACATTGTGGTCGTTGACACTTGACCTTAAAATATTTAGAGTTGGATGTCCTAAAGGAATTGCACCGGTACAGCTAAGACAGTGATAAAAGAAAACAATAACCAAACCACCGAATTGCTATCCAGTTGACTCATGATGACGCCATTGTTGGGAGAGTAGAAGAGTGCTTCTTAGCATTTCAATTGATGATACTATTGGAAAGAAATTGCTAGGATTTTCTTTCAAGGCTCCTAAGGGAGTCCTGGTGTGGTACTATGGGTTAATGTGCTGGACTGCAAAGTCAGTTTGAACGTGACAGGAAGGTCAGTGGTTCAAGTTCACCAGCCACTCCTTGGAAACCCTATACATGTTTGCTATGGGTTGGAACTGACTCGACAGCACAAAACAACAACAACAACAACAAAGGAGCTCTGGTAGCGTAGTGGTTACGAGTTGGGCTGCTTATCTCAAGGTCAGCAGTTCGAAACTACCAGTTGTTCTGCAGGAGAAAGATGAGGCTTTTTGCTTCTGTAAAGATGTACAGCCTGGGAAACCCTACACAGAGTCACTATGAGTTGGAATTGACTCCATGGCACATAACCACTACCATGGGTGAACTTTAATCTCTAACCTTTGGTGAACAGTTAATTATTCGTACCACCCAAGAACGCTTAAGACAGTCCTATTGTTCTTGTTGTTAAGTGCTGTCGAGTCTATTCCAACTCATAGCGATCCTATATGGCAGAGTAGAAATGCCCCATAAGATTTTTAAAGCTGCAATCTTTCTAGAAGCACATCACCAGATCTTTTCTCCCATATAGCCACGGGGTGGGTTCTAACTGCCAACCTTTAGCTTGGTACATGAGCATTTCACCGTATCACCACCAAGAAGTTTCAATTTGCAGACTTTTTGAATGAAAGTCCAGTTTATTTTGCAGCATTCTTTTTCTGTATGTCTCCCCCACCCCCACCCCACACATATCATGTGTATATGTAAAGTATCATTCATCCTCACTGTGGTTTCTTGTTTTCTCTGCTTTTACGTCCCCATACAGAGTCCTGGTGTGGTACCATTAGATAAGCCGTCAACCTTAAGGTTGGTTTGAACCACAAGGTCAGTGGTTCAAACTCACCAGCCACTTCTCAGAAACTCTATACAGGGTCACTGTGAGTCAGAACTAACTCGATGGCACTTAACAACAACAATATCACCCTCACCTTACCCTTTTCTCCCTATTGGCACTTCTGGCTGCACAAAGAAATCTGATGTTGTTACTTTGCTCTTCTCTGGCAGGATGTGGCCAGGAAAAGGCCACAAGAAAGGCCTGGAGAGTGAGGACAGGCCTTGGAACATGCCAAAGTCACTAAAAGGATGCTAGTGGGAAGCATCTTAAAGCCATTCCAAAACCACTGATGGTATGGAATGAATGAAAAATTTCTCCATATGCTGAATAAAGAAATCAGGAATAAGCACCCTTTCAAATGTTTTAAAAACAACATTAAAAATTCAAGGTATTTGGTTAGTTTTCAATGAAACTGAAATGGCTTCCAGTAACAATGTACTCTCCCTCTGTTCTGTATTTTCCTGTTTCTCTTGAAAGAAACCATGGCATTCCATTTCTGGTTCATATGTTTTAGAAAAAAAAAAAAAAGATGAAAGCATATTGTCAGTCATGTAATTGATATACAGTACTTCTTGACATGTCTATTTTTAATTAAAACACATTTTAATTAAAAAAAGAGAGAGCAATTTTAAGAAGAGAAGCTCACTGCCAGATGGTGATTCCTAATTTACCTCAAATGTGTGGGGAGCCACATGATACATTTTTGATTAGCTTGGGTTTGTGCATTGTAGAGAATAGTAATTTTGTTATGAAAAATAACCACCCTGAGCTCCCCTTCCAAGTGAGGTAAGTAGGTGTGTGTGGGCGTGATCATCAGTGTTGGTGGGTGTGTCTTTCAGATATTCACTCAGAAATTTTGTGTCAAACTTTTATGCATGTACTGTCAAAAACAAAATTGATTAGTGCTTGTTTGTTAATAAATATAACCCCTGGGATATCAGTTTGAGGTTTGCAATAGAAAGATGACATTTGAGTGCCAAGCTTTAGAGACAAGAAATACCACTGGACAGACAGGGGTCCATTCACAGAGCTCTCAATGAACCCAGAGAGGGAGAGAATAATATTGGTCCTCTCTGATTTCTTTCCCCACAGTGTGACATCTCACTAGCTTTCTTACCACATCTGAATTCCTCACAAACTCTGTCTTCCACAGTAAATATACCTTACACATGCCACACCTACAATAATAGAAGAAAATATAGACTAAGAGTAGTAATTGTTCTAAAGCAATTTCTCCCTTGTTAGAAGGAACAGAGAGAAACTGAAACTGATGCATGACTCAAAATTATAGCATGTAGTTGAGACAAACCTTAATTATCAAAGTTAAAGTGTCATAGAGGAAGTCAGCAGTAGTATTTCCTGTATATGTGACGGGGACAAGTCACTTAACTGCTATAAGTCTATTTCCCCAACTGCAAAAAAAAAAATACCTGCCTGCTATGTTAGTTACAAGGAATGAATGAGATGATGACTATTGGGGACCATTTTGTAATGGTCGAATTACTTTATTAATGGTGAATTCAGTGACATTGTTTTCTTGGATTTGAACCTTTTCTAAGGAAGAGTATAATGGCATTGATGATTTGTAGTTTTTTGTCATTTTAATCATTTACAGGAAGCTCACAGTTTCTTTTCTCTTGCTCAGATTCAATCCCTGAGTCACAATTGGGTATTAAAATAGCCCTAAAAATGAGAATACAAATTGACAGTGTTGTCAAAAACAGCCATGCCTTTCAAAACCATGTGTCATTTCAGTCAAAATTCTGGAATCAAAGATAATATACTCCAATTTGCAAAGAGGAAATTGTTCAGTAGATTCAATGAGAATATTGTGTTTTCTGTGCCTTTTGGGGACTCTTTTAGTGTTTAAATGCTGTTTCTGGCCACAAATTTAAGAAATGACAGTGTTAATATATAGTATTGATTCTTAACAATTTATTATTATAGATATAATCTGTTTTCAATATTGTAGTAAAGTAAAACTGATTAGAGAAATTGTGGAAACTACAAATTTCAGACTTGATCTTTAATACCAATAAAACTTTAACCTTGTAACTTACACTCACTTTGACACACACACCTCAATTTCTACAGTTAGTTCTGGATGTGGCAAGGATATTCTACATCATGAGATTTATCAGTGATAAAAATTAAGGTGAGAAAGGGGATAAGAAAGTTAAGTATCTGTGAATGTACCTCTTAACAAAAACACTTGACAGATGCCATACATCTCTTGAGGTTAATTAACATTAATCTTACCAAAACACAGTTAGTTTTACTTCTAAATATTAAAGTGTATTTACCCAAAGGCTGTAAAGACATGGCTCATTACTTTTACCAAAATGCAGCTGATATGACATTGCTGTAATTTATCTATCTAACTCCTACTTTTTATATTAGTTTACTTTGCATTGGCATTATTTCTAGAGTGTTCAGATCTTTCAAATTTGCATTTCAAAGTAGCCATAAAATATGTATTCCATTGCAAAACATTAGCATAAAGTGATTCGGTATTATATATTCTGTCGGAAATGCCAGGAAGAATCCCACAACTATTGCATTTCCATCTGGCAGCATCTTCCTACACTGAATATTTGCATAAATATTTCAGCAATAAAGTAAAATTAGGAAACATAAACTCTTTAGGTTATATTCCAAATTGATAACCTCTTCAAAATTTAATAAGCAAAGGAACTATGCATTTGGAAGGAAATTACTATCGTGTTTTCCACCTATTTTGAACTGTCTTGGGGAAATAGTTCCCTCTTCAATACATACCTTTCTCTCCATAAGGAATGATTGTACAGTGGTGGAAAAAATTGAATTCCTACTCAGTAGAGGTATGAATGTTTCAGTAGTCAAGCTTCTTTTTCCAGAATCTTATTCAGCCTGAATGAAGGAGTAATGACAGGTGACTGTCATGAAATTAGGATATTATAGAGAAAGAATCTGCTCTTTTATTGAAATGAATGGCACTTTTGTTGTTGTTGTTTTTTAAGGGAAAAGATAACATGCTTCCTCAAAGCTATATTTTCCAAGATTTGCAAGGATTGGTGTGTTAGCGTGCTAACCAAATTTTTACAGGCTCATTTGTTTTTCCACTAGTGTTAAACGACAACACCTGTGTTTCACCATAATGTGCAAGGGATGTTCATATTTTCAGGTGTAAGCAAGGACAGTGAAATTAAAGGTGGCTTATTTGCTATTTTATTTATTCAGTAACCTTCCAAATTCTTCCAAGTTCCATTATAGATTAGGAGGTGGCTAGGAGGATCCCATACACTGGAGTCAGATTTGAATTTGGCTAGGTGTCATTGTGTGACACTGGGCAAGTTCCTTACCCTTTATACACCTCTTGATTCTTCTGTAAAAAAAACCAAAAAACACAAAGTAATGCCAGCACTCAATTAAGCTTTACAATTTTTTACAATTAAGCTAAACGATTGTTTGATTTAATGAACACTTCAGGGGATACGGCCTATATCATATACAAGTACAGCTATCCTGCTGTAAGATAAGCACTGCACTGCTCACTGCAAGGTCAACAGTTCAAACCCACCAGCCACTCCTTAGAAACCCTATACAGGGTCGCTATGAGTTGGAATGAACTCCACAGCACTTAAAAGCACAACAGTAGAGAAAGTAGCAACCCAGGAGTCACTGAATTCTAGATCCAGCACCATCATCTATTGTAGGACTTGGGTCAGTAATTTATACTCCTGAAACTCATGCTTCTTGCTTTTAAACTAGAGATTAGGCTTAAAGACGATAAGCAAGATCCCTTCTAGTTGTAACTTTCTAGAAGACTGTTTTACAAGACTAAGCAGTAGTGTTGATAATTTAACCTTTTTAAACTTTGTTAAAACATCTCAGTGGCTTTCCGTTTGGACTCTGTGAAGTGGGTCCGTATTTGGTGAGCACCCACACAAGAACAGTGGGTTTGCATTTGCATTTTCTGTTTCTACTCCTGCCCTTGTGTAAGGTATTCCCATGCAACGGAGCTTAGTTCTCAAAGTAACAGTGAGGTTTTCGGATTGTCAAGAAATTGTAGGAATGCAGCATCAGGCTGTCTTGTATACATAGCACTGATTTTACTAAGGTGTTTTTGTTGTTTTAATGTAAAAGGAGCTCTGGTAGCGTAGTGGTTACAAATTGGGCTGCGAACCTTAAGGTCAGCGGTTCGAAACTACCAGCTGCTCCGTGGGAGAAAGAT
>NW_006408561.1:2409558-2414192 GCF_000296735.1 Chrysochloris asiatica
CATGCTAAAGCTGGACAGTGAATAAAGAAGACCGTAGAAGAATTGATGCTTTTGAGTTATGGTGTTGGAGGAGAATATTGAAAGTGCCATGGCTGCCAAAAGAACCAATAAATCTGTTTTAGAAGAAGTGCAGCCAGAGTGCTCCTTGGAGGCCAAGATGGCCAAACTTCGTCTCTCATATTGTCAGGAGGAAGCAGTTGCTAGAGAAGGATATCATGTTTGGTAAGGTGGAGGGTCAGAGAAAAAGAGGAAGACCCCAAACAAGATGGATTGGCCAGGTGGCGCCATCGATGGACTCAAGCGTGGCAACAGTAGTGAGGTTGGCCCAGGATCGGGAAGTGTTTCGTTCTGCTGTGCATAAGGTCGCTATGGGTTGGCACCTAACAACAACAACAACAACAACAACAACAACAACAACAACAACTATGTTCTCAAGGAGCTTTGATGGATCTCTGGTTAAAATGTCTGGCTGCTAACAGAATAGTGACTCAAACTCACTGGCCACCCCATAGTAGAAAGATGTGGCCGTTTGGTTGCATAAAATGTAACTATTTCAGTCTTGGATACCTCTATGGGACAGTTCTCTCTCCTATAGTTTGCTATGAGTCAGAACTGACTTGGTGGCAATGAGTTTTACTAAATGCCCACCACTGGATGGAAAGCTTACAGGAGATGTACTTAGTATGCAATTTTATTTAATACTCTTTAAAACTCTACATTCTACAGTACAGTAAGAGGGAATTCTAAGACTTTAACTAACTTGTCTAAAATTGTTCAACTAGTAATTATTTCACCCAAATAAATTTTTGCCCAATTCCAAAGTCCAGACTCTCGATTCCATTGCATAGCCACTAGCTAGCCATTGTTGTTGTTGTTGTTAAGTGCCGTTGAGTAGATCCCGACCCATAGCGACCCTGTGTAGGGTTTCCAAGGAGCAGCTGGTGAGCTTGAACCGCCAACCTTGCAGTTCAAACGGCTTTGTGGTCTGGCGCGTTAACCCACAGCGCCACACCAGGACTCCTGACTATTCTTAAGCACTTTGTGTTTGGCTCCTGGATGCTGCACATGTGTCATTACATTTAATCTCACCTTATTTTAATCTCACAATAACTCTGCAAGGTTAGTAAACTGAAACTCAAAGAAACAAGTAATAGGGAAAATTGAAATGAAAACTACATGAGAACATAATATTTCATATCATATAGCTATATTTTTTTCTTTAAATGCAAATATGAAGTTTTTATGGCAGTTTTATAGATCTATTTTTTAAAGCTTATATAGTAAGAAGAGTGTGTTGTAACTATTTATCCTAAAGTGCAAAATTGGAACTGTTTAACTTGAGAATCTGAAAATCATTAGAAAGTATTCTGAGGTTTTTCTTAGTTTTAATTTAAAATGGTTAAGGTGAAATAAAAAGGAATTATGGAAATTTTGTTTTTTCCTTACAGTCACCTTGTTATATTTGTTTTTTTAGTAATAGTCAAAAGGAGCCTTGATATCATAGTGGATTACAAGGTAGGCTGCTAGCCACAAGACCAGTAATTCTGATCTACCAGTCACTCTTTTTGTTCCTGGAAAGATTTACAACCTCAAAAACCCTACATGGGTTGTTGCTGTCGTTGTTATGTACGGTGGAGTTGGTTCCGACTCATAGTGAGGGTACCCTGTACAGGGTTTCAGAGGCTGTGAATCTTTACGGGAACAGAAAGCCTCATCTTTTCCTTGTGGAAGTTGGTAGTTTCGAACTGCTGACCCTGAGAATAGCAGCCCGATTCGTAAGCACTATGCTACCAGAGCGCCTACATTGGTAGAGTCCCTGTAAGTCGGAACCGACTTCGGTGGCACACAACCACCACCGCCAATGTTCAAAGAGTAATAGTAAGACTGATATTTTTACCAAGAATTTTTTGGAAAATTTGTTTAATAATGTCAACATTATTATTTAAAAAAAAAAATCTGTTAATTGTTCCACTGTTATTACAGAGTAAATAAGAAAATATACCTAATCTAAAATGTTAAAATATATGTATGCAGGGTTTCAAAGCTAGGTCTCTAGATAAGGAAAAAATCATGTCAACACCTTCAGGTCCAGGAGACCATCCTAGGAACTGATTCATCAGCTTTTGCTTTCAATAGTTCCTGAGACCTTGCTGCTCTTAGAATTTTACAGAGCTGACAAGATGCAGACTTGTGATGGTTATATGCGGTTTAGTCAAATAGTATTGCTACAAAATCATAGAAACGTTTATTTAGATCTATATGCTTCTGAGGGTATGTTTCCATCTCTCTAACCTTTCCCTGATGAATCCTTTGCTCTTCAATTTGCACTTCAAATCGGCCATTTTGGCATCTTCAAGGGACTCAAATTGTGTTTCTTCTCAACAGTCTTTGAGTTTGGGGAACAAAGAGAAGTTGAAGGGGCAAGATCAGAGCTATGGGGTAGATGGGATAAGATTTCCCAACTAAGTTCTCATAGGAGAACCCTTACTAGGCTAGAAGATTGATCAAGTACATTGTCCTGCTGGGGGGGGGAAACAATGCAGTTTCCTGGCCTTTTTCTCACTGATGCAATTTTCAATTTTCTTAAAACTTCTTTCTAGTGAGTCCCTATGATCGTTCTATGTCCTTAGAGAAAATCTAGTAAGATGACCCCTTTGTTGTGAATTACTGTTGAGTTGGTTCCAACCCATAGCGACCCTGCATAGGGTTTCCAAGGAGCAGCTGGTGAGCTTGAAACACTGACCTTGCAGTTCAAACGGCTTTGTAGTCTGGCGCATTAACATGCAGTCTGGCGAATTAACACACAGTGCCACATCCCATAAAACAGCCATCATAATCTTTTGAGCTGACTTCTCTGCCTTGAATTTAATTGACCCAACAGACCCCCTCACTATTTTGATGGAACTTTTTGTTGTTGTTTTTTAAGGCATGCTAAAGAGTCCTGGTGTGGCACAGTGGGCTAATGTGTCAGACTGCAAAGTCGTTTGAACTGCAAGGTCAGTGCTTCAAGCTCACCAGCTGCTCCTTGGAAACCCTGTACAGGGTAGCTATGGGTCGGAATCGACTCAATGGCACTTAACAACAACAACAACAACAATGAGAGTAAGATAAATGTATTATTGAGAGAATTTGTCTACAGCCATCCAATGATTGCAGATACATGTTTAAGCATACTTTGCTTGGAATAACCCTGTGCAGGTATGAACTGGAACCCTAGTAGCAATACTTTTTGACTTATACTTCCACCTTGCATATGCCTATGAATGAATTCCCAAGCAACAGTTCAGTTTCCCAATGAGTCAGTCAACTGAGCTTGTATAAATATGCCCATTTTGTAGTCAGTGTTTGCAGAGAGGATGTGATTTACCAAAAATCCTAATGGCTAGTTAGTGATACAGCCTGGAATCATGCCTAGTCCTTCTGAATCCAGTGTTTTCCCAATGTATGTCACTTTATTCTTACAATAATCCAACATGTAATCATTTATGTCTTTGTGTTTTTAAAAAATTGGGGGAAATGGTCGATATTCTGTGTCCTTGGTGGCATAATGACTAGAGCAACTGTTTTTGTTAAGTACTGTCGAGTCAGTCCCTGATTCATAGTGACCCATATAGGGTTTCCAAGGAGCAGCTGGTGGGTTTGAACTGCTGACCTTGTGGTACAGAGTCCAATGCTTATCCTATAGCACCATATGAGGACTCCCCAAGAATAACTACAGGATTTAATTCATTTTCAGTGCCACTGCTGTGCTATGTATTAGCCAGTGGCTGGCTTCCTGGCTTGTACTGCTGAGCTGACCCTGTATAAGGTTTCCAAGGCTGTAAATCTTTACAGGAGCAGAAAGCCTCAGCTATGTCCCTTGGAGTGCCTGGTGGTATAATATCTCCCATTATGCCATCAGGACTCCCTGTATTGTTGTTGTTGTTGTTGTTGTTGTTGTTGTTGTTAAGTGCCCTTGACTCAGTTCTGACTCATAGCGACCCTGTATAGGATTTCAGTTAAATTCAAAGCTGGTGAGCTGGAACAGCTGACCTTGCAGATCAAATGAACTTTATATTTATAGTCCAGCACATTAACCTACAGCGCCATACCAGGACTCCCTTTGTATTAGTAACTAGGAGATAAAATGCTAAATGGTCTTATTTATTGCTTCTGTTTTGTTCTAGTCTCTTCCACTGGTTTAATAACAGTTCATGGTACATTGAGTGCACAGATGAGTAGGAAAACCTTAGAACACAGGAACTTGAAGAAACCTCAGAGTTTGTCAGATGCCAGGCTATACACAGGGGAAAACTGCATCTTGGGGCATGAAGGGAGGGGTCACTGGTTGTCTAGGTTGTCTAGGACAGTGAGGCAAGAACCCAGTCTATATTGTTAAAACCATGTGAGGGGGTAGGGGAGTTGGGGCAGGGTGGGAGGATGAAGGGGTGGGAGCGGACCACTATAGGTAACTGGATCATTTTAGGTCTATTGAGTTGAGTATCATTTAAATTTTTACTGAGATATTTGTTTTTTATTTTTATTGTTGAAAAAGACATGGGGAACAAAAGATATCTTTCCAGAAGTTGACCAAGACTTATTCTTCCGAATCTGATGGTTCCCTTGCCTTGTGTGTGTGTGTGGGGGGGGGGGGG
>NW_006408561.1:2414292-2458391 GCF_000296735.1 Chrysochloris asiatica
GGGGAGGTGGGTGCAGAGTTAGGGGAAGAGTCATTAAAAGCACTGGGACCTGGACTATTTGGGTACCACAGGAGTCCCCAGATTCTTACACCTCTTCCTCAAGCTCTAGTCCCACTTTGCTTTCAAATTTTACCAAATCTTAATACAAATAACATTCATTTTTTATGTTTGCTTGTCAACTGCTCCCTCGCCTCATCTCAAGACCCAACCTAGGTATTTTTGTAAATGTGCTATGCTATTGTTTTTGTAGTAACTTGTTTAAAAAATTGGCTTAAGGAGCTCTTAGGAAAATACCTGCGGTAGGGAAGGAGCAGTTGGCAAACAAATGTAGAAGATGCAGGTTATTTGCATTAAAATTCCCTTTTTTAAATATTCTAAGTGCTCTCATGCCCCAGGCCTTTTTCACACAAGATTCCGTCTGCCTGTAAAGGTCTCTGCCTTCTTTCTACATAATTAGATTCTTTCCCAATTTGGATCTTAGGTTAATTGTAGGGCCCCTGGTGTAGAGTTTAGGATTAATGAGCAGGACTGCAAAAGCCTTTGAACTGCAAGGTCAGTGGTTCAAGCTCACCAGCAGCTCCTGGGAAACTCTATACAGGGTACTATGAGTCAGAACTGACTCCAAGACACTTAATAACAACAACAAATAAAACATGGGACTGCTAGCCAAACTTGAATCTCAAAGAAATAGCAGGCATTTCTTTAGTACAAATATTACATGGGACATACGAATACTATGAAAACAACTAGTTATCATCTGAAACTCAAATATAACCAGACTGCCCATATATTTTTTAGCTTTTTGTTTAGAGATTATTGTAGATTCCCATGCAGTTGTGAAAAATGATACATGGAAATTCTGTATACTCCTCACCCAGTTTTCCCCAATGGTAACATCTTGCATAGTACTAATTCAATATCACAGCCAGGAAACTAGCATTTGTTACAATCTACTGACCTTACTCGTATTTCACCAATTTTGCATGCATTCATTTGTGTGTTTATTGTTGCTATTGTTGAGTACCTTCGAGTTGGTTCTGACTCATAGCGACGATGTATAGCATTCCCAATGAGCAACTGGTGAATTTGAACAACCAACCTTGCAGTTCAAACCATCATTGCGCTTCAGCACACTAGCCTGCAATGCCACACCAGGACTCCTTATGCAGTTGTATCACATGTACATTCACACAACCACCACAAACATATACAGAATACTTTCATCACAAGGGTCACTCATACTACTCATAGACAATCCCGACACATCCATTCCTCCCTAACCCCTACAAACCATGAATTTGTTCTTTATTACTATACTTTTTTTTACAAGAATAATATGTCTTAATAGCTATGTTCTTTATTAGAGTCCTGGTGTGGTGCTGTAGGTTGGGCACTGGACTTCAAGACATGATCGGCAGTTCAACCCCACCAGTCACCCCTCAGAAACCTTATCTATACAGGATCACTATGAATTAGAGCAACATGTTCTTACTTTAACAAGTGTTAGAAAATAATTAGCACTTCAAAACCATGATCTCAGATCATTTTAGAAATATGACTTAGGATGAGTGTTACTTAAGGATTTTTGTTTTGTTTTTATTTTTAAGAGAGTCAATTTAAAGAAATATAGGAAACAAACAAGTTCAGGCGATGCATAGGTATCCTAAAAAATTGTAAAGGTATGATATTATGTATTGGAGAAACTGCAAAATTAACTGGGCCAGAAGTGAGTTGAAGACAAGGAGACCATTTGTTCATCCCTTTTTAATTGTACAGATTTAGTCTTCAGAGTGGGTACAACCCTGGTCTCTACTGGTCTCTCTATTTGTCAAGAGCAGAAGGAGTAAGAAGATAACCAAAATCACAGAGAAGAAACAAGTTTACAAGGCTGATAGCCTACATGAGCCATGACCTCATCCACCCAGAGACCAGAAGACCTGGATGATGTCTGGCCACCACCACTGACCATTCTGACCAGAGCACGATAGATGGTCCTGTATTGAATAAGAGAAACATGTAAACAAAACTCACATGCTTTTTTTAAAGAAACAAAATAACTGGACCAGTTAAGACTAGAGGACTCTATTAGTAATACTGAAATTATCCCAAGAGATTGCTTTTTATCGAAATAGCAGAGGGCACACAAAATAAAGGATGTTACCCATAACATTGGTGCTTGACTAAAAATAATCTGTATGAGACCAAAAGATAAACATTTACTCTGAAGCACAGATGAGATAATAAGGGAGCAGGAACACTAGAGTACTGGAAATGGAACAATCCGAACACAATTAAGAAGAATGCTCACACATTGTGAAAGATGTAACTGATGAACAGTTTGTGTGGAAATTGTTAAATGTGAACCTAACATAGCCTAAAGCTATATGTTAACTTTCACTAAAAATACATTTTTCAATGTAGAATGGGCATTCTAATCCAGTCATTCTAATCCAATTTTGAGAGTTTAATTTCAAATTCCGGTAATTTCCCCCATACATTTGAGCAAGAAAGAGTGATTAAATAATAACATATCTATATAAATCTTAGTCAAAATGGATCTTGTAGTAATAGGAACAGATTCTGTAACCCAAATGTGTGACCCTGTAAGATAAACAGTGAACTGTTAAATGCAAAGTCAGCAGTACACACCCACCAAGCTGCTCTTGAAAACCTTTGATAGGATTTTTATGAATAGGAACTGACACAACAATACCTGCTAAATTTAGACAACAATGGGAAGTGGACCAGATAAAATGCAACATCAGTTACATTTTAAATATTAAAAATTACCTTTTAACTTGTGTGCAAAGTTGCCATTCAATAAATATACATATTTGCTGGCTACTTCATTAAGAATACCTGTCATTAGTTTAACAGTGAACCTAAAAGGTACAAATCATTTTAACTCCCTATGGAATGCAAATTGCATTTTATGAAAACAGCACTAGCATTATTTAAAATTTTTATTTGTATTTTCATTTCCTTTGAAGTTCTACACAACAGCAGCGAAACTGAATGAAAATTCTGTTACTCACTGACTTACAAC
Organism: Chrysochloris asiatica; assembly: GCF_000296735.1. Classification (NCBI taxonomy): domain Eukaryota; kingdom Metazoa; phylum Chordata; class Mammalia; order Afrosoricida; family Chrysochloridae; genus Chrysochloris; species Chrysochloris asiatica. Next base: position 2,417,339 of record NW_006408561.1, read on the forward strand.
ACTAAAAACAAATCTGTTTTTTCCACTAGATTTACTCCATAATTTTATTACTTTCTAAAAAAAAAATAAATTTAGTCAGCTTTTACCGAAAATATACAATGGAAATGGGTTGTTGCTACAGTTAGTGTAGTCTTTAACACAAGTTATTCTAATTCTGGCTCTTAATATAAAAGAACAACTTTGCATTTGAGAATCTTGCTGCATCTTAATTAGCAGCAGCATCTTACTATATATCTAGAGGCTATATCTGTAATATTTATCACTGCATTAATTCATAGGATTTTGATCCCTTAATATTATGAAAGAGTCAGTGTGTATTTTGTTTCAGAGTGATGCAGCTGGAGTTTCTCAGAGGTTATTTCTGGAAAGAAAAAAGGTTTATTTCTTGCTCTAAATTTTATAAACCAGGCTTGTATACCCTTCTTATTATGGGAAATGTAAAGCCATTTTTCTCCTGAGGAAAAAGTATTGGTGATAATGGTGATAATGGCTTACTGTTGTTATTGTTAAGTACCCTTGGTTCCACCTCATAGTTGAACCTGTATGAGATTTCTGAGGCTATAAGTCTTTGTGGGAACAAACAGCATCATCTTTTTTTCCTGAGAAGTAGCTGGTGGGCTCGAACCACTGACTTTGTGGTTCTCATTACAGCGTTTATCTTAGAGAGTGGTGTAAAATTGCCTCCGGATCTTATAGGTGGGGATATCTTGGAAAACAAGACAAAAAGAATATATAGGGTTAGTTTGTTTTTGCTGTTGTTGTTTGTTTGTGGTGGATTTTTGTTGTAGTTTTGCTTTGTGTTTGCATTTTTGCCAGGTCAATAAAAAAGCTAGTTATAAGCAATTAATTGTGGCATTTATTCCACATTTAGGACTAAATGTGTTTAGTAGGAAATATGCTATGTAGGAAAACATAAATATGACTCTTTTGATTCCTCCTGACAGTATTGAAATAAAGGAACCACAGAAAGAAATGGATTCCATTGTCTGTATTCTTGTCTTTCTTATCCTGTGATGCTAAATGTAAACAGACTTTTCCAGACTGAATATGTTGCCTTCTAGAGATGAATTATAAGTTTCTTTCAGTTGTGTGTGTTGACAAAGAATTGGTTAAAGCTTTTGGGAGCTTTACCACAATTGTGATCACTTAATTGATAAAGGAGAATTTTTAGTCTAAAGTTGTCACATTTTGCAGGCTGGTAGCATAGTGGTTACGAATCGGGCTGTGAACCGCATGGTCAGCAGTTTGAAACTACCAGGTGCTCCAAAGGAGAAATCTGAGGCGTTCTGCTCCCGTAAAGATTTACAGCCTCAGAAACCCTGTTCAGGGTCTCTATGGGTCGGAACCGACTTGACGGCACTTTAACAACAACAACATAGCAACCCAGGTTATGAAGTACAGACTAGCTGTCTTTGTACATACAGCCATGCAGGCACCAATGCACATGCACATTGTTGTTGTTGCTAAATGCGGTTGAGTTTGTTTTGACTCATAACTACCCTGTATAGGGTTTCCAAGGAGCGTCTGGTGAGATTGAACTGCCTACCTTGGGGTTCAAAACAACTTGGCAGTCCAGTGCATTAATCCACAGTGCCACATCAGTGCCCCAAATTCACTTGGAAAAAATTGAAAGAAGCTGAGCAAGTCCTCGACAAGGATGAAAAGGGACCTAATAATTTACTCCCTGAAAGTCTGTCACAAGGCATAAATCAATGACACTCATCCCAACACAGCCAGTATCTCTCTCACATTGAGCCCCCCTCCTACCAAGTTATTACTGTGTCAGAGCAAAAACAAGGAAATGACTAGACCAAAACAGCCCGAGCAGAGGACATTTATCTTAGTCATTAGTGCACAGGAAGGTGACACTATATAAGATCAGATAACTATGTACTCAAACATCTGAAAATCAATTTCCTCAGATGCATGAAAGAGAAACTTGATAAGCATCTATTGCATTTCTGATACCCAGTACTTTTCCTGGATTCAAAATTGTATTCAATTCCTTAGAGAAGTAATCGCTCCATTCTCTACTCTTAACACTTGAGTTTCTTCCTAGACTCTCCTCTCTGAAGTCCTCCACCCCCTCCCATCAAAACCCCCATCCTATGGTTACCAAATCTCAGCCATGTCTCACCTTATTTAGTCATTTCTTCTTTATGAGAGTAAATTTGACTAGAAATTTAAATTGGAATTCCTTTGCTGTTGTTAAGTGCCATCCAGTTGGTTCTGATACATGTTGTTTGTTGTTATTAAGTGCCGTCGAGTTGGTTCTACACATAGTGACCCCATATAGGGTTTCTGAGGAGCAGCTGGTGAGCTTGAACCATCGGTCTTGCAGTTCAAACCAACTTTGCAGTACAGCACATTAACCCACAGTGCTATACCAGGGTATCATTACAAACCCTAATACAAAACCCTAAAAGAGTTCTAGTACATTTCACTATTATGTTGCTAAGCCATTTTTCTTTCTCACTGATTAATTTTAGAAATTGGGGGGAATAGTTTAATTCAAAACTCTTTAAAGGAGACCAGTACTATTTCTCAGAAAACCTCCTGGCATGCTTTAATTGTTTTATTGTCTAACCCTAGGCTCTATCTTCAATAAGAACTCCTGGTGTGGTGCTGTGATATAGGATAAGCATTGTAATTTTAACCACAAGTTGGCAGTCCAAACCCACTAGCTGCCCCTATACAGAGTTGCTATGAGTTGGAACCAATTCAATGGTACTTAACAACAACAACAATGTATCTTGAATATATTATTTTAGGCCTGAGAAATATTAGCATACGCAGGATAATGTTTTTCCTTTCAGGTTATGTCATTGTGCCTTTTTCTGTAATGAAATCATTCATAGTTTATTACCTCAGAAGGTTAGGTCAAAATTTAGACTTTGGGGGGTATGTTTTGCTTTGTTTTGTTTTGAAAGGTGGCTGTCTGCTGTTAAGCAAGCCCCAGCTGCTACCTTTGTCTTGAGAGTAGTTGCCAGAGAAATCTAACAAAAATTTTGATTTTTTTGCTAGAGCCTGAAGCAGGCATTGTAATCTGGGGTTGGACCTGTGATGGGTTGAGGAGATTTTGGGTTTAACTAACCCTCATTAGCAAATTAGAGGACTTTGAGAACAACTCAAGTTTCTTAAACAATTGGTAACTGCTTTTAATGTCTCTTAGGGTCAGAAAGGGTCTCTGATAAGATAATGGGTTCGCACTGGGCTGCTAACGTCAAGGTCAGCAGTTCGAGTTCAACAGTCGCTCCAAGAAAGGAAGATGAGACTTTCTTCCATACAGAGTTGCTATGAGTCAGAACCAATTCAACCACACACAGCAGCAATAGCAGCAGCAGCAGCAGGGTCTGAAAGAGTTAAACATCTAAAAACACCTAATTTACTCCCTAGGAGCAGTTTAGACCCTGGGAGAATTTTGACTCATTATGGTTTTTAACTTCTTTCTGAAGGAGCAATTCACATGGAAGCAGACAGATAGAACAGAGACTTCATTATAGTGAAACGTGCATGAGGGCCCCTTTATGTCTCATGGATGCCATGCAAAGGAGAGAACGCTTCTAAATTATGCTTCTTACAATGCTTCCCAAAGAGAACATGGCAAATGAATTCAATTCTTTTAAACCAAATTGAATATCTGAAGGAAAATAAATCCGAACAACCAACCTAGTTTTATGTGTTCCTTTCCCATCATTTTGCTACATTCCCCATTACTTGAATTGGGTTAGATCAAATTTAAGATAAAACACCTTAACACAAATTTATATAATGAGCTTTTGAAAAAGAGAGGGGACTTGTTGCAGGATGAAAAGCTAGCTTTCATATAACGGAATATCTCCTTATTCAAAATGTTTCACTGTCTGGAAATGGTGGTTTTTGTTAGTAAATAAAGCTAAGAAAATTTAAACTCAGGAAAGAGACCTCATAGAACCCAGTAGGATATTATCAAACATCCATTCACACATAAAGACGTAGAAAAGACAAAGGCAAAAGCTCTCTTTTTTTATATATTTCAAGATTGCTGATAATTGAAATTAAGAGAGATGCGTATAATTTAAATAATGGTCTTGGCATGAAATTGGCACAAACACATACATATAAAGACACACAAATTGTACAACAAATCAAGAGACTCAAGCAAGTTTTATAAATAAGTGAACAAGAATTATTGTCCTTTAAAATAGATTCTTCCAGGGGGTAAAATCGCTATGTAGTCTAGGATGACTCAAATATCAAAGATTAGGAAAATAAGTCTAATAGGAAGTTTTCTGAAAAAAAACAAACTTTTTCATGCATTCTGTTTTGGAATCAGCATTTTTTCTTCATTGGAGTTGTTGTTTTTTCTTCTTTTTTTCCATCACATTAGTATATATAAAATGCTCTTACAAAGGAATGAAAAGCACTTAATTATTTCCTCAAGCAAGAAAACTTTGCTGAGCTCCAGATGAGAGCAAGCAGCAGCTAGTCCTGGATATTTAATGAGGACATGTGTATCTATACCACAGCCATTGCCCTGGAATCTCTATGTCTGACAGAAGTTACAAGATACCAACTATTATGGAATAACCCGAGGAGTGCTAGGGGAGATCATGTAATGTATAAATGGTCCTAATGTTCTGTGGGAAAAATTTATTTGTGAGGGTGGGAAGATAAGGATGGTGGTATTTGAACCAAATCAGAAGGGTGAGACTTGGTACCTGGGAATGTGGGCACAGAACTAGCAGTCAAAAGACAAAGTATAAAGGGGCTTAATTTAATGCAAAACCAGCAAAGCCTCCTAAACCCATTGCCATTGAGTTGAATCCAATTCTCAAGCCCTGGAGTCAGCAATCACTGTACTGGAAGAAAATAAAGAGACTAAAGGGGGGAGTTAAGAGGGGCAGGGAATCAGAGTAGTCAGTCATAGGGCCAAGATAGCAATTTCTGTTTGTAATGGCCTTGCTGTTAACATTGTCTTTTATTATCTCCAGCACCTAGTGTAGTGGCTTCCCACCCTTGTAAAGGTAGAGAAGGGTGTCTAGCAAGTCCCCAGAACAGAGGGGAAGAAAAGTAACCTAGGGAGAGGGAGCAGGCTGAGCAAAGACTGATTTGTGGTGTGTTTGGGAAATGACAAGGAGGCATTTGTAGCTTGAGTATACAGCATTAGCAAGAGGTACAGTGCAGTTACACTACCTAATGGAAGACAGTGACCCACAGTGATTCACATCTGTACATGGCAGGAGCTGTAGGACCAGTGGGAGGAAACCCAAGGCACTGACACAGCATCTGGGTCCCCCAAAAGGCTTGTTGAAGTACACTTCTCAAACAGAACCACTCTGTTACTCATGGAATTGCTTCAATGGCAGATTTGTTAGCTTTTAAGTTTCCCAAGCAAAGACTTCATAGAGTATCAAAGTCATATGCCTGGAACACTGGAAAGAGCTTGGTGTGTTATATAGACTTAAAATGATGCCATTTGTTAAAAACTCACAAGGCAGCCCAGAGAATAGAGATGTACAGGTGAGATATCGGTAACTAGGGTATGCAAAGGCTATCTTGACAGGTCACTAGAAGGAGAAATAGAAATGCAAGCACAGTACTGTGAATTTGAAGTACACATGGAATTTCATATGATATTTAAGTCAAATTTCTATGTAATGTAGTACTCATTGGTCTTTTAAAGGACAAAGTGAGGAAGAGCATGATTATATACTGAAAGATTTCAAGTCACATAAAATGGTGTGAGAATTCATTTTTTCGTAAAGGAAGTAAGGATTACCTATCTCTTATATTTCTACCAGATGCTCCTCGGAAACCCTACACAGGGTCGCTATGAATCAGAACCGCCAACAGTTTTTGCCCTGCCTCTGACTGGCTATCTGACCTTGAGCATTTACTTAATCACATTGAATCTTTGTGTCTTTGTTTTTAAAATGAATGTGATACAACTGCCTGCCTGTCAATTGATCATTGTGAAAATTCAAACATACCACAGAGATAAAAGTGCATGGCAAACTTTCAGATTGGTTTTGTTGTTAAGTGCAGTCGAGTTGGTTCCGACTCATAGCAACAGTTTCCGAGGATATGTTTTAAAAATAAGACATTATCAAAGCAATGAATAGGATGACTTTAAATTTCCAAGATGGAGTTTATCTGAAAATGAATAATAAATTACATGAATTAGAAATTAGAGAACAAAACTGCAAGATGGGAACGAATGGGTTGAGGAGATTCAAAGGAGAAGGAAGCTTCTTCCTTAAACATATAATCAAAGGACTCCTTTGAAAGAGCAACAAACTATATAATTCATGAATAGGTAAGTCTTATGAAGTGAAACAGATCTAGTGTCATGTAGCTATTGTGAACAGCAGACTTGCTGTGAAAACAAAAGCTCATGGGTGTGACTTTTGTAGACCTCCCTTGTTTGTTAGCTGACAGTATGAATGCAAAGGCGACAGGTCAGGCTCGGTTAATAAATGACACCATAAAGTAAACACATACCCAGAACTTTCACTGCCAAATAGTGCATGAATGGACAAATGTAAATATCTGGACCCAGAGGAGCACTCCCTATGTGTCTAAAGATGCTCACTGCAAACATCCTAAGGAGCCCAGGGACCATTAAGCATCCATTGTCTTTCAAATTTATGAGCCTGTAGCCTTTCAACTTAGATTTTAGCAAAGCATCAGCAGTATCTTGTAAATGGAGAATGTCATTTTAAAGATACATTTACATACAGTAGTATTCACTCCTTGTTGTATACAGTTCTATGTGTTTTAGAATGGATTCTTGTAACCACCACTATAAACAGGAAATAAACCATTTTCAGCACCCAAAGAACTCCCTCACAGAGACCCTTTATAGTCAGGCCACATTCCTATCCCTATGTTGTTGTTGTTAAGTGCCTAAGTGCTGTGGAGTCAATTCCAACTCATAGTGACCCTGTATAGGGTTTCTGAGGAGCGTCTGGTGAGCTTGAACCAATGCACTTGTGGTTCAAACCAACCTTGCAGTCCAATGCATTAGTCCACGTTGCCACACCAGGACTTCTATCCCTTTTGTTGTTGTTGTTGTTGTTAAGCGCTGTTGAGTTGTTTCCTACTGATAACGACCATGTATGGGGTTTCCAAGGAGTAACTGGTGAGCTTGAACCACCAATCTTGCAATTCAAATTGATAATGCTGCCTTTTTCAGAATGTCATATATAAGGATAAGTTAAAAAAAAAAGTACTATAAAGTCTTATAAGCTTTTATGAAACAAAATTATCAAAATGAGAAGCTATTGCTTTTCAATAAATCTTTCACCTAGGTCTATACACTTCTGAAGGCAGTGTTTCCCTCCCGGAAAGAATTCTGCGCTCTTCGATTTATACCACACCAAAATGGCAATTTTGGCATCCTCCAAGAAAGGAGCTCTGGTAGCTTAGTGATTACAAATCGGGTTGTGAACCGCAAGGTCAGCTGTTCCGTGGGAGAAAGATGAAGCTTTCTGTTCCCATAAAGATTTACAGCCTCGAAAATCCTGTACATGGTCACTATGAGTCAGAACCAACTCCATGGCACATAACCACCCCCCACCAAGGAGTCTGGTGTGGCATTGTGGGTTAATGCGCTAGACTGCAAAGTCAGTTTGAATCACAGGGTCAGTGGTTCAAGCTCACCAGCTGCTCCTTAGAAACCCTATACAGCGTCTCTATGAGTCAGAACAGACTCGAAGGCATTTAACAACAACAAGGAGCTTTGGTAGTGTGATGGGTAATGAGTTGGACTGCTAACTACAAGGTCAGAAGTTTGAATCTACCAGCTGCTCTGTGCAAGAAATATGAGGCTTTCTGTTCCCATAAAGATTTTTAGCTTCAGAAACCCAAAACAGGGTCACTAGGAATTGAAACGGACTCCATGGCACACCACCACCACCACCAGAAGGGGCTCAAAGGGAGCACAGTTGCTCCGTACATAAGTACTGGACTGCGAACCACAAGGTCCAGTTCCAGCCCACCAGCCGCTTCATGGGAGAATTATGAGGATTTTTGCTCCCATGAAGATTTAAAGCCTCAGGAACCCTATCAGTGTCTCTGTGAGCTAGAACCGACTTGACAGCACTTAACAAGGGACTCAAATAATTTCTCTTTAAAATGTTCTTTTAGTTTGAGAAACAAAAAGAAGTCTGAAGGGCAAGATCAGAGCTATAAGATGGAAAGGATAGGATTTTCCAACAAAATTTCCCAATAAAATTCCATCTTCAAAGAATGAGCAGGTGCATTGTCATAATGGAAAACAATTCCTCAAGGTAACTTTCCTGTCCTTTTTCTCACCAATGCACTATTCAATTTTCTTCAAACTTCTTCCTAATAAGCCTCTGTTTCCTACAAGAAAAGCTATTAAAATGACCCCTTTGGAATTCCAAAAAACAGTAATCTTCTAAGATGACCTGTTTGCCTTGAACTGGCCCTAGAAATTTAGCAGCTCTCCTAGGAAGCCAATGTTTTGATTGTTATTAATGTTAAGTGTGATAGAGTCGGTTCTGATGCATAGTAACAATGTATAGGGTTTTCAAGTAAAGCCGGTGGGTTTGAACCACAGACCTTAAGGCTGGTAATCCAGGGCTTATCCTACAGTGCCACACTGCTTTCATTAGACTTTTTTTTTTTTAATGCACCCTAAGGAGCTCTGGTAGCGTAGTGGTTATGAATCGGGCTGCGAACCTTAAGGTCAGCGGTTCGAAACTACCAGCCGCTCCGCGGGAGAAAGATGAGGCTTTCTACTCCCGTAAAGATTTTCACCCTCGGAAACCCTGTACAGGGTCGCTATGGGTCGGAACCGACTCGATGGCACTTAACAACAACAACAATGAGACCAAAGGAGCTCTGGTAGCATAGTGGTTACGAAGAATTGGGCTGTGAACCTCAGGGTCAGCAGTTCTAAACTACCAGCTGTTCGGTGGGAGAAAGATGAAGCATTCTGCTCCGGTAAAGATTTACAGCCTTGGAAACCCTGTGCAGGGTTGCTAGGAGTCGGAACCACTCACGGCACATAACCACCACCACCACCAATGAGACCAAGACAAGGGTGTTATTGAGAAAACTGGTATGCATCCTTCTACAGATCAGAGAGACATATTTAAACACATTTTGTTTGGAGTAAATGTGTGCATATAGGAACTGGAAACCTAGTAGCAATACTTTTGGCTTACCGTCATATATGGAATTATTCAATTGCAACCTCTTGTCTGTTTTAGATTTTAAGTGGTGACAAGGTATTATAGAAGCACACCAAAGAAAGCTGAACTCAGATTCAATTGGAGATGGGGTTAGTGTTAGTGAACAATGTGTTATATCTTCTGTGTCTTGCTTTGAACCTTATTTCTCATTAAAAGCATCAGTAGCTTTCTATCAACAATGGAGCCAATTGTTATTCCACTAATAATTACTGACTACTTATTTTTCAATCAAGATGCTGTGTACGGTGCTAGAGATTCAAATGTGAGAGGCCCTGGTCAATGTTGTAAAGAAGCAAGAATTTCCCCAACAGCCACTCGCTGGTGCCAGGTGTCTGCAATGGAATTCTCCATTCACCTCCCATAGCAGCTGCTTATTTTCACCTTTATTTATCCCACATTCAAAGCATGTACTATGTGGTAGGCACTATTTTTGACACTTGGAATACAACAGTAAACAAAACAGACAAAAATCCCTGATCCCATGGAATTTACAGTCTAGCTGGTGGAGACCAACCATAAATATTATAAATAAGCAAGTAATTTGGTATGTTAGATAGTGAAAAAGTGATGTGGAAAAAAAAAAAGTCAAGTGAAATAAGGGGGATTGTGAGTGATAGATGGGGGTAGAGTTGACATTTTCAGTTGCTGCCAGGGTAGATTTTTGTGAGAAGGTGACATTTTAGCAAAGACTTGAAGAAGGTGGGGGAGTTAAGCTGACCTATCTGGGAAAAGAGGAACAGCCATTTCAAAGGCCCCAAGGTGGGAGCATCCCTAAAGTGGTTAAAGAAGAGAAAGGAAGACTGCTTAGCTGGAACAGTGAGGGTAAGGGGGTAAAAGATGAATCAGAAAGGTAGTTGGGGGTTGTGGAATGAGATCAGGTGGGACCATGTAGACCACTGCACTGCAAGGACATGAGATTTTACTCCGAGAGAGATGGGAACCATTGCAGAGTTTTGAGAAGAGGCATTGCATGATCCGACTTACATTTGAGAATGATCTTCTGGCATCCTGTGAGTACATTGCAGGGAGTAATGGTGAAGCCAGGAAACTATTACTATTATAGTAATCCAAGAGAGAGATGATGGAGGTTCAGACTATGGAATCAGCAGTGGCTTTGAGAAGTGTCAGACTCTGGAAATACTTTTAAGATAGAGCCAGCATGATTCTCTTACAGTTTAGGAATGGGTTATGATCAAGAGAATATTTAAGAATGACATCATTTTTTTTTCAGAACTGGATGAAGTTTTCATCAAATGAGATGAATATAACAAATTTGAGGAAAGATTAGGACCTATTGAATGCAAGACCAATTTTGATTATTCCTGGGATTGGGGAAAGAAGTATGAGCTAGAGATAGAAATTTGAGAGTTCTTGGTGAGAGTTGTTGTTGTTGTTAAGTGCCACCAAGTCTATTCTGACTTATAGTGACCCTGAGGAGCAACTGGTGAGTTTTAACTAGCAACCTTGTGGTTAATTGTTGCTGTTGTTTAGTGCTGTTCAGTCAGTTCTGATTCATAGCAATCCTGTACAGGGTTTCCAAGGAGTGGCTGGTGAATTTGAACTGCCAACCTTGCAGTTCAAACTAATCTTGCAGTCCAGTATTAGTTCTGTGCTTATCTTATAGTATCATACCAGATTATGGATGGTATTTAAAGTCATCCAACTGGGTTAAATGGCATAGGATGTCAGCATAAACTGAAAAGAGAAAAGGACCATGGCTTAGCCCGGAATACTCCAATATTAAATTTATTTTCTTTTATTTTGTTTTGTTTTTTTGTCGGTGGGTTTCCTAATTAGGCTTCTGTTGAGGTTTAGAAAGGAGCTCTGGTAGCGTAGTGGTTATGAGTCAGGTTGCTAACCTCAAGGTCAGCAGTTCAAAACTACCAGCTGTTCAATGGGAGAAAGATGAGGCTTTCTGCTCCTGTAAAGATTTACAGCCTCAGAAACCCTGTGCAGGGTCCCTGTGAGTTGAAACTGACTCCACGGTACCCCACCATCACCATCATTGAGGTTTAGAAGGAATGGCAATAGAGGTAGGAGAAAACACAACAACAAGCGGAAATCATTGAAGGAAATATCAAGGCGTACGGGTTATCAGTTCTGTCAAGTGCCAATCATACGGAGGAACACTGAGAATAAACTGATGAGAACTGAGATTAGAACATTATGTTTAACACTGCAGAGGTTTTTGATAACCTTGACAAGCGCAGTTTTGTGGAGTTACTGTTGTTGTTGTGCCATTGAGCTGATTCCAACTCACAGTGACCTGTATAGAGTTTCTAAGGAGCCACTGGTGGGTTTGAACACTGACCTTTAGGTTAGCAGTCCAATGTTTATTCTACAGTGGCACATTAGAACCCATTTTGTACAGTGTTGTTATTATGTGCCGTGGAGTCGGTTCCGACTCACAGCGACCCTGTACAGGGTTTCGAGGCTGTAAATCTTTGCGGGAGCAGAAAGCCTCATCTTTCTCCCATGGAACAGCTGGTAGTTTTGAACTGCTGACCCTGAGGTTCACAGCCCAATTCACAACCACTACACTACCAGCAGTGGTGGGAACAAAAATCTTGGTTGGAGTATGTTTAAAAGAGAATGGAAAGAGGAATTGAAGACAGGATATCTTCAAGGTATTTTGTTGTAAAAGGAAGCAAAGAGTGGCCTTGCCACCTCTTCCTTCAATCCACCTTTCTCCATGATCGCTACTAGTCTTCAGTTTACCTTTCCTTGACAACTCAGTCTCTCAAAGAGGCCTTTCTTTACTCACTAAACAAAGTCAGTTGTTGGTCACCTTGGACTTTTTAAACTTTACCATAGATGTAATTAAAATTTGGCAGAAAAAGTCTCAACTTTCATTAAACACAGCGTGCCCCAAATCTGAGTATTATAAGTATTGACAATTAAAATGCAAACATAATTAAAGAGGAACCATATACATATCTGATCCATATATTTTGATCCAAAGTGAAAAAGGGATACTTGAAAAAACTGAATCAAGAAAAAGAATTCTATCAGCAAGAAACCAGAAAACTAGCGAAAAGAAGTGTGGAGTAACTGAAGGCATGTTACCAGTCTCACAGTGTCTAGTACAACACAAATATAGGTGTCCAATAAATATTTGTCAAATGTTTAGATGGATGGATGGATGGATAAGTGGATGGGTAGATGCATTGATGGATTAATATTTGTGCTGAAAGGCAGGCAAACCTGACACTTTACTTCAGGAATTCACTTAAGATTTACCCCTCTTTACCATCTGCCTCTGCTACATGGTACTCCACATGCACTGCTTCCTGTCCTGTTGGCCTTTAGACGCCTGTCTATTGCTGTCACTTTCATCCTTGCAACACCGAATGTTTTCTTCTCTGTCACTGCCCTCAGAGGGGTGATTCCTTGTCTTTTCCCCAGCTCGATGTGCATCCCCTCTATTGCTGCCTTTTCCTGGATTATCAGGGTACTTGGGGACAAATGACAATGGTCAAGGCCCACAGTGACTTCATGGCCTGTTTGGCTGTAACAGGTCATATAGACTCTACCTGCGTAATGAAAGTTTGGGTATAAATGAATATGCATACTAGAGTGGAAAAGAAACAGCCACCAAACAACAATGCAAAGATGACTCTGTAATTGTGCTTCTCTTACTTTGTAGTAATTGTATAGTCTTTCCAGTGAGTTATGTATGAGGAGGGTTCAAAGTGCTCATGGAAAAAATTCCATGCTCTGATAGCGTAGTGGTTATGGCTCAGGCTGCTAACTAACCTTAAGGTCAGCAGTTCGAAATTACCAGTGATTACGTGGGAGAAAGATGAGACTTTCTGCTCCTATGAAGATTTACAGCCTCAGAAACCCTATATATCAGTTGGAACTGATTCCATGGCACACCACCACCATTAATACTGTCTTTCCATGAATTTTATGAAGCCCACTCGTGTGTATGCACAGTGAAACCTGTGCAGGTTAGAACTTAGCAGGACTGGTTTGCTTTTCTCTGTCTTACTTTTGACCGGGTGCAGTTTTACCACTTTTTTACTGCTCATTTGAGTGGAAACTATTTGAGTTTTATTCCTTTGACAGGTTTCCACCTTACACAGTTTCCTGTTTTCACAGGCTTTATTGTGTTTGCTGTTGCTACATGCTGTTGAGTCAGTTTTGACTCATAGTGACTCTGTATAGAATTTCCAAGGAGCCGCTGGTTAGCAATCCAGTGTTTATCTATGTCTTTGTAAGCAAATTTTGGTAGCCCGACCAGCATTGAGAGGATAGTTTATGAGGCAAACTGTTTTGTTAAAAACACAGGACTTATAGATTAACGTTTTAATGGAAAGAACATTGGTCACACAATGGGTAAAGAGCTAAGCTGCTAGCCAAAAGGTTAACAGTCTGAAGCCACCTAAACTTCTATGAGAAGAAAGATAAGGTGGTCTGCTTTGGCAAAGATTACAGCCTTGGAAACCCAATGGAGCAGTTCTACTTTGTCCCACAGGGTCTTTATGAATCAAAATCAACTCAGTGGCAGTGGATTTGTTTGGGTTTTATTAGAATTCTTTGGTAAGTCATAAGTTATTAAGTGCTATCAGGTCAGTTCCAACTCATAGCGACTCTATATAAGGTTTCTGAGGAACAGCTGGTGGGTTTGAACCACAGATCTTTCAGTTAGCAATCCAGTGTTTTCCTACAGCACCACATCAGAACTCCACAGTAAGTCATCTATTTTCTCGCATATTGGTTCTACTTTGTCATCTTAAAATATATTGTAACTCCTAGATTTTAAAAAATCATTTGCTTATCTCTCAGTCCAGTGATTAAGGAACTCTGGTAGCATAGTAGTTACAAATCGGGCTGCACACCTTAAGGCCAGCAGTTCAAAACTACCAGCTGTTCCACTGGAGAAATATGAGGCTTTCTGCTCCCATAAAGATTTACAGCCTCGGAAACCCTATACAGGGCCGCTATGAGTCGATTCCGACTCCATGGTGCATAACCACCACCACCAACACCAGTGCAGTGATTACAGTTTCTTCTACTTCTGTTTTCTATATAGTATCAATGGACAATACACTCAGAGAAGACACCAGATCATCTTCCTGTCTTGAGTTTCATAGTTAAACTACCTAGAGACTTGAAGCAAGGCAGATATGTCAGTCTTTGAGATAACAAACTCCTCCCAGAGTTTAACCTGGGATTTTCTGTATGAGTGACCCTTCCTTCTTTTTCCTCTTTTGGTCCCTTTCTTTCTCCCTTCCTTCTTTCACTTTGTCTTCTCACCCATCAGTACCATCAGCTTCTTCCCTTCAAAGGAGAAGAAGAAATAGAGAAGAGTGAAGGGAGGTGTGTCTTAGTCATATAGTGCTGCTATAACAGAAAAACCCCACAGTTTAGAAGGCTAGAGGTCCAAATTCAGAGAGCATGCTCTAAAGGGAAGGCTTTCTCTTTATTGACTCTGGGGAAAAGTCTTTGTCTCGTTTCAGAATCTCTAGGCCCAGCATTCCTTGATGGTCTCTATGTATCTTGACATTAATCTACTCCTGGACCTCAGAACTTCACACTGCTGTGACCTCAGATCCAAAGAATGAACTCATTCCTGGCTCTTCTTTCTTGATGGTAACAGGCCCCCCTTACTCTTCTCACTTCTCTCCTTTTATCATTGTGAGATGAAAGATGTTGTATGCCAAACCCTTGAGGAAACCTCCTTGTCTGTTGACTGGGGGCTCATAGAAGATCTCATGCTGGAGGTGAATACATTGCATTAGTCTCATCATAGGGAACTGTTGTTGTTGTTGTTGTTGTTAAGTGCCGTGGAGTCGGTTCCAACTCATAGCGACCCTGCACAGGGTTTCCGAGGCTGTAAATCTTTACGGGAGCAGAACACCTCATCTTTCTCCCGCGGAACCTCTGGTAGTTTTGAACTGCTGACCTTGAGGTTCACAGCCCGATTCGTAACCACTACACTACCAGAGCTCCTTATCATAGGGAACTACTACATCTTAATTACTGAACCACTGAGAATCCTGGCCCAGTCAAGTTGACACAAACCCTTATCTGTCACAAAAAGAGAAAGAGAGGTTTTTATATACTGCTATTTTTGAGCATATGATCACATTTCCTCCATTCTACAATGAAATATGTGCCATATACATTTGGTTAATAATAAAGTTGTGTTTTTTGTTTTTCACTTATCTGAAGAGCCAGAGAGATGAAATTGACAGTTGTTTTTATTCTGTAAATGCATCTCCTGAATTTCACATTTTATTGAAGAGGATCTTGAAGAATGTTTTAGTCCTTTCTGTGAGAGAGAAAGCAACCAGTGAGATTTACTGAAGAACTCTTGTACAGTACAGTGTCACTACTGACTCTCATTGAACTTCCCAAATTTCAAGTGTTTGTACTGCTTGAAGTTGCCTAACAGGGCCAAGATTCAGGAATATGCCATTTATAATTCTACACACGATTAGTTATACTTTATCAACAGTGGCTTTTGTCCAGGGAACCCGAAACCAGCCTTGTAGGTTGAATTGTGTTGAATTAGGAATTATGTAGAAAGTATTGCTGTACCCACCACTTTAAAGTACCTACTCCCTCTCCACTCCTCCTCAGCTGCCACCTGGAAAATACAGCAGACCCAGCAACAGCTCTTTCTCATCAAGTAAAGCCCAGGGTTTCCACTGCTGACCAGGAGTTTGCCATTCTTGACATTGAGCACCTCAGCCTATGTCTCGTCCATTCTGTTTTCTCCCTACCCACAGTGTCTCTTTAGTGGGTTCTCTCCACAGCTGGGCCCTAGAGGCTGATAACTTTAACAGCAGTCTCCCCTGTACTTGGTTTTTCCTCAGCCACCGAACAATCCCTACATCTTTGATGCTGATCATCATCCACTTTCCCAGAATAACTGAGACCTTCTGATGGAATTACCCAAACACAAAAGCATCATTCAAAGGAATCTAACACTCACTTTCCTCATTCCCCTCCCCCCATGGGTTAATGCGTTGGACTGCATTGTTGGCTTAAGCTACAAGGTCTGCGGTTCAAGGTCACCAGCAACTTCTCAGAAACCCTATATAGGGGCACTAATGGTCAGAACTGACTCAACGGCACTTAACAACAACAACACCTCAGCCTCCTACTTCCAATAGTCCCAATTACAACTCTTTTGAAAATACACTCCCTTGAGTGTGTATACAAGGGAATGAACAAGTTGTGATTTAGAGAAGGTTAACAAGAAAGATGATGCTGTTGTTTTGTGTGCCGTCAAGTTGGTCCTGACCTCATAGCGAGCCTATAGGGTTTTCTAAAGTGGCTGGTGGGTTTGAACTGCCAACTTTGTGGTTAGTAGTCCAGTGCTTACCTTATAGTACCATCCCAGGGCCTGTCTTTGGACAAGGAAAGTAAGTGGCCATAATAAAATGATGTTAGTTAAAAGTGAAAGGAGAAGCATAAAAGAATGAAAAAGAAAATTGGTCTAATAAATAAACAAATCACTTTAATAATAGTTTTTTTTTAATGCGGTATAAAAAAAACAAAATATAATTAAGGAACTTGTATTTTAGATAGCAAACAAAATTTCCTGTTTCTTAAACAGCGACATGAAATATGTGTAGAGAGATGATAAATGTGTCTGGCAACTGCTGCGTTGGTTTGAACACTAGTAATGCGATAGTAATGAACCCAAAGGATGATGAGACTCATAGGGTGTCTAGTAATGAAATACTGAATAAATACAATGGCAATTGTTCCTCCCACCAGACAGACACACAGCTGTGCAATGAGCCATCTGGCAGACTTTGGTGGATGAAATTGTCATGCTTCATTATCTGGGTTCCTGTGATAGTCCTCACAAAACACCCACCAAACCAATCACACCCCAAACAACTATTTTTATCTAAAAACAGAACAATAATCTGCCATCTCTGCTTCATAAACCCTAATGTTTGGTCAGGCAATATCAGTTCACTGCAAGAGTTGTATTTGGGATTGCAAATTGACATTGTCTTGTTGAAGGCCTTTTTTTGTTTGTTTGTTTGTTTTTAGGTGTTATTTAGCTCTTTTGTTGTTTTTAAGTTCTTTTGAGTCAGTTCCAATCTGTAGTGACTCTGTATATGGTTTCTGAGAAGCGGCTGGTGAGCTGGAACCACTGACCTTGTGGTTCAAACCGACCTTGCAGTCCAGAACATCACCCCACAGCGCCACACCAGAACTCCCTAGTCAGCCAGGAAAAAAATGAATGTATATATTTTTTTATATTGATAATAATAAGACCATTTCTAGGTAGATGTAGAAGAATAATAGAAGAAATTAGAAAATACTTGAATCCAAATAAGAAAACAGATTGAAACTCTTCAAGTTTTACATAAAGAAAGCCATGAATTTCTTTGGACACGCTAGTTCTAAAATAGCCAGCTCTATTTTTCTCATAATGCTGCATATTTAATTTGCATGTTGCTGGCTCTAATAGTTTAATATGGAATCTGGAGACTTGCCAATTTCTGTTGACAGCAGGTGCTATTGTCATTACTATACTTTTCATTGATCTCAAGATGAGAAATACATATTAGTAAAGCCAGAAAGCAGTGACTTGGAGTTTAATACAGACTTCCAAATGGTCAATGAAACATATAATCTATGACACTGTTACTTTTAGAAGTTGAGCAAATAGTAGACACTCAGTATAGCGTAGTGGTTACGAATCGGGCTGCGAACCTTAAGGTCAGCAGTTCGAAACTACCAGCCGCTCCGCGGGAGAAAGATGAGACTTTCTACTCCCGTAAAGATTTACACCCTTGGAAACCCTGTACAGGGTCGCTATGGGTCGGAACCAACTCGACGGCACTTCACAGTAAAATACATCTTAATTTATTATAGATGACTCAGCATGCTGGGCGTTGTTGACTAACTAGACTAGTATGTCGTTGTTGTTAAGTGCTATCGAGCTGGTTCTGACGCATAGCAACCCTGTATAGGGTTTCCGAGGAGTGGCTGGTGTATTTGATCTGTTGACCTTGTGGTTCACAGTCCAGTGCTGATTCTCCAGACTGCAATAGGAATTAAAATAGCACATAAATGAACAATGACAATAAAATCAGAACTCACTGAGTAAGGAAGCTTTGCACCACAGGGGAGAAGTTTAGAACTTTGTTGTTGCACACAGGAGAGCTTCATGAATATTTGTTAGATGATTCTATAGCAGAAAATGTTTATATCATTGTCCATTCAGCTTTCCTAGAGTCAACACTACTGCCAGAGCTTTAGAAGTGCTTTGTGGTTTGGAACTGAAAGAAATTGAGTGCTATATCTGCAAGTTTGGGCAGCAAGAATGGGGAATGAAGTTAGCATAGAGAGTTGGGCAATGTGGAAGTGACTTGTGGATTCAAATGTCAGTATAAAACCTAGACTTGATTAATGAATCCTTGCACCATGCAGGGGTTTACATGGACTTTTTCCATTCAGGGTAGAATAGTATAGAGGCTTGTTGTTGTTAAGTGCTGTCAAGTTGGTTCCAACCTATAGCGACCCTCATAGTGACCCTGTACGGGGTTTCTGAGGAACAGCTGGTGAGCCTGAACCACCAACCTTGTGGTTCAAACCAACCTTGCAGTATAGCACATTAGTCCAGCACCACACCAGGGCTTCTTATAAAATTCTTGTTCATCAGATACTTTAGTAAGTAACGCTTATATATACCCAGGATTAGTGGTGGTGGTGGTGGTGGTGTACTGTTATTTCCCTTGGATTTCCTGTTTTGGGGGGTAATATTTTAAAACTGTTTTAATACAAAACAGAGCGTCTACTAGGCTTAGAGTTCAGGAATCCTCTATTCATTGGCTTTTAAATGTGGTGCTTCATCTCCTGGTAAGAACTGAGCCTGGCAGTGATGCTGTAGAGTGAAGGCTAAACTGTGCTGAATTCATTGCAATCCCCACGCCCCGGAAGAGACAACGATTGGTGTGGGCACCTGAGAAATAGCAGTCTTGACAGGACTGTCTTCTAATATAAAGTATAATCATATTGGTCTGTCTCTATTCATACAACTCTGCAGACAGATATTCTACTTTTAGAATATTCTGTTACAGGAACTGTAAGTCAGAGGCTATTACTTGATGTGGCTCTGTTGTGGGGGTGGTATGTTGAACTATACTACGTTTCTTCTTGAGTGTGGGAGTTAACTTTCAGGGACACTTGATGCATATCACCACGACAGTCTAAACTTACCACACACCCTATTACTCGCCACTCCTTTGTCTTGACCTTTGCCTCATGCTACACATATTTATTGTTTATTGTGCCTCCTCTACACTAAACATAAACTCCAAGAGGGAAGAGAATTTGTCTGCCTTGTTCAGCACCATACTCTGGTGTCTATAATTTTGTTGTTGTTGTTAAGTGCCATCGAGTCACTTCCTACTCGTAGCAACCCTTTATAGGGTTTCCAAGGAGTGACTGGTGGGTTTGAACTTCCAACTTTGTGGTTCGAACTGACTTTGTTGTCCAGTTCTTATCCTACAACACTACACAGGGACTAAAAAGAATCATTGTATTAATAAATGGCATACTCATGATAGTCCTAAGTCTATCCACAGGTTTTCTGTTGGTTTTAATTTCTTTTCTATGCACTGCTTCCAACTGTGTGATCGCTTGGTTCTAGAGCTATCCATTGGGATCCAATTTGAATGTGTCAATAATCCTCTTTTTCTTCCAGTATCGCTTCTGGGCCCCAAACTTCATTAATAGTTAATGTTCTTTATCTTCATTGACCTCAAGTTGGCCCCAAGTCAGCTTGCTGCCATCCTTCTTTACAACTTTTCACACCAGAGTGAATTATCATTGTGCCTTGTTATCATCCCTCGCCTTGGCTAAGGACTCCAATCTTGGTTTTTAATTTTTGAGTTCCTGTCATTTCTTTAGCATTTTTCTAGCTATCATCAACTCATTCACTCACACCTCTCAAGTTAGTTCTGGGTTTTCTGCTCTTATCCTTCCACATCCTTCGTGGCAAGATTTTCTATACTCAGGGTTTTGAATAACCACTTAAATAGTAATGAAAATGAGCATAGCGCAGTGGGTAAGAAGTTGGACACTGCATTCAGGCAAATCTGGGTTCAAATATTAGTGTCAGCACTTACCAGTTTGTGACCTTGGGTAAATTACTTAATCTCCCTACCCATCAACTTTCTCATTTGAGTTAATGATATTATTATTAGGGCATGAGGGAGTTAACCAAAACCGTATATATTTCACAAAGGGGCATAGAATAACAATTTAATAAACATTGCCTGCTAATATAACTAAGACTTTTTCTCCAGATACTATTTGCTGGGCTTAGCCAATCACTAACTCTCCAAACCCATCTTTTACAGACTTCACTGGACTTAAAGTTATATCTGGTTAAAGGTGATCTAAATGGTCTGCCTGACATATCTTCAACTAGCCTAGTGCCTGCTAACCTAGGGGTTGCCTGACTGTGACCAGCAAAAATTACATGGGCCAGAAAAATTTCTACATGCACTATTTCACAGGGAAAATGCTTACATTATATAGTTACTAATATTTTATTTAACATATAATGACATTTTTAAAATATCAATTTCTACAATCACCATATTTTCATTAAAAATGTTTTAACTCCAGAATAGCTAGAAAAGATAAATCTTGGAATACAGAATAGTCCTTCTCAAAAAAGAATAGCTAAAAACTATATCTATATTGTGCCATATGTGAATCCATAGCTTAAATCTATTCCACTGCCTTAATTTTCCTCATTTCACTATGGACCTGTGAAAACTTAGTATAGACAAGTACTGTCCACAGACTGGCGCTCAGAAACCCTGCCTACCCTTCCTAAATGAACTCAAATCCTCCATGGAAGATTCTGCAACCTCCCTGGAACACTCTTTCTAATTGCATACGAAACCCTGTGACAAATGTGTTATAGCTTTTGCCTCAATTTAATTCATCTTATCTTGTAACTGTCAATCAGATAATAGATGCAGGATTACATACCAGACACTTTGCTCATACAACCTGCATAGAGTTGGGTCTTAACAGGCTACTTTGGATATTCCAGATAAATAGAAACAAGAGATCTGTTTTGTTTTGTTTTTCTCTCATACAGAATTGTGAGACTTGACTCCCACCAGTTGGCTTCACCCATAATGCCCTCAACCAGAATATCTGGAAGAGATAAGGCATAGTCAGATAAAAAGTTAAATAATGTGAAAGCTAATAACTATTCAAACAACGACATAAGGCATGTCAAAAGACAGCATATGATGAATTACCAAATAATTAGAATTGAAAATCTATACCTTAGTAGCCCAGAATTGGAGACGTGCTTTGAATGCCTGTGAAGGTTCATAAGACAGTACATTAAAGCCTTCACTACATTTCTGAGATCTCTCTCTCTTGATTTCTAGTCCAACTTTCTAATTCTTGTCTAACTGTTGATATTATCTAGTCATTGTTGCTCTATCTAAATTACTTTCAACTGCTCATCTCTTTTTTCCTACCTTCATTCTTTCTAACTCCTCTGTATTATGCCTCTTCATGTCTTTGTTGTTATTGAGTGCCGTTACTTGGTTCCTACTCATAGTGACCCTGTATAGGGATTCTGAAGCTATAAATCTCCAAGAGAGCAGAAAGCCTCTTCTTTTCCCCCTGGATTCGAGCCTTCGACCCTGCGGTTAATAGCCCAATGTGTAATATACTATGCCACAAACTCTCACCATGTAAAAGTGCACCTAATAAGATAATTTTCTTCAAGTACCATTTATGCTTGCTGTATCCTGTATACTCCTTACTCCTCACTGTTGTCAAATCAATTCTGACTCAAAGCAACCCTATAGAGCTGAGGAGAACTGTCCCATAGGGTTTCTGAAGCTGTAAATATTTACGGAAGCTGACTGTGTCTTCTTTTTCCAGAAGAGAGACTGCTGAGTTCAAACTGCTGATCTTACCATTAGCACCTCAATGCTTAACCCCTGCACTACCAAGGCTCCTTTAGCCTCTATAGTTTTCTTTGTAAGCTCTATAGCAGTTGTCATTTTGACATAGTAGCCTTTTCCCACAGAATTTTGTGCTTCCTTCCCAATCTTGTCTCTCTTTCCTTGACTGAATGAACCCTTTTTTACCGCCAACTGAAGGCCCACCTCCTAGCTTTAACCATGCCCCCCACCACATACAAATTCCTACATTACCTTCCATCATATATCTGATCATTATTATAGAATACCAGCCTTGTAGTTTCTTTTTTTTTTTCCTTCTTCAGAGAAATAAACAGTAATTCTTAGAACTGGCCTAAGAGTCAGTACACCAAAACTTAATTCGTGAAGTGCCCTATAATGTGACTAAGTTTGAACAATTCACCAAATCAAAGGTAACCACAGAGTAAAGTAGTGACACTAGGAAGTGGTACTTCTTAAACTTTCACTACTTGTTGAATTCAAAAATTGACACTATTCTTATGTAGCCTTTGATCATAATAAAACCAAGAAAAAAACAAACAAAAAGAAAACATCTTTTATAAAATCTTGTTACTCCGTGCAATCCACAGTTCTGACAGCCTCTTGGTTGCATTATATTATGTTGTTTTACTGTATTATATTTATTGCCATCGAGTCAGTTCCAACTCATAGCAACCATGTATAGGGTTTCTGAGGAGCAGCTGATGAGCTTGAACTGCTAACCTTGTGGTTCAAACTGACTTTGCAGTCCAGCATATTAATCAACTAAATTAGTATATTAACAAATAAGATGAGGCTCCTCCCCGTTCGACAGGCATCCACAGCTTCTCTTGCAGTACCAGCCGCATCCCTGAGACAAGATGGAGAAGGTCGGAGTCAACGGATTTGGCCGTATTGGGTGCCTGGTCACCAGGACTGCTGTTAATTCTGGCAAAGTAGAGGTCATTGCCATCAACAACCCCTTCATTGACCTCAACTACATGGTATATATGTTCCAGTATGATTCCACCCATGGCAAGTTCAATGGCACTGTCAAGGCTGAGAACAGGAAACTTATCATCAATGGGAAGCCCATTTCTATCTTCCAGGAGTGAGATCCCGCCAACATCAAGTAGGGTGATGCTGGTGCTGAATATGTTGTAGAGTCCACCGGTCTCTTCACAACCTTGGAGAAGGCTGGGACTCACTTGAAGGGTGGTGCCAAAGGGTAATCATCTCTGCCCCTTCTGCTGATGCCCCCATGTTTGTGATGGGCGTAAACCATGAGAAGTATGACAACTCGCTCAAGATTGTCAGCAATGCCTCCTGCACCACCAACTGTTTGGCCCCCCTGGCCAAGGTCATCCATGACAATTTTGGTATCGTGAAGGGACTCATGACCACAGTCCATGCCATCACTGCCACCCAGAAGACTGTGGATGGCCCCTCTGGGAAGCTGTGGTGTGATGGCCGTGGGGCTGCCCAGAACATCATCCCTGCATCTACTGGTGCTGCCAAGGCTGAGGGCAAGGTCATCCCTGAACTGAATGGGAAACTGATTAGCATGGCCTTCTGTGTTTCCACTCCCAACGTGTCTGTCGTGGACCTGATCTGCCGACTGGAGAAAGCTGCCAAATATGATGACACCAAGAAGGTGGTGAAGTAGGTATCAGATGGACTCCTAAAAGGCATCCTGGGTTACACTGAAGACCAGGTCGTCTCCTCTGACTTTAACAGTGACACCCACTCTTCCACCTTTAATGCTGGGGCTGGCATTGTCCTCAACGACCACTTTGTCAATCTTATTTCCTGGTATGACAATGAATTCGGCTATAGCAACAGGGTGGTGGATCTTATGGTCCACATGGCCTCCAAAGAATAAGAGCCCCCTGGACCACCAGC
Source organism: Chrysochloris asiatica (assembly GCF_000296735.1). NCBI lineage: Eukaryota > Metazoa > Chordata > Mammalia > Afrosoricida > Chrysochloridae > Chrysochloris > Chrysochloris asiatica. Next base: position 2,441,370 of record NW_006408561.1, read on the forward strand.
CCCAGCAACAGCACTAGAGGAAGAGAGAGGCCCTCAGCTGCTGAGAGTCCTTACCCCAACTGTAATCCCCCTACACACTGAGAAACTCCCATCCTCAGTTTCCATCCAGAACCCCTGGAGAAGGGGAGGGGCTTTAGAGAGCCCAGTCTTGTCATGTACCATCAATAAAGTACACTATCCAGCCAAAAACAAAAAAACAAATGAGATGATGCTTGTGACTACAGTCTGTAAACTGAGCTTTAGGTATATAAGTTAGTATTATGACTATTGTGTAAGGGAGAAAGATGGGGCTTTCTGCTCCCGTAAAGATTTACAGCCTCAGAAGCCCTATGCACCTGACAACAGCAGTACTATTCTTCAGCTGATTAAATCTTGTTTCAGTCCAGATTCCAGTACTTTGTGAAAAGCCCTGGAATAGAGTAAGGAGTTTGAGTCAAGGTTATGGCCCTGACGTTCACCTTCTGGAGAGCGTCTCTCTGGGGTTTTGTTTCTTATTTCAAAAATTAGAACCTCTTTTCTCTGGTTTAAAAAGTTCATGAGCCAATGACAATATTTTTAAGTTCTTCTTAGACCATTGTCTTCAATGAAAATATATTAAATATTCATAATTCTTCCCCTCTGGCATCACTCTTATTTATTTCAATAATCCATTTAACCATCTTTTGTGATATCCATTCACTAAAGAAATGCTAAATAATATGAATGTGCTGTTTAGGAGTTTTATTTAATAATGGCAATTTAGCAATATTTACTGATAATGCTTTATTTGTCACCTATACAAGTGGATATTCTCTTTAATTCTAAGAATAAAGATTTCAGAGAGATAAGTGATCAAAGTTATGCCTATAATAACTTTAACATCAGCTTGATCATCTGTAGCTAACGGATTCAAACACTGTGGGGAAAGTGTTCGATATTGCTTATACACAAAGATATGGAGGTTTGTTTTGTTTTCAAATAAAACAATGTCATATAGTTTTCAAATCTATGGATAACTGCCCCCAAGTGATATTTGTCATGAATATAAATAAAATTGTAGAGACAAATTTGGTACATCGATAACCCGAATTAAAAATGAACCATATGAAAAGTGAACAGGTCAATCTTGCATCCAAATGTTTTGTCTGGACAATGATAAGCATGCACTTTTAAGATTTCAACATACAGAGACTGCTGGAGTTATCTAGTTAAATTATCAGGATTGATTGATTTCTTTTTATTTTTCGTGAGGGTAATCAACTTGTTCCAGACATAATCAATGAGCAATTTACAGGAAAACAAAATCATTTCTTTTCAACCATATTCACACTCTGCAAAAATATCTCTGGGTTAAAACTGTTGGAGAAAGAAGCAGCCTTAGACTAACAATCCTACTTTTTTGCCTTATATTTTGCAAGTACTAACTGTGTGACCTTAAGGAGCTCTGGTAGCGTAGTGGTTACGAATCGGGCTGTGAACCTTAAGGTCAGCAGTTCGAAACTACCAGCTGCTCCGTGGGAGAAAGATGAGGCTTTCTACTCCCATAAAGATTTACACCCTCGGAAACCCTGTACAGGATCGCTATGGGTCGCAACTGACTCGACAGCACTTAACAACAACAACTGTGTGCCCTTAGACAAGACACTTTCTGCTTAATGTATCAGTGTCTCAACATGCATATTTTGTCATGTTAAAGCAGAAGTAAGTATATTGCTTTAAATGCTTCAGTACCTTTCAATTGGAATAAAAAACAAAGCCCCTTGGGGCTCTAGATCTGGCTCCTCATTTCTTATCTAACCTCACCCTTACTTCTTTTCTCTTGCTTATTTCATCCCCATCTACAGTAGCCTCCATCAGAACAAATACACTCCGATTCCTTTCCTGCAGATATACATGAGTTTATACATGTTTCTTCTTAAATCTTTACTTAAATGTTAGATCTTTCAATGAGATAACACTACTCCAGTATTCGTTATACCCGACCCTGTTTCATTTTTCTTACATGGACCTTGTAACCATCAAATACAATGTTTATTTTTTGTCTTATCTTGTTTATTGTCTTTCTTGCCTTACTAGAATATAAACTCATGAGGACAGGGAATTTGCTCTGTTTTGTTCCCTCTTGCATTTCCAGAACCTAGAACTTAAAAGGTGCTCAGCAAATAGTTGTTGAATGAATAAATTGATTTATCACATATTTACTGAGCATCTATGATTTGTTATACTTCATGCTGGCTGCTGAAAATTCAGAGGTGAATAAATTGCAACCTTAGCCCTTGGGGAAGCCATGGTCTTTAGGTACAAGTCCATCTTTGTAATGTAACTGGATAAGTATGTACAAGAGATAACTACCAACAACAGAGGCAGTGGTGGAAGTGATGGCATAGTGAGACAGAGGAGCAGAGGACTATAGGACCATGGACTGAGAAAGGCAGTGTGCCTGCAGGCAGGAGGCTGGCTTACAAAATGAGCCCTTGGACATTTAAATGAATATACATTTACAATGTGGTATGCAGCGTAGTGGTTACGAGTAAACCTTAAGGTCAGTGGTTCGAAACTACCAGCCGCTCCGCGGGAGAAAGATGAGGGTTTCTACTCCCGTAAAGATTTACACCCTCGGAAACCCTGTACAGGGTCGCTATGGGTCGGAACCGACTCGACGGCACTTAACAACAACAACAACATGTGTACATACCCCCCCCCCCAAAAAAAAAAGGTAATAGGAGTAAATACTGTTGGCTAAGGGTGCATGGAGGGTATTGTAATCATTACAATGATTTGCTGAATGTAAAAATGGTGATCTGCCCTGTAAACTTTAACTCACTCAATATGTAAAGAAAGTTTTCAAAAAAAGAGCGGTAACTACAAGGAATATTCTTCATACAGAAGCTGGAGCCTCTAAGCCGTCTAAAGTTCTAAAGAAGACTCTGGAGAAAATTTCATGGAGGAAGGATGCCAATTAGATGAGGTCAGAGTAAAGAGGAGGTAAAGGTTAAACATAAAAGCATTTCCTGTACCACAGGCTTTTAAAAAATGAAAAGAAGTAGTATATTCGAAACTACTTTGAAGGGTAATGTAATAATCAAATAAATATAAACTCATATAAATATGGAGTCCTGCTCTGGCACTGTAGGATAAGCTCTGGACTGCTAACCTCAAAGCAGTTCAAACCCACCAGCTGCTCTTCAGAGGAAACCCTATATAAGGTCACTATGAGTCAGAACTAACTTGGCATTTAGCAGCAAACACACACACACGCACATATGTTGTTTTTCTTATTTGCTGTCAAGTCAGTTCTGACTCAGAGATTTTGTATAGGGTTTCCAAGAGTACCTTATGGGTTTGAACCACTGACCTTGTGGCTAACAGTCCAGGGCATATCCTATAGCACCATACTAGAGTTTCTATCTATCTATCTCTCTCTCTCTCTATCTATCTATCTATCTATCTATCTATCTATCTATCTATCTATCTATCTATCTGTATTGCTGTCTTTAAGTGCAGTAAAGTCAGGTTTCCAAGGCATAACTAGTGGGTTTGAACTGTTAGCCACTGGGGGCACTCTCTCTCTGCCTTTCTGTCACTGTCTCTCTCTCCCTCTAGTAGGTGGGTTGGTTTGAACTATTGCCTACGGCACCACTCCAGGACTCACTCACTCACTCACTCTGTCTCTCTGTCTGTCTGTCTGTCTGTCTGTCTCTCTCTCTCTCTTTATATATATATATATATACACACACACACACACACACATATGTATCTATATATACATATAGTGTGTGTGTGTTCATATTTTTCTTTCAAATTGCCATAAGAATATCCCATGATGCAACTTATGGCATAGACAATTGTACAATTGGAATTTAATTAGACTATAAGGTCAAAACTGGGATATTAATATTGGTCATAGAATATATGTCAAAAATCTATTAAATGTTTAGCATGTATGAGCCTTTTTAAACCTGTTTTTCAGGAATTAAAAGTTGTTCTCTCTAATTTCTCAGAGTACAAATTAAGTGGTACACTGAAAAAAAACCATTAGTTTTAAAATAAGCCACGCTGTATTCCTCAAGTGTACGAATTGTTCATTAGAATTTGGAAGTGAACAGAAGGGGCTTAAAATAAAGACCTTCCATTCCAAATTAAAACTGAAAATGGACCATACTTGGCACAGGCATGAATGCAAAACTAAATTCAGGGGGCTGAGACGACAACTGAGAATTTCCAAAATAACTCATTTTGATCTAATTTTTAAAAAATATTTTAATGAAAATTTGTACCTTGCCTTATTTATTTATTTTTTATTATTATTATTTTTATGTACCTTGCCTTTTGCTTTTAATAGGTAATTGGGAATTTTTAAAATAAAAAAAATAACTATTTAGAAAACTTTTGGTTTTTTTTCTTAAGTGTTGTCAGGTTAATTTTGACCCATAGCGACCCTGTATAGAGTTTCCAAATAGGGCAGAATTTATTTTAATATTCATATTTACTATTATTTAATTTTTTATAATTATTCAGGCCTTTTACACTTTGAAATCAACTGCATTTTGTTTTTTAATCATTTAAAACAGGGTCAGCAAATTAGGGCATGCCAACTGTTTTTATATAACCTACAAACTAGAAATGTTTTTTCTTATTTTAAAAGGCTGGAAAAAAAATCAAAAGAATAATAATCATTTGTAGTATGTGAAAACTGTATGAAATGACAATTTAGTGTTTGTAGATAAAGTTTTATGGAAACACAGCTATATTAATTTGTTTATGGTTTGTTGGTGGCTACTTTCACGCTACAATAGTGGAATTCAGTGTGGAAATGGAAACCATGTAATCCACAACGTGGAAAATATTTAATCTTTGACTTTTACAGAACAAATTTGCTGACTCTTGCTTTTGATCACTACTGTCAATAAAACATGAATTATGTGCAAACTTTAATTGTGATAACATGGTATATCTTCAAGAATAATTAATATTTCCTATAAATATTAATTTATCAAATATATCTATATATTTAAAAATTTATTACTCTTCTAAATATCACACGTCCACCAACACAATGGAGTCCTGGTGTGGTGCTGTGAGATAAGCACTGGATTACTAACTGCAAGGTTGATGGTTCAAACCCACCAGCTGCTTCTCAGAAATCCTATACAGGGTCACTACAAGTCAGAACCAGTTCAAGGGCACTTAACAGCAACAATATCATCAACACAATAGCCTGACATGTGCAATAATGCTAACTAAATTCAGCTCTGATTTTGGTGGTGCTGTAGGCTAGACATTGGGCTACTAACTGCAAGGTTGGTGGTTCAAATACACCAACTGCTTCACAGGAGAAAGGCGAGGTTGTTGGTTTCCATGAAGATTTACATCTTAGAAACCCTATACTGGGTCACTTGAGTCAAAATCGACTCCATGGCAGTTGCAGGTTTGGTTAGAGTTCCATAATGTAAAACCATAGCTTTATACATATTTTTGAATTTTGAATATATGTTTTCCAATAGGGCAGAACTAAACATTTTATTAAATATGGAGGGGCTTCAAAAGTTTGTGAAATTTTTCCATTATTTTAAAATTCCATTTTTCCAAACTTTTTGAAGCCTCCTCATAGTTTCTTGATTTATAACTCTTAAAGTATTTAGGCACCTTTTAGGTGGGGTATAACTCTTGTTCCAGGTCCCTGCCATGTTAAAAGACTGAAAAAACAGAGCAAAGAGATCAGTCTCAGCAGAAGGGTGGAGGAGGTGAGCAAGCTAAAGGCCTAAGAACGGATTTGACAGGAGGGATTTAAAAATATATATACAAGAAATTGAGCAGTCATGGTCAAAGAAACATGCATGTCTCTATGCCCTGTGGGTATCTGTGGACCCTACAAGGTAGATTAATTTTGGAAAAGCTTTCCTCCTTAGAAACTCCATACACAGTTAAGGAGCTGGCTGAAACACAATAGTACATTAGTCATGTTCCTACTGGATGATGAGATGTGACTGAATCTATCGATATACCCAGGACTTATTAAGAACCCAGAGTTTATAGAATGATTTCACTGCAAAATTGTCTATCATGAGAACCTTACATGGGACTTCAAGCTTACAACGTTAAAGATACAATACTTAATATTGCGTATGCCTTAAACTCATTTGTGTAACACTGTGGTGGTTGTTCGTGCTGTCATTAATTGCATAAATTACTGAGCTCATAACACTGTGTTGATGTAAAGGAATAGATCTGTGCTATCCAACATTGTAGCCACTTGTCACCTATGGTCATTGAATCTTGAATTGTGGCCAGTCCAAACTGTGATGTGCTCTAACTGTAAAATACATGCTGGAATTTGAATATCTAGTATCAAAAATTATGTATTTGTTAAATAGTTTTTTATACTAGCCCCATATGGAAATAATATTTTTAATATACTGTGTTGTGTTATGTAAAGTGTTATTAAAATAATTCTACCTGTTTATTATTTTTTTAAATGTGGCTCTAGGAAATTTTAAATAACATAGATAGCTCCCAATATATTTACACTGGAAAGTAGTGGAATAGAAGAAAGCATCAGTTCTCTTAGGGAGCTCATTTAAGTAAGCAGCTAACCAAACCCATTGCTGACTCTAGTATCTGTGTAGGATGTAGTGGAGATGTCTCAGAGGGTTTCCCAGGTTGTTAGACTTTATTGAAGCAGACTGCTTCATCTTTCTCCTGCATAACAGCTGGTGGGTTTGAACCACCAACCATTTAGTTAGCGTCTGAGCACTTTAACCGCTGACCTATAAGGGCTCCTAAAGAAACAACAGCTAGGAACAATCATGTGGTGCTGTGGGTTAACGCGCTGGACTGCAAGGTCAGTTTGAATCACAAGATCTGTGGTTCAAGCTCACCAGTCAGTCCTTGGAAACCCTATACAGGGTTGCTATGAGTTGGAATGGACTCAATGACACTTAACAACAACAGTAACAAGGGCAATTATGTAAATATGGGCTTCTTGGCAGCACACGGGGAGATGTCCAACTAAACCCAGGAGGATAGAGCCGCTTGCTATAGGAGGTGCTGCCTGATCTGGATCTTCTAGGATGGCCAAGAGACAGCCTTTAGTCAGGTGAAGAAGAACATGCCAGGTAGAGAATACATTAGTGCAAAGGCACAAAAGTTTGAAATAGCTTATCATAGTTGGGAAACTGGTTATAGTTTGGTATGCTTTAAACTAGAGTGGGTTTGTGGGAATGGGGAAAATAATGTTAGGGAAGTAGATAGGGGCCCAAGATGAATGACTTTAAATATCAGCCACTAAGGAAAGCTTGGAGGAAATTTGAAACAGGACTCATGTTTAAAGATGTGCCACCTTCCAATAATGTTAAAGCATTTATAGCCTTTGGAGTGAAGCTTCTGCAAACAGCTAATTGTGAATTCTAAAAATAAGATAAATTGTTCCTTCTCATTTGTTCCATGGACCAACTAACTTAGTCTAGTCAGCCAGAAAAGGCATGTCTGTGGTATTGTGTGGTATATAAAATATGAATAATTATTGTTGTTGTGAAGTGCCATCGAATCATTTCTGACCCACAGCGACCCTGTATAGGCTTTCCAAGGAGCAGCTGGTGAGCTTGAACCTCCACCTTGTAGTTCAAAAGACTTTGCAGTCCAACACATTAACACAGAGCACCATACCAGGACTTCAAATAATTATTAGAAAGGTACCAAAAAAAACCTAAAAGGCTGTGTTAGGTAATAGAGAAAATGATTTTCTGAGAATACAGAAATACCTGAACAAACCTTGTAATTCACTATTTCGCAAAAAGGGAGTCATTATTCCAAGGTCAAAAACCATTGTCTTCAGTGGCCCCACACCTACCTCTGCATTCTAGTAATTCACACTGCAGAGTCAGACCTGTGCTAAGGTTTTTCATATCAGCTAGGTGATCTGGTGGTGTAGAGGGTTATACGTTGGGTTGCTAATCTCAAAGTCAGAAGTTCAAATCCACCAGTTTCTCTGCAGGGGGACAGATGAGGCTTTCTGTTCCTATAATGATTTTCAGCGTAGGAAGCCCTATACATGGTCACTATGAGTCGAAACACTCTACAGCACATAACCACCAGTAAGTTCTATCTACAAGACGGTAGCAAGGTCTAAGTGTCTAGACAAAAAGAAAAATTTCTTCATGGAGCTGCTGTTGATTGTCAAGGAACTGCTCCTGGAGGTATACCATCAAACAGGTCATTAACTCTTAAGGTGGCTGTTTCTGTTTTTAAGTTTCAAAATATTTGGATGCTGTGAGGTCTTTGTGGAGGGACAGTCAGTAAATTTGCATCTATCTGTTGTGCAGCTGATCTGATTGGGGTCAGTTCAAGGGACTGGTGAGTGCACCCTTGTTTTCCCATAAGGCTTAGCTATCCTCTTTGAACTTTGAGCATAGTACTCTCAGAAAGCCTTGGAGCTTTCCCAGGCAGGGAAGCAGGTAATGAGAAGCAGCTCTGGAAATTGGATCTGTTCACCATCATCTGCTATTATCACCTAGACACAGCCTCATGTGAAGCCTTTGTAGTCAAGAAGTCGGCCTCTAAAGTCACATTAGCAATTAATAATGTCCACACCTAAATCAAAATTACTACTGCTATTCTGGCTGGTCATACAAGGTTCTTCCCGTTTCTTTCATAAATTAGTTGATAACGGTCTCTGCTTCTCTTTTGAGTAAAAGGATTTTAATTACACAATACACAGGAGCACAAAGCGTCATCTTGGTGGGCAGCAGACAATGAAGACTCATGATAAAAGCACATTAAACCGTCATTGAGGTTGTTTACACGTTTACAACAGTGGCTGTGGTCGTTTCTGATAGCAGAGACAATAAATAAAAACCTTAGAATGTTCTTTTCATTAGCCAATGATTTTATAGCCTGTGGTGGCTTTTCTAACCATCCATGCATAAAATGGAGTGATAGAATTTGTAATTACTGGAAATAACTAGTTTTAACCCTCCCCGTGGCTATGTATGGCCTTCATATGATTTGGAAGATTCAAATTGGCTTCAAAAATAGTACAGTGATAGTCCCCTATTAGTAGGTATGACCCTCTATGCATGCTGGGAACTTCTACAGTATTTCTCATCAGGGTTTAATGGAGTTACACAGCCCCTTAACACAGAGTATGGCCACCATACTGAAAGTATTGATCTCAGACAGATGACAAAATGAGAAGTTGCCACATCAACTGAAGGAAAGGCGAGACAGGACAAAGTGTCATGTCAGTGGTTTTCTCTCTGAGCAGAAGTGTGAAGAGAGAGTGCTGTAAGAACAGAAAGATCTGTGTTCTCATGCTAGCTTACATTTACCAGGAAGGAGTGTGGATGTAGGCGTCTAGCGTAGTCTTGCCCAGCCCCATCTGTAATACTCAAGGGCAACATCTGCCTTGTTCTGAAGACCAACAAAGTGGTGTCTTTGATAGTGACATGCACAGTTCCTGGCTCAGGAAAAGGTACTCAGTGAATAAACTCCATTTGCTCATGCATCTGTATCTTGTACAATAGAGTTTTCTGTTTGATTTTCCTTGTCTTTTCCTAGAGAATTACATAAAAATCCACACTGCTGTGGTCCATTTGAATTTCCCAGATACTATCTTTTTGTTTTCCCTGGGAATCACATATAAATTTTGCAGTTCAGAACCTTAGTTTGATGCCTAGGACATGGCTTTAGCTTCTAATTTGAGCTCTCTTTTCTAAAAATCCTAATCTAGCCAGCTAGTGTTGGAAAAATAATGGAAAAAGGAGAAAAATCCTAAAACCAGGCTTATATGAACTTAAAATGTATAATCAAGGTGCCTTGTGTGTCAGAAATTTTCTGGAAATATTTGCAATGTTCTCTCATTGAAAAACTATGACTGTTAAAGATGAGCAGTTCTAAATCTTAAATTTAGATTGCAAATTCCATTTGCAAACAATCCTTAAATAGCACCATTTTTCTCCCTTTTCCAGTTCTTACAGTATCTCACCACATCTGGACACAGCTGTCGGTTGCCCTGTTTCCCATCAGTGGTTGTGTTTAAGACTAACACACTTACAATTATGCATCTCCTCTTCGTCTGAGCCACTTTGGGAGCCTATTAGAGGCTACCAAATCTCTGGATATAACATGATCACAAACGACCTTCTTATTTCTTCTGATAACAAGCAATAGGATTCATTTTGCATTGATGTTGCTTTGGGCATTACTATCATGTTATTATTAGTGGTATACTAATACTTAGAATTTGTCTAGATATTAATGCTAATACTAATAATGTTATATAACAATATCTAATAAATAATTAATACTAGTATAGTTATATTGTAATAATACTTATATTTGCTCAGTACTTGTTATACTCCAGGCTTTATAAGACAACATTTTGAATGCTCACTATGTTAGAACAAGATGGAAATTGATGTTCCTACGTTAAAATATATAGAAAAGGAACAAGTTTCACAGAGGTTTGGCAACTTTTTTCAGTACCAGATAGCTAGTAACTAGCAAAGGTAGAATTGCAATACAGTCTGGTCTGATTCCAAAACTGAAGTCATTTTCACTGTATCTTGCTGTATCTAGCAGTGGACCACGCTCCAGTGAAAGAAATGTATATGGAATGGCACACTCTGCAGCAGTTCATAGCAGAGCTTAAAGAGCGGTTGCTATTTCAGTCTCTGTTAACACTGTCAATGTGCCAAACAAGTGTCACTTTCATGTGGGCAAAATTTAACTACCTCATGAACTACATTTACAAGGAGATGCTTAATTTACTAGGGATTGTTTATGAGTGCTCTAGTGCTAGGTGAGTCATTTAGGGTAATTTATTCTCAGAGTTATACATGGATGGATTAATAAAATAAAAAGAGGAGAAAGTCAAGCAATCTCACGAAGGCATGAGGCAGACCTATAGTAGATTAGGAATGTTAAGAGAACTGACCTTTGGATTCATTGAAACCCAAACATAGATTATTACTGGTTTGTGTTTTAAAAGATCTAATTTTTATGGGATGTAAAGTTTTCTCTTTAGAAATCATGAATTGGATCTCATTTACTATAGGGTTGCCTTCTTCCAACATTTTTTAAAATTATATTTAGTTTAGGTCAGAAAACATAGAGGCATCCTTGAAACCTTTATCTCTTAACCCATATCTCATCCATCCAGAAACCCTGATGGCTCACCTTTAAAATATATTGAGAATATGAATACTTCTTATCACTGATCCAGTTTTACCAAACATTGAGCCACCATCATTTGTTGTCTAGATCTCTCTAATAACTTCTAACTGGTCTCCCTGCTTCAACCCTGTCCCTTAAGGTCATTCTCAACACAACAGCCAGAAAGATACTTCTAAAATCATAGTCAACAAGTCACTTCTCTGCTCAAAACCTTCCATTGACTTCCCACTTCTTTCAAATAAAAGCCTCCATGGCCCCAAAGGACCGTCCTCCTCTTCCAGTGCCTCTCTGTCTTCTTTTATACCACACATCACTCCAGGAGTCCTGGTATGGTGCTGTAGGCTAATGCTAATGTGTCAGACTGCAAAGTTGTTTGAACTGCAATGTCAGTGGTTCAAGCTCACAAGCTGCTCCTTGGAAACCCTATACAGGGTTGCTATGGGTTGGAATCGACTCGACGGCACTTCATAATAACAACAACTCCACTTCAGCCACCTGACCCCCTTGTTAAGTGCCTTGCTTTTCCTTAAATAACACAGCACACTCTACCTTAGGGCTTTTGCACTGGTTGCTCCATCTGCTCCATCTTCCTCAAATATCTGCTTAGCCAATGACTTCATCTATTTTAAGTGTTTACTCAGATGACAGCTTTTCAGTGAGGATTGTCTCCCATCTTATTTAACATCACAACCTATCCAGCACTACAGGCATCCTGATCCCTCTTACCCTGCACAACAGCTTCTGTTCAGCATAACATTTATCAGCTTATTCAGTATGCTCACTCTCTCTCACCCTGCTAGAACACAGGTGACACGAGAGCAGTGGTCTTCATCTTATTCACAGAAACAACCTTTATTCAGGAGCCTAGAAAAGTTCCTGATACATATTAGGTGCTCAAGAAGTGGTTCTAGAGTGTTGAATAAATAAAGATGAGGGTCTAGCATAAGAAAAGAGGCAAATCATGGTTCTACTTTATACTTCAACATTTGACAAATACTTTGTAAACATGACCACACTTATGCAAACAGATAATTCATATTAAATGATGTTTAAGAAAAAGTGACTTTTTGGTTTGCTCCCCGTTCCAATTTTTTTCTATCTGTGATAAGAGCAGAGTCCTGGTGTGGCACTGCAGGATGACTCACTGGACTGCAAGGTTTGAACTTCAAGATGAGCAGTTCAAATTCATCAGCCACTTCTCAGAAACCCTATACAGGGTCTATAAGAGTCAGAACGGACTCAACAGCACTTAGCAACAACATGATCAGAGCAGATTTTCAAAACAACAGAAGCATGGAATAGCCAATGCCAATCACAGCAGATAATACTCACTTACAAATGACCCTTAACAAATAATGTTCATAGGGGCATACAAAAGAGGTCAACATTGTAACAAACATGATTTTAACCACAGGTCTATACTAGGAGGTCATCAAGAGAAATTACATTAAGCAGGACTAAACTCTGGTACTGTAGTGGTTATGCATCAGGCTGCTGACCTCAAGGTCGGCAGTTCAAAACTACCAGCTGTTCCATGGGAACAAGATGAAACTTTTTGCTCCCATAAAGATTTGCAGCCTCAGAAGCCCTGTGCAGGGTCACTATGAGTCAGAACCGACTCCACGGTACTTAACAACAACAACAACAATCACTTATTAAGGAGTCCTGGTATAATGCTGCAGGATAAGCACTGGACTGTTTACTGCAAGGTAAATGATTCAAAACCACAAGCCACTCATTGGAAACCCTAAGAGTTGTAACAGACTTGATAACAGTTAGCAATAACAACAGTCAGTTGTTAATCACATATATATACACACAAAACAAACAAATTAGTATGAACTTTATATATAAAGACAGTAGACAGGTATTTGTTTGTTTAAATTTTTTCATTTTATAAAGTTGAGCCAAGACATTTGATCACATCAACCCTATATTCATAAATATGTGCCCATATTATTTATGATGTACCTGATTTAAAAAATAATGTAATAAAAAATAGAAGGAGTTTATTCTCAAATACCCTGACTTAGTAAAACCAAAAATTATTCAAAGCAAAAAAGGGCAAATAACAAGAATATAATTTCTTTTTGAAAGTTAAGAGAAATGCAAGTGATTTGACTTTTACAAAAGCATGAAAATGAAATAACAGTAGAATATAGTAGGAATATACTTTTTACAACAGTATTTCAAGCCATTTAACATAACATTTAGTTGTAAGTTAGGACAGGCTAGAAGTACAATCTCAAAATCTTAAAATACAATGTAAGTTGATTTTTTTGCTCTGTATCCAATATAATTTGAAAATTGCTCTATTCGATCAGTTTGGACCCTGACTGAGAAATATTTCAGATCTTAGCCATAACTGTGTTGGCCTCTGTAGCAGGGAAAACAGGAGAGAGAGGAGATTTCTAGCAATTCAAATGCTTTTACCTACAAGGGACTCCCATCACTTCTGTTCTTACTTTATTGGCCAGAGTAAGTCACATGGCAAACCTACTTTCAAGGCAATATGAATTGTAATCTTCTGTGTACCTGAAGTAGAGCAGAGCTTCTGTATCTCAACAGAAGTAAAGATATCACAGTTTAGCTCTAAGATACTTGACAATGAAGGCAAAAATAGAAAGTGTTTAAATAACTCTCTTTGCTTAGTAATAGAAAACACCAATTCATCAGGGGAGAAAAGTTTTTTCACCACACACTTCCTACTAAGTAAAATACTATAAGGTGCTAGGCTTTGACATTTTACTAAAAGTGCTGAACAAGTGTATTAATCTGTAGTTTTATACAATTCATTTTATTGAGGAGATAGACAATTCAGATAGAGAAATTGTTGATAGTCTTCTCCAAAGAATAATTAAGTAGAGAGGATCTAGAATAGTTCATGATTTGTCTATCTTTCAAACTCTCTAGAACATCAACTATTTACATGGTATTTTGATAAATCATTTCAGACCATTCAAAATAATGTTTCTAGATAACATTTTATAATCAAGAATAGATATTCTGGATTGTTAGAAACATCCAATAATTCTAGTTATCTATCTATCTATCTATCTATCTATCTATCTATCTATCTATCTATCTATCTATCTATCTTGAAAGTTAAATAATTAATCTTCATATACATACATATACCTGTTTTCTGAGCAGAAAAGAACTAAAGGGAAAGTACAAATGCTGTGTGAATATCTCAGATTCTCAGAGAATCACTCTATTTAAAAAGTACAGCGAAATGTGCAAAGATAAGGAGTTAGAAAACAAAAAGGGAAGAACACCCTTGTTATTACTCAAGCTGAAGGAACTGAAGAAAAAATTCAAGCCTCAATTTCATTGTTGAAGGATTCTCTGGGAAAAGTATTGAGTGATGCAGAAAGCATAAAAAATAAATGGAAGGAATACATAGAGTCACTGTACCAAACGGAAATGGTTGATGTTCAACCATTTCAAGAGGTAGCATATGATCAAGACCCAATGATCCTGAAGGAAGAAGTCCAAGGTGCATTGAAGGAACTGGCAAGGAACAAGGCACCGGGAAGTGATGGAATACAAATTGTAATCTTTCAAGAAAGTGAGGCGGCACAGAAGGCACTCACTCATCTCTGCCAAGAAATTTGGAAGACAACTACCTGCCAACTGACTGGAAGAGATCTGTATTTGTGCCCATTCCAAAGAGAGGTGACCCAACAGAATGCAGAAATCATCAGACAATCTCTTTGATATCTCATGTGAGTAAAGTTTTACTCAAGGTAATACAGAAACGGCTGCAAGCATACACTAACAGAACTTCCAGAGGTTTAAGCCAGATACAGAAGAGGACATGGTATGAGGGATATCATTGCTGATGTCCGATGGATCTTGGCTGAAAGCAGAGAATATCAGAAAGATGCTTACCTGTGCTTTATTGACTACGCAAAGGCTTTCGATTGTGTAGATCGTGACAAGCTATGGACAACATTATAAAGTATGAGTATTCCTGAACATTTAATTGTGCTCATGAGGAATCTGTACCTGGACCAATAAGCAGTTGTTCGAACAGAACATGGGAACACTGAACAATTTAAAATTAGGAAAGATGTGAGACAGAGTTGTATTATTTCACCATACTTACTCAACCTGTATGCTGAGCAAATAATTCGAAGGATTTGAAGAAAAATGTGGCATCAGGATTGGAGGAAGACAACCTATGATATGCAGATGACAACCTTGCTTGCTGAAAGTGAAGAGGACTTAAAATATTTACTGATAAAGATCAAAGACCCTAGTCTTTGGTATGGATTGCACCTCAGTGTAAAGAAAACAAAAATCCTCACCACTGGACAAATAAGCAACATTCTTATTAATGGAGAAAACACTAAATTTTTCAAAGACTTCATTTTTCTTAAATCAACCATCAACACTCATGGAAGCAGCAGCCAGGAAATCAAACTATGTATTGCACTAGGCAAATCCGCTGCACAAAACCTTTTAAAAGTGTTGAAGAGCAAAGATGTCAGCTGGAGGACTAAGGTGCGCCTGACCCAAGCCGTGGTATTTACAATAACCTCATATGCATGCAAAAGCTGGACAGTGAATAAAGAACACCGTAGAAGAATTGATGCTTTTCAGTTGTGGTGTTGGAGGAGAATATTGAAAGTACCATGGGCTGCCAAAAGAATCCATAGAGCCGTTTTGGAAGAAGTGTAGCCTGAATGCTCCTTGGAAGCCAGGATGGCCAAACTTTGTCTCTCATACTTCAGATGTATTATCAGGAGGAACCAGTTACTAGAGAGGGATATCATGTTTGGTAAGGTGAAGGGTCAGAGAAAAAGAGGAAGACCACCATTGAAATGGATTGGCAAAGTAGCAGCAACAATGGGCTCAAGCATGGCAACAATTGTGAGGTTGGTCCAGGGCCAGGCAGTGTTTCGTTCTTTTGTACATAGGCTCGCTATGAGTCAGTTCCAACTCTATGGCACCTAAAAACAACATATCTCTGTCTTGAAAGTTAAATAATTCATCTTCATGTACATACATATACCTGTTCTCTGAGCAGAAAATGACTAAAGGGAAAGTACAAATGCTGTGTGACTATCTCAGATTCTCAGAGAATAACTTTATTGAAGACTCCAGAATCTAGTACCAGGAAACATTGAGGGAGCTAACCCTGAAAAGAAATTACTTTGAGCTAAAGAGTCAATCACTGTTTACATCTACCATAAAAATCGCTAAAATAAGAAATTTTAAGCAGGATTGAGCCCATCAGGAAAAATTAGTTGTAAAATGCAACCCATATAATAATAATAATAATAATAATAAAAAGACCAATTATAAATGTTCAGCATTAGCTATCTGGCAAAAAAATAAAATAAAATTTAACTTTCTTAATGAAAGATAGCTTTAGAACTTTCCTGACGAATGAATTCAGATGCTTCCTAAGAGCACTAATGAAAGATCCTATGCATCAAGAATTGGCAATTTTTTTTTCTGTAAAACAGCTAGCAGGTAAATAGTCTTTGCAGGTTGCATGCTTTGGATTGCTACTACTCAATTCTGCTGTAGTAGCATCAAAGCAGCCAAACACAGTATGTAAATAAATGGGCATGGCTATTGTCAATTAAAACTATTTTTACAGGGACAACAAACAAGATGGCGGATCTGGTGGACGTATAGCAGAGAGCTCCGCCAACAACAACATAGAATACCTGACCAAGCAGGTTCAGGGGCTGGTCCCAGAACTCTGAACCGCATATAAAAGAATACTTAGAAGGTTGGAAGGCTCACAGCTGGGGGAATCTGTGGCAGAAGCAAGAAATCTATTGCTTTCTAGTCCGGGCTGCTCGGCTGCTCCAGGAGCCGCCATCTTGGGTGAGACCACGTGGGGGAAGGATC
>NW_006408561.1:2461566-2463539 GCF_000296735.1 Chrysochloris asiatica
ATTATATATGCCTGAGTGGGGTTTTTTGTTTGTGTGTTTTTTAAAAAAAAAGCTAAAGTGGATAAAGAGAAATACTTTTAACTGATGGTATATGGAGGGAATTATAATCAATGTAATGAAACAAGTTATATGAATTGTTGAATGTGAAACTGATGATGTGCCCTATAAACTTTCACTCAATCCACAATAAAAACTTAAATAAATAATTTTTAAAAACCCTATATTTACAAAATTAGATGGCGAGCTGAAATTGGCCTATGGATCTCTGTGGGCAAACCCTTCTCATATATGATCAATATAAAGGGATTTGCTCTAAATATTACCAAGTAATATAGGTAAAATATTTTAAAAGAAGTAGACAGGATAACTAATTATCTCAATAGGTAGCCATTTTTTTCCCCTTTACATCCATCACTAAAAAAGAAGAGCTATAAGAAATCTATAAGAAATAATTTAACTAAAGACAAAATATTTCAATCATTTCTACATAAGTAGAAACAAAGTAAATAAGACTGGTTAGCATGACCACCAATATTAGTTGCTGTTGTTAAGCACTGTGGAGTTGGTTCCGACTCAGAGTAACCCTGTACAGGATAAATCTTTACAGGAGCAGAAACCCTCATCTTTGTCATGCAGAACAGCTGGTAGTTTGTAACTGCCAACCTTGTGGTTAGCAGCCCGATTTGTAACCACTACTTTAAGAATCCAACTAACAGAATAAGAAATTTAAAGAAATATGGTATAGATATGAGAAAGAAATAAAACTGTCATTATGTATAAGTGTCATTATCCTCTACCTGGAGTATTTAAGAGAATCAACTGGAAACCTAATAAAAGAGAAAGCTAACTATAATGGAAATATGAAATCTGTGGCTTTCCTATCTACCAACAATAGCAACTAGAAAATGTAATGGTAAAAGATTTAACTCACAATAGATTAAAAATATATAATAATAGTAATAACTATACCAAAATTCATGTTTCTGTGCCACCGGTTTTGACTCATAACAACCCTGTAATGGGTTTCTCTGGCTATAAATGTTTAAGGGAGCCAAAAACCTACTCTTTCTCCCTCAGAGCAACTAGTAGATTCAAACTATAGTAGGCCAGTTCCTAATCCACTACGCCACCACAGCTCCTTAAACGAAAATTGTTGTTGTTAGGTGCTGTCAAGTCAGTTCCAATTCATAGCAACCCTGTATAGGATTTCCGCAGAGTGACTGGTGAGTTTGAACCACTGACCTTGTGGTACAAATTGACATTGCTATTCAGTGCATTATCCCACAGTACCACATCAGAACTCTAAACTAAAATGGTTTTGGTTAATTGGTTATGTGCCATGGAGTTGGTTCTGACGCATAGTAACCCTGCATAGGATTTTGAGTCTGTAAATCATTACAGGAGGAGAAAGCCTCATCTTTCTCCCATGGAACAGTTGGTAGTTTGGAACTGCTGACCTTGAGGTTAGAAGCCCAACTAGTAACAATGAGGCTACCAGAGCTCCTTAAACTAAAATTGTTGTTGTTGTTAGGTGCCATCGAGTCGGTGCCAACTCATATTGACCATTATGCACAGCAGAACGAAACATTGCCCGGTCCTGGGCCAACCTCACTACTGTTGCCACACTTGAGTCCATTGATGCTGCCACTTTGCCAATCCATCTTGATGGGGGTCTTCCTCTTTTTCTCTGACCCCCACCTTACCAAACATGATATCCTTCTCCAGCAACTGTTCCCTCCTGACAACATGTCTGAAGTATGAGAGACAAAGTTTGGCCATCTTGGCCTCCAAGGAGTACTCTGGCTGTACTTCTTCCAACACAGATCTATTGGTTCTATGGACAGCCCATGGCACTTTCAATATTCTCCTCCAGTGCCATTACTCAAAAGCATTAATTCTTCTACAGTATTCCTTATTTACTGTCCAACTTTCACATGTACATGAGGTTATTGAAAATACCATGACTTGGGTCA
>NW_006408561.1:2464161-2469876 GCF_000296735.1 Chrysochloris asiatica
AAAGCCTTTCTGTAGTCAATAAAGCACAGGTAGACATCTTTCTGATATTCTCTGCTTTCAGCCAAGATCCATCAGACATCAGCAATGATATCCCTCATTCCACGGCCTCTTCTGAATCTAGCTTGAACCTCTGGAAGTTAGCAAGAAGCAAATGTAACAAGGATTATGCAAATAAAACATGAATGAAAAAACTATAATACTTTACTAAGGATATAAAATAACATCTAAATAAATAAAATTATGATTGTGCTTCTGAATATAAGATTCAACAATGTTTAAATGTCCATTTTTTCCCTAGTATATTTATAAATTCAATGTTAACCCATTTAAAATTCCTTTCAGGTACTTTGTGGAATAATAATTATACTGTTGCAGTAATATAAATTTGCAAAATAGTTTTTGCATATAGTATTTGCAAAAATAGAAACTACCAAGGTAAAATCATAAAAATTAATTATAATAAAGGTAATATTTCAAATTAGTAGGAAGATAAGCTAGTCAACAAATTATCTTGTGACAAATAGTAAATCAATCTGTTAATAAGCATAAATTTGTATCTTTTCCTCACACCTTGCATGAGATAAATTCCAGGCATAGCAAAGATCTAAAAAGTTGTAAAATCATTAGAGAAATGCTTTCATAATCTTGGGTTAAGAAATGTCTTTCATAAGAAACTAAACCCTGAACCCAGAAGGAAATATGGAGACATTTAACCCAAATGAAGATTTTCCAAGGCTGTAAATCTTTACAGGAGCAGAAAGCCTCATCTTTCTCTGGCGGAACAGCTATGCTACCAGAGCTCCATATAGATAGATTAGATAGATTAGATAGATAGATAGATAGATAGATAGATAGATAGATAGATAGATAGATAGATAGATAGATATACTAGATATACTATATCCATATATACACACACACACACATACATTGCACATATAAGCGTAGTGGTTACGAATTGGGCTGCGAACCTCAAGTTCAGCGGTTCGAAACTACTGGCTATTTCACGGTAGAAAGATGAGGCTTTCTGCTCCCATAATGATTTACAGCCTTGGAAACCCTATACAGGGTCTCTATGAGTTGGAACCGACTCTACTGCACATAACCACCACCATAGCGTATATATACATGTGTGTGTGTATGTATATATGTATGTGTGTGTATATATATATATATATATCAGATTGATAGATAGCATCCTGGACCACAAGGTCAGTTTGAACCACAAATTCATGGGCTCAAACCCACCAGCTGCTCCTAGGAAACCTTATAAAGGGTTGCTATGAGTCGGAGCCAACTGGATGGCACTTAACAACAACATATATATAGATAGTCAAGGGATCAAAAAATGTATTGCATTGTTCAAATCAACTTCACAAGAACTTTTTAGATTAGTGTTCAAAGCAAAGCTGTTACCTTGAGGACTGTAATGTACCTGACCCAAGCCATGGTATTTTCAGTGCCTTCATATGCGTGTGAAAGTTGGACAGTGACTAAAGAAGACTGGAGAAGAATCGATGCATTTGAATTCTGGTGTTGGTGAAAAATATTCAAAGTACCATAGACTACCAGAAGAGCAAACAAATATGTCTTGAAAGAAGTACAACCAGAATGCCTTAGAATCAAAAGTGATGTGCTTTGGACATGTTATCAGGAGGGACCAATCCCTGGAAAAGGACATCATGCTTGGTAAAGTAGATGGCGAGCAAAAAAAAAAAAAAAAAGAAGTCGCTCAACAAGATGGATTGACACAGTGGCTGCAACAGAGAGTTCAAACAGAACAACCATCGTGAGGATGATGCAGGACCAGGCACTATGAATTGGAATCAACTCAGTGGCACCTAATAATACAGATAGATGGATGATAGATAGATAGATAGATAGATAGATAGATAGATAGATAGATAGATAGATAGATAGATAGATGTGTGGTTTTTTGGATATATGACTACTTCCTAATGTAGAGAGAACTCTTAACATTAATTAAAATTAAGACAGACAATTTTCAAAAGAAAAATAAAGCTCATGTTGAATGTTTTATATCATGACGGGAACTGCCCTATATACTTTATTTCATTCTTGTAATAGTTCAATTATCTCTAACATATATAGATTTTTCCAATATTACCAATCCTTATGGAAATACATTTAAAAAACAAAACAAGAAATGCATCTGTCAGATGTCAAAAATTTCAAAGATTGATAGTATCCAGTGTTGTTGTTGTTGTTAAAATGTTGTTAAGTGCCATCAAGTTGGTTTGGACTCACAGCAACTCTATATAGGATTTCCAAGGAATGACTGGTGGGTTTGAACTGGCGACTTTATAGTCAGCTATCCACTGCGTATTGTCGTACAGCAGCATGCCAGAGCTCCATATCCAATGTTAGGGTTTGGCAACATTGCTATCCTTACATACTTTTTGGATTCCTGGTGTGACACTGTGGGTTAATGTGCTGGACTGTAAAGTCAGTTTAAACTGCTAGGTTAGCAGTTCAAGCTCACCAGTCACTCCTTGGACACGCTACACAAGGTCACTATGGGTCAGAGCTGACTCAAGAGAACTTAACAGCAACATATACTTTTTATAGGGGATAAAATTGGTACAGCATTTTTGGAAGGTAATTTGATCATTTGAATATTCTTTAAAATGCACATGATTTTTGACCTAGCATTTCTACCTATAGGAAACTTCCCTGGATCAATAATAGCATCAAAATACCCACTGTTGTGGAGTCATTGCTGAGTCATAATGACCCTATAGCGGAGTGTAGAACTGTTCCATAGGGTTTCCAAGGCTGTAAATCTTTACAGAAGAAGATTGCCTCATCTTTCTCCTGTTAAGTGGGTGGTGGGTTTGTAACCCCAACCTTAACCCACTATATGTATAGTACACATATAATAGTATAAGTTGTTTTGTTAAGTGCTGTCGAGTCAGTTCCGACCCAAAGCGTCCCTGTACAGTGTTTCTGATACTGTACATCTTTATGGGAGCACAAAGCCTCATCTTTCTCCCATGGAGCGGCTGGTAGTTTTGAACTGATGACCTTGTGGTTCACAGCCCAATTTGTAACCACTACGCTACCAGAGCTCCTTATTTCATTAGTTGAAAGAAATCTTTGACATATGTCACTTTATATTTTTATGAAAGTCAGGATTGTACCTTTTTGAAAATAATACTTTAGCATAAAATTAAGGAGTTACTTGTTATGAGGTAAGAAGTTCTTTATATTATGGTGTTTTCTTTGTCTTTAATAAGGTTTTCTTTGTGGTGGTAGTATGTTATGGAGTCAGTTCCAACTCATAGCGACCCAGCATAGAGTTTCAGAGGCTGTAAATCTTTATGGGAGCAGAAAGCCTCATATTCCTCATACCATATGGAGCAGCTGGTAGTTTCGAACTGCTGACCTTGAGGTTAGCAGTCCAGCTCATAATTTTACTATGCCTTGCACAAGAATAAGATTTTATCTGATGATACTTGAATGTTATGAACTATTAAATTATATGCTGGGGACAAGACTTGTCAGCTGTACACAATAACAAGGTTTGTCTGTGAACGTTTTCTTTCTCCTGTGTTGTTCTTAAATAGAGACTTAAGATGAAATTTATGCTGAAGGAGAAGAGGATTATAGACAACAACAAAAATTAAGCACTGAAGTGAACTAATTTTAAAAACAAAGCACAGAAAACTGAAATTAAATGTGTTAAGAATAACCCTTGAAATATTTTTCAAGTAAATAAAGCAAAACTAATTTTTGTCCTTAGATATTTTCCCTTTGTCAACGAAAGATGCACCATGGGTATTAAATTTCCACAAAATAGAATTGTGCCCTGTTCTAATCCATTTGCAACATGTGGGCTGTCAACATGTTATTTGTTGCATCAGAAGTAAAGGCACAAATCGTATAGACTTTGTCATGCAGCCAATTCATTCTTTTTACCACTTATACAATGCAATGGTAGAGGGAGGGGGATCAGGGTGCATATGGAAGGGAAAAAAATGAAACAGAAGAGAGAAATTAATTCATAAAGCTCAGTGATGTACCATTTGCTTCTTCCCTTCATACAATCAGTTAATCACCTTACAAAATGCTGAAATCACCAGCACCTGAGCTGAAACAGCGAGCTCAATTTTTTTCTCGCCTTTAAATGTCTCTTCAGTTATACAGTATTTTATGAAAAATTGATGTCTTGCTAGTCAACATGATGAATGTTAGGACATGCAGGGAATAGTTTAAAGAGTTTGTTTTAACAGTTATGCATTTAAATTGTCCCATTATAGTGGACATGTTTCCTCTGCCAACAAAAAATCAGTTCTTAAAGGTCCAGTTCTCCTAGATTTTTTTTTACTGCTTTCAATCACTTTGATAGCAGTCTTGATGAATCCATGAATTAAAATCATTTTATCTAAATGTTAGATTTCAAGGTGACAGTTTGGAGCCTCTTTTTCTTTTGTTGTAGGGTTTTAATGCATAATATTGAAGACAGGGTTTAAAAATATGACACATTCTCTAAAATAAGAAAAAAACCTTTAACTTTCTGGGCTCAGTGGGGCATTTGACTAAAAGCAATGAAGTTGTATGATGAATATTAAAACCATTTCTTTAACTAGATCTACAGCAGTTTTTGTTCAAGTCCAATCCTTAGTTCAAGATCTTAGACTCAAATATTCTTAGTCGATACTTAATAAATATCTATTGAATAGATGTGCCCATAGAAAGCATCGTCTATTACTCTAGTCCATCAATGAGAAAACGAAGGTAAATTGTCTGTTTCTTTTCCTACTCACCCCAGGAGCATGGATTTATAAAATTATATCTCTGAGACTTTCAAACCATTTAAATGAATTTCTACATTTTACAGATGGAACATGTAGGGCTCAGAGTTTGTAAGTGGTTTGCCTAAGGCAGCACAGCTAATTAATGACTTGAAGCCAAATGGCAAATCCAGGGTTCAGGCTCTCAGGCCAAAGATCCTTTCAAATTGCCTTTCCTGTGAGCTCCTGTAATACTGAGAAAGGGTAAATCAAGATAGACCATCAGGATCTTTTCCCTTTTTTCCTCCCATAGGAAAGAAGAGATAGGTCCCAAAATATCTTTTAAAAAAAGTATGCATACCTTGAAGACACTTCACACTTGATAAGTATTCCTTTAGCACCTTGCCATGAACACCTACTTCAGTTAATGGCAGGCAGAGTCATTTCTGAGCCTTCCACAAGGCAGTCAGGCCAGTGACTGAGGTACTGACCTAATGCAGACAAGTAAATATGACTGGGATTTAAGACTATGACATTGCTAAAACCTTTCTCAAATAATATTGAGTTTAGAACAAATTAGCAAAGGCCTTGAGAGCCATGATGAAGGTTCTGGTAGGTGGGAACTAGGCATGGAGACATTTTAATTTTGAGAATAAAATAACTGAATTGCTCTTTTTTAAAAAAATCATTGGGAAAGTAACTATAGCAATGGAGTGATAGCATGAGTGTAAGACTTGAATGTGGGTAGAAATATTAGGAAGCAGCAGTTATGATTCTGGTTGTCTATGTTGGTAAGTGGCCTGAACCCAGAAGTACTTGGAATGCAGAGAATTTGAGCAGTGTTTTAGGTAAAATGTTGTTGTTCTTGTTAGGTGCCATTGAGTCGGTACCGACCCATAGAAACCTTATGCACAGCAGAATGAAACACTGCCCGATCCTGGGCCAACCTCACTACTGTTGC
>NW_006408561.1:2475566-2477796 GCF_000296735.1 Chrysochloris asiatica
CTGTTCGAACAACTGCTTCTTGGTCTAGGTACAGATTTCTTAGAAGTACAATTAAGTGTTCTGGAATACTCATACTTCTCAGTGTTGTCCATAGCTTGTCATGATCCACACAATCAAAAACCACTCCTAGGAAACTATATACAGTATCACTGAGTCAGAACTGACTAGACAGCACTTAACAATAACTAAAAACCACCAGCCAGCTTCACTATCCAGCTTTCGCATATATATGAGGTTATTGAATATACCATGACTTGGGTCAGGTGCACCTTAGTCCTCAAGCTGACATCTTTGCTCTTCAACACTTTAAAAAAGTCTTGTGCAGAAGATTTGCCTAATGCAATACGTTGTTTGGTTTCTTGACTGCTGCTTCCATGAGTGTTGATAGTTGATTCAAGAAGAATGAAGTCCATGACAACTTTAATCTTTTCTCCATTGATAAGAATGTTGTTTATTGGTCCAGGGGTGAGGATTTTTGTTTTCTTGACATTGAGATTTAATCCATAACAAAGGCTGTGCTCTTTGATTTTCATCAGTGAATGTTTTAAGTCCTCTTCACTTTCAGCAAGCAAGGTTGTATCATCTGTATATCACAGGTTGTTAATGAGTCTTCCTCCAATCCTGATGCCATATTTTTCTTCATATAACCCAGGTTCTCAGATTGTTTGCTCAGCATAAAGGTTAAATAAGTATGGTGAAAGAATACAATCTTATCACACACCTTTCTTAATTTTAAACCACTCAGTGTTCCCAGGTTCTGTTTGAACAACTACCTTTTGGTCCAGATCCAGATTCCTCATAAGCACAATTAAGTGTTCCAGAATACTCATACTCATGATGTTGTCCATAGGTTGTCATGATCCACACAACTGAAAGCCTTTGCATTGTCAATAAAGCACAGGTAAATCAACACTCACAGAAGCAACAGTCAAGAAATCAAATGACATATTGCTTAGGCAAATCTGCTGCACAAGATCTTTTTAAAGTGTTGAAGAGCAAAGATGTCAACTTGAAGACTAACGTGCACCTGACCCAAGCCATGGCATTTTCAATAACCTCATATACATGCAAAAGCAGGACAGTGAATAAGGAAGAATAATTTAATAAGAAGAATTGATGCTTTTGAGTTATGGTATTGGAGGAGAATATTGAAGGTTCCATGGCCTGCCAAAAGTACCAATAGATCCGTTTTGGAAGAAGTGCAGCCAGAGTGCTCCTTGGAGGCCAAGATGGCCAAACTTTGTCTCTCATACTTCTGACATATTGTCAGGAGGTATCAGTCGCTGGAGAAGGATATCATGTTTCTTAATGTGGAGGGTCAGATAAAAAGAGGAAGACCTCCAATGAGATGGATTGGCCAAGTGACAGCATCGATGGACTCAAACGTGGTAGCAGTAGTGAGGTTGGCCCAGGATCGGGCAGTGTTTCGTTCTGCTGTGCATAAGGTTGCTATGGGTTGGTACATACTCGATGGCATCTAACAACAACAGCCACAACAAACATCTTTCTGGTATTCTCTGCTTTCAGCCAAGATCCATCAGACATCAGCAATGATATCCATCATTCCATGGCCTCTTCTGAATCTGGCTTGAACTTCTGGAAGTTCTCTGTCAATGTATGCTTGCAGCCATTTCTATATTACCTTTAGTAAAACTTTACCTGCATGGGATATCAAAGAGACTGTTTTTGATATCCGCATTCCCTTGTGTGTTGTTTCAGCATTACGTTGTGTCACCTCTCTTTGGAATTGGCACAAATACGGATCTCTTCCAATCATTCAGCCAGATAGTTGTATTCCAAATTTCTTGGAAGAGATGAGTGAGTGCCTCCTGTGCCACCTCACTTTCTTGAAAGATTTCAATTTTTATTCCATCAATTCCTTGTGCCTTGTTCTTTGCCAATTCCTTTAATGTATCTTGGAATTCCTCCCTAAGTATCATTGTCTCTTGATCATAAGCTACTTCTTGAAATGGTTGAACATCAACCATTTCCTTTTGGTACAGTGACTCTGTATACTCCTTCCATCTTCTCTCGATGCTTTCTGCATCATTCAATAATTTTCCCAGAGAATGTTTCAATAACGAAAGTCGAGGCTTGAATTTTTTCTTCAGTTCCACCAGCTTGAGAAATGCTGGGCGTGTTCTTCATTTTTGGTTTTCAGACTCTAGATCTTTGCACATTTTATTATAATATCTGGCTTTATGTTTTCGAGCTGATCTTTGAAATTTTC
>NW_006408561.1:2478112-2483443 GCF_000296735.1 Chrysochloris asiatica
AAACACTGCCCGATCCTGGGCCAACCTCACTACTGTTGCCATGCTTGAGTCCACTGATGCTGCCACTTGGCCAATATATCTCGTTGGGGGTCTTCCTCTTTTTTCTGACCCTTCACCTTACCAAACATGATATCCTTCTCCAGTGACTGGTTTCTCCTGACAATATGTCTGAAGTATGAGAGACGAAGTTTGGCCATCTTGGCCTCCAAGGAGCACTCTGGCTGCACTTCTTCCAAAATGGATCTATTGATTCTTTTGGCAGCCCATGGCATTTTCAATACTCTCCTTCAACACCATAACTCAAAAAAAAAATATCAGTTCTTCTATGGTCTGCCTTATTCACTGCCCAGCTTTCACATGCATATGAGGTTAAAATAATCAGGACTTACTGATTGACTGAATATGGTGGGAGTAGTGTAAGGGAATGCAAGGTGCAAAAATGATGCTCACACTTCTGGTGTGATTGACCAGGTCAATGCACCATTAAAATGGATTGTGAAATCTGGAGAAGAAGCAACTTTGGAGGGGAAATGTGAGTTTTGTTTTGTTTTGTGTACACTGGAATACACTAATGGAAATTCCCCATAGACAATCAGATATGATTGTCTAGAATTTAGGTATGTTGAGGATTTTCAAACACATGTGGACTATATACTCAGACTGCAGCACAACCAAGAGAACCTATTCCTGCTGTAACCTTGTATCCTAGTGGCCCCCTCACCACTTTCTCCAATGTAACTACAGTGGCTTCATTGCTGGGGCCCCAACCCAGCTCCAGCCAGAAGGCCCTTGCAATGGCTCTTCTTGCTATCTGGAATGGTCTTCTCCCAGCATCATGGCTCACCCCCTTACTTCCTCCGAGGCTTTTCTCAAATGCTTATTTTTCTGTAAGGTCCCACAAATATCATATTATTAAATTGTGGCCCCCTCCCTCTGCGCGCGTGCGCACACACACACACACACACACACACTTGATCCTCCATTCCCTGCTTAACTTATTATTATTATTTATTTGTGGTCCTCATCATCTTCTTTTATACTATACTCACTTATTTACTATGTCTATTGTTTATTATATCTCTCTTGGTGTGATGCAGTATCATAAGCACTAGATTGCTAACTGCAAGGTCGCCAGCCACTTCTCAGAAAATCTATACAGGGTTGTTGTTGTTTTTAAGTGCCATTGAGTTGGTTCCAACTCATAGCAACCATGTAAAGGGTTTCCAAGCAGCAGCTAATGGGTTTGAACCACTGGCTTTGTGGTTAACAGTCCAGAGCTTATCCTACAGTGCCACACCAGGACCCTGGAGTTTAATAACAACATAGGAATCAGAGCTTCATATGGACAAACGTCTTTGGTCACTAAAGTTTCCTAAGTGCCCAAAACACTGCTTGACACTTTAGTGTCCATTCTACTGACTTACAGAAGCATTCGAATTTCTGTGTGAGAACCCTCTTTCCTACCACCTTTCCCATGACAATAATCCAATGCAACAGATTCTTAGAACAGTGTTTCTCAAACTTAGATACATACAAAAATC
Organism: Chrysochloris asiatica; assembly: GCF_000296735.1. NCBI lineage: Eukaryota > Metazoa > Chordata > Mammalia > Afrosoricida > Chrysochloridae > Chrysochloris > Chrysochloris asiatica. The sequence continues at coordinate 2,479,654 of NW_006408561.1, forward strand.
ACCTAAGGATCTTGACAAATGCAGATTATGAGTCAGCCAGTTGATGTGACTCTGCATTTCTAACAAACTTCTAGTAATGTGATGCTGGTAGGCTCTGGGCCACACATTGAGTAACAAGGACTTAGAGAGCATCTGGCTAGTGGTGGTGGTTGTTGTTTAGGTGCCGTGGAGTTGATTCCAACTCATAGTGACCCTGTATAGAGTTTTCAAGGAGCAACTGGTGAGTTTGAACCACCAGCTTTGCAGTTCAAGCTGATCTTATCCTAAAACACCACCCCAGAATAGTATCTTTTTTATAGGACTGCTATGAGAATCAGATGGGATTATGTATGCAAACCTCCTAAAACTGTCCCTGGCACATAGCAAGGCCTCATTAAATGCTGGTAATCACAGCACTTATCCTACAATGTTATATGTGTCCTTTATTTGTTTGCTTGCTAAGAGTGAACAACTTAAAGGCATAAAGTGTAAGATACACATAGTTGAATCTATATACTCAATAATATATACAAATAAGTAAATTATTGCTACATTAGGTATTATTATTGTTATTAGGTGCAATTGATTCAGTTCCAACTCACAACAACCCCTTGTATAACAGAATGTAACACTGCCTGGACTTGTGCCATCTTCACAATCATTGATATTGTTGCAGTCCCTCTGTCATTCCATCTCATTAAAGCTCTTCCTCTTTCTCACGAATGACTTTCTCAAGCATAACAACCGGATCGGTCCCTTCTGTGAACATCGTCAAAGTATATGAGACAGTCTCATCATACTTGCTTCTAAGGAGTATTCTGCCTGTACTTCTTCCAAGTCAGATTTGTTTGTTCCGGCAGTCTATGGCATAATCAATGGTCTTGGCTAACACCATAACTCAAAGGCATGAGTTCTTCCTTGGTCTTTGTGTTTATTTCTAGTTTTCACATGCATATGAGACTATTGGAAATGCCATGACTTAAGCCAGACATACCTGAGTCCTGAAAGAGACAGCTTTACTTTTTAACCCTTAAAAGAGGTCTTTGGAAGCAGAATTTCCCAGTGTAATACCTGATTTTATTTCTTGACTATTGCTTCTGTGGACATTAATTGTAAATACAAGTAAAATTAAATTTTTGACAACTTCAATTTTTTTTCTGTTTATCATCATGTTGCTTAATGTTCTAGTTATGAGGACTTTTATTTACATTAAGTATAATCCATATTGAAGGCTGTTGTCTTTAATCTTCATCAGTAAATGCATTAAGCCCTCCTCACTTTCAGCAAGCAAGGGTGTGTCATCTACATATCCCAGGTTGTTTACGAGCCTTCCTCCAATCCAAATGATGCGTTCTTCTTCATAGTCCAGGTTCTTGGATTATTTGCCAGCATACAGACTGAATAAGTATGATGAAAGAATACAACCCTGATGCACACTTTCCAGATTAAATAATGCAGAAACACTTTGTTTTGTTCAAACAATTGCCTCTTGATCTATATACAGGTTCTGCATAAGTACAATTTAGCATCTGGAATTCCTATTCTTCACAATCTTATCCATAATTTATTATGATTCACAATGCCTTCACATAGTCAATAAAACACAAGTAATCATCCTTCTAGTATTCTTTGTTTTCAACTAAGGTCCGTCTGATGTCAGCAATAATATCTATTGTTCCATGTACTCTTCTGAATACAGTCTGAATTCATAACAGTTCCCTGTTGATGCACTGCTGCAGTGGTTTTTAGATTATCTGCAGCAAAACTTTACTTGCAGGTGATATTAAGGATATAGTTTGATAATTTCCACATTCTATTAGATCACCTTTCTTTGAAACAGGCACAAATATCAATCTTTTTCTGTCAGCTGACTAGGTAGCTGTATTCTACATTTTGTGACAAAGATAAATAAGTGTTTTCAGAATTGTATCTGGTTGTAGAATCATCTCAGTTGGTATTCCATCCATCCTGAAGCCTTGGTTTTTGTCACTACTTTCATTGCAGCTTGGCCTTTTTCCTTCAGTGCTATCAGTTCTCCATCATATATTGTCTCCTGAAATTGTTCAATGTATAATAATTCTTTTGGGTCCAGATGACTCTGTATTTCATTCATTTTCTTTTGATGCTTACTATATTATTCAATATTTTGCCCATACAATCTTTTAATATTATAACTCAATGTTTGGATTTTTTCTCCAATTTTTTCAACTTGAGAAATGGTGAGCATGTCTTTACATTTTGGATTTATAATTTAAGGTCTATTCACATCATTATAATATTCTATTTTGTCTTCTTGAATCACCTTTTGAAATCTTCTGCCCTGCTCTTTTACTTCATCCTTTCTTCATTTTACTTTAGCTTGTCGATGTTCAAAAACAAATTTCAGAGTCTCATCTAACATCCATTTTTATCTTTTCTTTCTTTCCTATGCTTTCTTCATATATTATGTCATTGATGCTATTTTACAGCTTGTTGGGCCTTCGATCATTAGTGTTCAGTGCATCAAATCTATACATGAAATTATTTCTAACTTTAGGTGGGATATACTCAATGTTGTATTTTGGCTCCCAGGGACTTGTTTCCATTTTTTTCAGCATCAGCTTAAATTTGCAAATGATCAACTGCTCTGCCTTGTTCAGATGGATTATATTCTCTCTCATCTCTTCTCACAGATATAATTGATTTGATTCCTGTGCATTCCATTTGATGAGTTCACAGATATAGTTACTGTTTAAGTTGTTGATAAAAGACATTTGCAGTCCCCACTGAATGGTTTTATTTTGTCTAGATGGATCTGGTGAAAAGCAATAAGGATAAGATGCTTATGATTCAGTAGTAATTGCTATCGACTAATTGCTACTGTCACAATTGTAAAGGTAGTTTTGGAACAAAAAATGGGGGAGTGGTTAATCTTACAGATCAGAAACAAAGGACCCTAGAACCATCAAGGGAGAGGAGCACAAGAAGAATGTGGGACCTTATCCAGAGAAGCAGCGACACCAGATATGGAGGCAGAGATGAGGACACAGAGAGAGGGAGCAGCTCAGGATTCTGGACTCATGGAAAGAGAGGGACTGGGCGCTGGTGGCCAGGAGGCAGGCTTGCAGAATGTGCTCTTTGCTTGTTTAAATTATTATATATTCCTGAGTGTTTCTGTGTACATCCTCTCCCCCCACCAAAATGGAGGGAATGGAAGCAAATATTGTTGAATGATGATGCATGGAGGAGATTGTAATCATTGCAATGAAACGATGGTGTAAAACTGATGTTCTCCCATGTAAACCATCATTCAATTCACAATAAAAACTTAAAAAAAAAAAAAAAAAGACATTTGCAATGAACAGGTAATTGGTCTTACAAAATTCTATCATGCCATCTCCAGCCTTGGTTTAGTCAATTTCAGATTATAGAAGCTATTCAAATCTCCAATTTCTTAATTTTTGACATTAGTGATTGGTACAAAATATGCTGATAGGTATTATGGGTATTTTCCTCTCATTGAGAACATTGTACTCCAGGATAGATTGAAATGTTCTTCTTGACAAAACCTCACAGGTGATGTCTCTTCTAACTGTCATTCCCAGCATAGTGGACTATATGATTTTCTGATTCAAAATGGCTAAATACTTGTGAATTTCAGTTCACTAATATCTAGGATATCTACCTTTAAGTATTCCATTTCATTTTTAACAATTTCCAATTTCCCTGTGGCATTGTAGGATAAGTACCGGATTGCTAACCTCAGGGTCAGTAGTACAAAACCACCAGCCACTCCTGTTGTTGTTGTTGTCAGGTGCCATCGAGTCGGAAC
>NW_006408561.1:2486751-2507879 GCF_000296735.1 Chrysochloris asiatica
TAATGACTTTTTGCTTTCTTCATGTATGATGTTCTTGATGTCATCCCACAACTCTTCTGGTCTTCAGTCTTTAATGTTTAATGTATCAAATCTGTTCTTCAGATGATCCTAAATTCTGGTGGGATATATTCAAGGTCATATGTTGGCTCTCTTGGATTTGTTTTCATTTCCTTTAGCTTCAGTGTGAAGTTGCATATGAGTAATTGATGGTCTGCTCCACAGTCTGCCCCTGCCTTGTTTTCACTGATGGTATGGAGCTTTTCCATCATCTCTTTCAGCAGATGTAGTCAATTTGACTTCTGTGTATTCCATCTGGTGAGCTCCATGTGTATAGTATCTCTTATGCTGTCTAAAGAAGGTATTTGAAATGAGCAAATCATTGATTTTGCAGAATTCTAGCATGCGTTCTCCAGCATCATTTCTACTACCACGCCATATTTTCCAACTACTGACCCTTCCTTTTTGCTCCAACCTTTGCATTCCAATCACCAGTAATGGTCAATACATCTTGATTGCATGTTAGATCAATTTCAGATTGAAGAAGTTGGTAGAATTCTTCTATTTCATCCTCACTGGCTTTAGTGGTTGGTATGTAAATTTGAATAATAGTGGTATTAACTGGGCTTCCTTGTAGGCGCATGGATATTATCCTATCATAGACAGCATTGTACCTCATGACTGATCTGGATATGTTCTTTCTGACAATGAATGCAACACCATTACTCTTCAATATTTCATTTCCGGCATAGGAAACCATGTGGTTGTCAGACTCAAAATGGCCAATGCCAGTCCATTTCAGCTCACTAATGCCTAAGAAGTCGATGATTATGCATTGTGTTTGATTTTTGACAACTTCCAATTTTCCCAGATTCATATTTCGTACATTCCATATTCCCATTTTCAATGGATGTTTACAGCTGTTTCTCTTCATTTTGAGTTGTGTCCCATCAGCAAATGAAGGTCCCCGTGAGCTTTTCTCCCTTGGGCTTTACTCCATTCGCATCATCACGGTCAAGTTTACTTTGAGAAGGCAGCTCTTCCCCAATCACATTTTGAGTGCCTTCTAACATGAGGGGCTCATTTTCCAGTACTATATCTGACGGTATTTCTCTGCTATTCATAAGGTTTTCAGTGACTAAATATTTGGAAGTAGTTCGTCACTCCTTCTTCCCAGTCTCTCTTCATCTGGAAGCTCATCTGAAACCTGTCCACAATGGGTGACCCTGCTGGTGTTTAAAATACCAGTGGCATAGCTTTCAGAATCACAGCAACTCACAAGCTACCACAGTACAACAAACTGACAGACGAGTGGTGGAATAGTAAGTTAGCTGACAGTATTTCTATTTTTTCCAGCAATTTTCTGAGTTTCTAGTATCTTAAGCTCTGCAATTGGTGATCAGAGGTGAAAAAGACATAGTTCTTGCCTCTGAGTAATATAGTTTTTGTTGATATTAAGTGCCATTGAATTGGTTCCAATTCATAACTACCCTGGCTAGGGTTTCTGAGGAGTGACTGGTGGGTTTGAACTGCTAACCTTGAAGTTCAAATGGACCTTGCAGTCTAGTACATTATCCTGTAGCATGACCCCAGGACTCTGAATCATATGGTAATTCTAGAATAAGTAACAGTAGTTCTGAGTTATGGTGTTGGAAGAAAATATTGAAAGTACCATGGGCTGCCAAAAGAACCAACAGATCTGTGTTGGAGGAAGTGCAGCCAGAGTGCTTCTTAGAAGCCAGGATGGCCAAATTTCATCTCTCATACATTGGACATATTATCAGGAGGGACCAGTTACTGGAGAAGAATATCATGTTTGGTAAGGTGGAGGGTCAGAGAAAAAGAGGAAAACCCCCATTGAGATGGATTGGCCAAGTGGCAGCATCAATGGGCTCAAGCGTGGCAACAATTGTGAAGGTGGCCCAGGACTGGACAGTGTTTCATTCTGTTGTATTTAGGGTCACTATGAATCAGTACTGACTCGATGGCACCTGACAACAACAACAACAATGTAAACAATGTAAATTATGTCAGGACTCCTGGTATGATGCTGTATGATTAAGTACTGGACCACTAACCATGTTTAGTGGTTCAAATCCACCAGCTGCTCCTCAGAAACCCTATGTAAAGTCACTCTACTGATTCTACAGCAGTTAACAACAACTGCTGCTAGGACATTTAACTTTGAATATTATGATGGAATCAGCTAGTGATTGAGAACATAATTTTTGGGTTCAAGACCTGATTTTACCATTTAAGTGAATTTAAGAGAAGTTGTTTAACCTTTCTAATCCTTAATTCTTCAGCTATAAACTGGAAATGAATAACAGTAACTGTGTTGTTGCTTTGAGGTTTAAACAAGATAATGTATATGAAGTAGTTAGCATAATTAATTAATGATTTTAATAATAATACATTCATAGTTGTATTAAGTGATAAAAAAAATTCTTGCCCTGGTTTTTCTCATCTCTTTCACTTCAGCTCCTGGCTTTTCTCTCTATGAATACATTCCATTTTTCATATAATAAGGTGTATCATAGTATTGGTTTTCATGCCTCATGAATGGTGTCTGGTTCAAGAACTTGGGTTTTACAAAGTGACTTTTGGGTATGATGAACACACACTTGAATTCTAATTGCTGTAACAAGGTTACAGGAGAGTAATTCTTAAAGTATGATTTGTGGCCAACTGCCAAGTCATGAGGGTACTGATGTTGGCCTGAGAACTGGTTAAAAAAGGCAGATGCTTCATTTTATTGTTGTAGATAAAGGGCAACGTCATAAACTCAATTTAACAAAGGATTTAGGGTTTCTTAATAGCTTTTAAGGAGTCCTGGTGTGGTGCTGTAGGATAAGCACTGGAATGCTAACCACAAGGTTGGCAGTTCAAACTAAGCACTCGCTCCTTGGAAACCCTATTCAGAGTTGTTATGAGTCTGAACTCACTCTACAGCATTTAACAACAACAACATTAGCTTTCAGGGTTACTAAGGGTTTCTGAAATAAATTAGCTCATTATTCTACTTTGTATTATGTATGTGCACAAACATAGATGAAGTAGCCATAATTGCCCACATGGTTACGTGTATCATCATTGCACCATTCTGGGTCTCTAGTTGACAGTAGTCTCCAATTGCTATTATTTTTGTTTTTCTAGTTGAAAACAATTTAATTAACTCAGTATTTGGTTTTGAGCTATTTCATTAATTCCCCCGTGGATATTGGCACAACAACATAATTTCTGACCTGTTGTTTTCTGCTTGATGTTCCTTAACATACATATGCTGCAGTTCAAAAAGGATTCATTCATACTCTTATTGGGAAAGGAGATATACATTTAAGCTCTGGTAGCATAGTAATTACAATAAATCAGGCTGTGAATCGCAAGGTCAGCAGTTCGAAACTACCAGCTGCTCTGCAAGAGAAAGCTGAAGCTTTCTGCTCCCGTAAAGATTTACAGCCTAGGGAGTCAGAACTGACTCAACAGCACTTAACAACAATTTTTTGCTTCTACAGAAGAAACATTTCTTAGTTATCCCAAAGTCCTATTTGTTCACTAATAGTAATGAATCAGGTAGGGGCATTATGGGATCTTTCCCCTTCATAAGTGTGCTTATGTCAGTTGAAAGCCATTGAATCATGCTCTTCCATGATCACTCAGTGTAGACACATTAGCATCCATGGATTCTGTGGACTCTTACAGCTAAAATGTTGAACATCTGGGAAATGTTTCCATAAGTAATTCACAATCTGAGGATAGAACGAATACAAGCTTTGGAATCATATAATCTTGAATTTGAGTCCTGGCTCTAACATATTTTAGTGCTTGTCTTTGGATGAGTCACTTAATCTTTTAGAATATGTTTACTCTTCTTTTAAATAGGGATAAAAAATAGTTATTTGTCATCTAGACCTAGTGGGATTAAATGAGTTGATCTATATTAATGGTTTAACGCAGTACCAGGCATATAACTTTGTTGTTGCTAGGTTCCATCAAGTTGATTCCAACTCATAGTTACCCCATGTACAACAGAGTAAAACATTGCCCTGTCTTGAACCATTCTCACAATTGTTGTTATATTTGAGCCCATGGTTGCAGTCATTGTGTCAGTCTACCTCATGTGGGGACTTCCTCTAGTTTGTTAACCCTCCACTTTTCCAAGCATTATGTCCTTCTCCAAGGACTTGTCCCTCCTGATACCATGTCCAAAGTATGTGAGAAAAAAATCTCACTATCTTTGCTTCTATGGAGCAATCCCAATTCACTTCTTCCAGAACAGATTCATTTTCTGTTCATTTTCCAGCAGTCCATAACACTTTCAGTATTCTTCACCAACATCAGAATTCAAACACATTGAGTCTTCTGCAATCATCCTTATTCATTGTCCGGCTTTCACATGTATATGTTATTGTTGATACCAATGTTTGGGTCAGGCATACCATGAGCATTGCTTGTGGTTCCAAGCAAAATAAAATCTTTGACAATTTCAATCTTTTCTCTGTTTATTTCGTCCTTCAGTACCATTGGTTCTTAATCACATGCTACCTCTTGAAATGATTTAGCATCGACCAAAATTTTTTTTTGGTACAATTATTCTATATATTCTTTCCATTTACTTTTAAGGCTTCCTGCATTATTCAATAGGTTGTCCATTGAATCCTTCAATACTGCAAGCTTAGGCTTGGTTTTCTCTTTGGTTTGTTTAACCTGAGAAATGCTGAGCATCTTCTTTCCTTTTGTTTTTCTGATTCCAGGTCTTTGTTCATTTCATTATAATACTTGTCTTTGTCTTCTTGAGCTGCCCTTTGACATTTTCTTTTCAGCTCTTTTACTTCATCAGTTCTTCCAGTTGCTTTAGCTTTCTATGTTCAGGACTCTAGCTAGATCAAATTAAATAGGAAAAAAACACAAAATCTACTGACATTGAGTTGATTCTGACTCATAGTGCTCCACTAGGACAGTTAAACTGCCCCATAGGGTTTCCAAGGCTGCCATCTTGACAGAAGCAGATTATCACATCCCCCGCCTTGGAGCAGCTGTTGAGTCTAAACCATCAGTCTTTAGGTTAGCAGCTAAGCATTTAAACCACTGTGCCACCAGGGCTTCTAGATAAGATTTACACATCCTTACATAAGAGTTCTCATTTAAACAGAGATAAATTGACAGTAAAAGGAGGCATTATCAATAATTTCATTGGACATTCACCAGGATTGTTCTAGGCAAACTGTTACCCTATTTAATATTTTTCCATCCCATATCCTGACACGATACTTGTATATAAAGAATTCAAACACTCATTTATAATTCTATTTGGCAGTACAAACCTTAGGTGGCATACCACCAACACCTATAGGGTGACCACTGTGATATATAGTGCTATATTAACAGACCTTCAGTGTACTTGGAGAAAATCTATTTTTCTCGTATGAAAGGGACCAACCAATTGTATGTGCCCATAATGGTGCTTTGGGGACATACAGAACACGATTGCATAATGAAATTTCACAAAGACAAGAACTTGTAAATCAGTGATGAAAGACGGGCACCTCGCTACAAAGTTAGCCTTGACACCACGGGCCTAGCAGGAGGGCAGTTCTGCTAAGCAGGTGGCAGCCACTGCAGCATCTGGATCTGCCCAGGCTGGGAGGATGTCAGAACAGGGCTGGAGGTATAGAAATTGAGTCATGGCGAACAGTAATATGAAACTACAAAGCTAAGCACAGACATTCAATGTTAATCAAGCAGATTCCTTTCAGTTATAACTCTTTTTGTGAGAGTTAGCCTAACTAGAAGTGCTCTCACAGACTATTTCAGAAAGGTTACAGACTTGAAAACCGTAATGAGTAATTTTACTCTGCACATATGGGGTTGCATGAGTTGGAACCAACTCAACAACAACTAATGACAGCATTCATAAATTGGAACAGAATTTTGTAAATGCTTCTACTTGAATATTCAGGAGTTCTAGGTGTTGGAAATAATTAATGAGCTCTGTTACTAACCAAAGCCTGAAAATTCAAGTCCACTCAGAGATGTTTCTAAGAAGGGTCTTGTGAGCTATTCCCCAAAATTCAACCATTGAGAATCCTGTAGAGCACACTTCTACTCTGGCACACATAGGATTTCCATGAGTTGGTTGATTCCATAACAATTGATTTTTGCTTAGATAATCTTTTCAAACATCATGAGGCACACAGCACTTATCTCTGTGAGCTGAATATTTGTTGAGTGCCCATTAAGTGTGCCAGAAAGTCTGCTAGGAGCTGGCCATGACATTATGAACACTACAGATTCCCTGATCTCATTCTTGAGTATGTCTAAAAACTCTCATAGAAAATGGTCCTTTAAAAAATCTTTTTTTCAAGTCATGAAAATGATATCCCCTCTCTATTCTTCAGTTCTTTAAAATGCAAATTCAGGTACTGAACTGATGTCTCCTCAGGCCTCCTCCAGCTCTGAAGTCCTCTGACCCTGTTGTTACTCACTTTGGTCAGGTTGGTATGGTGGGAAATGCCTTCTTTATTAACTTTTCCATTTTTAATGTGAAAAATCTAAATCAAAGCAGCATTGAAATTCTTTCTTTTTTGCATACACTGAATACAAACCAATTAATGCAATTAATGTGTAACAAACCCTCCCATCAGCTTCTTTAGGAAACTACACCCGAAGAGACTGCTTTTTGTAGACCCTTTGTTAATCCGTACCCCAGAGAAACCACACAATGGCACAGCACAATGATGAAGGACACATTTTCTTTTCCTTCTTATTATTCTCAAGTTACATATAGAGAAATGGACCCCAAAGATCACTATTTTCCAGAATAAGATGAAGATTTTGATTCAGTGGTCACTGTTAGAAGGGGAGAACTGGTAGCACTTAGCAAGTCAGTGTAGAAAGGAGAGAAAAAAATGAAACTTTATGTTTCATTCTACCTGCTACCATTATGACCTCTAAGCCTCATAAGAAGTCTATATGGTAAGCATTAATATCTTCCATTTAAAGATGGGAACCTAGGTCTGAGAGAGGCAAAATAAATTATTTATGGTATGAGCCCTGTTGTGGCACTGGAGGATAAGCACTGGACTAGACAAGTATGGCAGTTCAAACCCACCAGTCATTCTTGGAAACCCTATAAAGGGTTGAAAAAGGTTGGAACCGACTTGAAGGCACACAACAACAACAACTCCGACAACAGCTAGTAGTGGCTAGTAAGTGACAGAGTTGGGACATTATCAGAGCTGTAGTTCTTTTAAGTGGTCCCTTTCCTCGAGTAACCCAACATAATGTTTAATCCAATTTAATCTAATTATATATTCAGAAATTAACTGTTGATTCTTCATTTATCATCATACTACATAGAAATAAAACAATGTAAGATGTTCTGATTATAGAGAATTTATTTAAATCCTTTGCCAGAGAATTCTATATTATGTTGGCATTGATGCCTGTTAGTGTTCATTGCTGAGAAATTTTGGATTATAACCTGAACAGTTTGAATATTGTGTTTTGAGGCACTGGGTCTTGCTTAAATTTTATGAAGAATGTTGATATTTTTCTATTAGCAGACAAGTGACTCAGTTGGATTTAGGCTACAAGTTCTAATCAGACTTCTGTGGGTTATGATTTCCATGTCAGTTCTATGTTCACAGCTCTTTCACACATGTACCAACCAGTTGTGAAGACATATGTAAATGCATAGTACAGTGTCAAGTACATATACTGGTAGCTGTTCTCCTAAAATATTCACAGCCTATGTCTCTATATTAAGGAGCTCTGGTAGCGTAGTGGTTACGAATCGAGCTATGAACCTTAAGGACAGCAGTTCGAAACTACCAGCTGTTCCGCAAGAGAAAGATGAGGCTTTCTGCTCCGGTAAAGACTTACCGCCTCGGAAACCCTGTACAGGGTCGCTATGGGTCGGAACTGACTCAAAGGCACTTAACAACAACAACAACATGTCTCTATATTGGAGTCTCGGTGTGGTGCTGTGAGTTAATACACTGTACTGTGAGGTCGATTTGAACCACAAGGTTGGCAGTTCAAGCTCACCAGCTGCTCCTCAAAAACCCTGTACAGGGTTGCTATGAGTTGGGTTGACAGCACTTAACAACAACCACATGTCTATATTAATGAGCTCTGGTGATGCAGTGATTAAGTGCTTGGCTGTTAACCCAAAGGTCTGAGATTTGAATCCAGTTGCTTGGAGGGTCGCTATGAGTCAGAATCGACTCAACAGTAATTGGTTCAGTCTTTGTTCTGTTTAGTTGTCTAGTATGTCTATGTAGTCAAACTAAATTGTATGATTGAGGAATTATTTGTTTGAAAAGACTAGACTATGAGCTAGGCCAAATAAATGAGGCAATAATTCATTTAGCATTAGCATGGTAAAGAAGAATGAACACATTCTGTGGATTCAGATGGAAACTAGAATATCCGTTTGAACACTTGATAGTAATGTGACTTGGGGTCAGTAGCTCCAACACTCTGAGTTTCTTTTCAACCTCTGAAAAGCATTATAAATACAGTAATACTCATAATGTAGGATTTTTTAGGATTAAGTAAAAATGTATAAGTATTGAAATAAAGATATATAAAGCATTTAGTGTAGTACCTGGAACATAGGAAGTATTCAATGTATATTTTTATTATTAATTTAAGAAAACACGCACTTTCTTAATAAGTTACTTAAAAATAAAGAAAAATAGTGATAATTCCAGTGCACATAACAAAGTCCTAGTTTTGTTTGATTTTGTCTTCCAGCCATGATCTCTTAGTGAAAGGTGCTGACCTGGCTATGTTGGGCTTAAACCTTGTCAATGACAAAGAGAATCAAAAGAATTACCCCTAGGAATTTACGTGATTGGGTCTCTCTTATCTCTCTGACCTTATTTCATACCAAACCCAACCAACCCACTACTGTTGACTCAGTAGAAGGGTCCCATAGAGTGTCTAAGGCAGATCATCTTTACAAGCGCAGAAAGCCTCATCTTTCTTACAAGGAGTGGTTGGTGAGTGAGAACTACCAATCTTGTGATTTCCTTATTTCATATCATTGGTCCTTAATTTACTGCTACTGGAACTTTGTTTTCATTTCTCACATATTCCAACCTCAGGATACCAGCTGAACCTTCTTTCACCAAACTTTCACAGGGCTGTTGCTTTCTCATGATTTGGGTGTCAGGGGAAAATATAATCTCGCAATGAAGACATCCCTGATCTGTTCACAGGCCTACCCTCACCCATATTGCCCATTCTATTACCCTGACTAATTTTATTTACAGCATTTATGACAATCTGAAATTACATTATCTCTTTATTTAGGGTATTGTCTATTGTCTATTTTTATGTAATAAAATGCCAAATCTGAGGCAAATATTTTTTAATTCCTACTGTAATATCCCCAGAGAATGCAATAATGTCTGGCATCTCACAGGTTTTAAAATATTTATTCAATGAGTGAATAAACAAACTTTTCATTTTGAGGTCTAAAGTTTCTAAATTGCTCTATTTTACTAGGAGAAAATCCACAATATTATTGGTACATTATTTGGACTTTTATGAGTCGGGCTGCTAATCTCACAGTCAGCAGTTCAAAATTACCAGCCATTCCACGGGAGAAAGATAAGGCTTTCTGCTCCCATAAAGAGTTACAGCCTCAGAAACCCTATACAGGGTCGCTATGAGTCAAAACCAACTCCACAGCACATAACTACCACCACCAACAAACATTCAATATTTTATTAGCATACCTTAGTAAAGTTTACATTTAAATTGGTTCCTTTTCAAATTAAAGGCTTTCTACATTTAAATGTTTGTTTTTATTGTGGAAGAAACCAATAAAAATAGTAAGTCATTAAATAGTCAACTTCTTAACATTCAGCACCTGTGTATGGTGTGGCTACATGAAAGCTGAGTGAGGGGGGGCTCTCTACATTATGTTGCAATCACAGAATACTAGCAACACCTGAGATTGCAGCAACCCACATAATCTGTTCATGTGTGGTCCGTGTCATTGCTCCTCAAGGAAAAGCAGCCTTAGCTTTGTGGAAGGCTAGTTGGGACCCCTGACAGAAAGCCAGAGCCAGACACAAATACATTTAAGTAATAAAACTCTGTGATGCTTTTGGCCAACTTCAGTATGTAACACAACTGAAAATGAACAGAATTCTGGTGTTAGATTTCAGGCCAAGAAAGCTTCCCCATCACTGGTCATTACAGTTGTCATATTTCAATTCCTTTGGTCCATTTCATTTGGCAGGATTTGTTCAAGACATGTCTGGTAATGATTTATCCTGCTCACTAATGAGCTCTTCCTCCAGCAGAACAGTTCCTCCCACACTCGGGTCAGAGTCATTAGCAGAATGATCTGGAAGATGGTTCAAGAGCTTGGGAGACTGAATTGACAGAAGGAATTTGGGCTCCCAAGTTACCCAGTTGTGAAGAGTTACAAAGTCACTTTAAATCTCATAAGCTCTGCTGTCCCAGTAAAACAGACATTTTTTAAAAAATTACTAAGTATTTGCTTCATGATAAACATGCTAATTATATAGTCCTGAGGGTTGAAAAATGGATTTAAAAAACTATCCCACTACAAAGCCCCATTCCCAAGAGATTGCTAGTATTGTGAGTTTTCTTAGCATCCATCTAAAGTGCTCTAAATGTAAACAAGCATAACCTACATCTATGCTATCACAGATAAATAGATAGATGAATAGGTATAGGATTAATAAAAAATAGATAAAGCATACTTCCTGTGCTTATGTAATAGGGCAGATTCCAATGATGGTCTTACTATCTAATCCTTCCTACAGCTTTGCAGTGCTTTTTTGCAGTGGGTCGTTGACCTATATCCCAGCCTGTAACATTGTCTCAGCTATATCACCTGCTGTGGTCAATAGAATATTAACAGACTTGAAAGACAAGGTATTTGAAATGGCATTGAAGCCTGTTTTCTTGTACTTTTGCATATGCTTAGACTAGCCTAGAGTTGACTTTTCCCAGTCACCCAGCTCAGCCCAGCATAGATCAGCCAACAGTCTGGCACCTCTCATATATGTGAGTGAACCCAGCCAAGACCAGCTAAGCCTTCTAGCCATTCCCCTCCATTTTATCCTGGATCTTGGGCAATTAACACATATTCGGTCACAGAGGTTTGATGATTGTTTTTTGAGCAACGTTATTGTGACAGCAAATAACTGATACATATGTCTTAGAACTCTTTCCATAGTGATGCATAGAGATTCTACCTCATTTATTTTAATTACTGCAAAACATTCTATTGCACGAAAGCACTCTAATTTATTTAACTCATCATCTTTCAATAGCATTCAAGTCATTTCTACAGTTTGGCTAGCCAAATATCACTGCAAAGAACATACTTCGATATCTTTGTATACTTGGCATATTCATCCAAAGGATACATTTCTAGAGGTAGAATCACTGAGTCAAAGGACATAAGCATTTTAAATTTTGCTAGTGACGGTCATAAAAATTCACTTCTAAAGGGTCCGTGCCAGGTCTTGATTTTATTTCAGTCTCTTCTAGAGTAATGCATCTTTTTGAAAGAATGTTATAGGAGTTTGATATTTATTAACTCCTAAAATTTATTAACTTTTTAGCTCATAATAATTTCTGTTTTCACATTACACAAAATATTGACTAGTGCCATCATTGTTTTGATTTTGATTTACAGAGCTTCTCCTCCCCCCGCCCCCCCAATTTCAAAAGATAAGAATGTATATCCTTTATGTCAGACTGCTTTGTTCTGCCGGTTTGGCCTGGCAAATTCCCATAAAGGTCTGGGATTCCAAGGTTTCAGTTCCAAGACTCAGGTGATAGCAAAAGGCTTAGGGGACATTGGTGGCAAAACTTAGCCATAGCCCACATTACATCTCTCTTCATTGGCTTCTCAGGGTGTTAGAGTTTACCAGAAGTCAGTCTGAGTCAGGGTTTTGCCTTTAGGTACTGTGTGAATTTGGGCATTTTTTATAAATCTATAGGCCTCCATTATCTCATTTGTACAAGAAGATAGTGATATCAATATTCATCATTTTGTGAAATCTAGTAGCCTTTTCACATCTGTTGCTGTTTGGGAATAAACAAAATCATGGGATAGCCACTGGGCCAACTTTTACCCCAAGGATGAGAAATCTTGTGAAGTGGAAAGCCCACCACACACCTGGTTTTAAATATTGCCTTGCCTCTTACAGGCTGAGTGAACTTGAGTCTGGGTCAGCCGATCTTGCTGCACGTTGTTTCCTCTGTAATAAATAGGACATAAAATAGATCTTGGAGTACTGGTCTGGTTCTGTAGGATAAGAACTACATTGCTAACAGGGCTGCTATGAGTCAGAACCAACTCAGCGGCACTTAACGACAAAGCAGATCTTATGTGATTTGTGTGAAGATTAAATCTACTGCCTCTGAAGCACCTATCATAGGGTCTGGTACATAGTACGTACTCAGTTCTTGTTGTTAAGTGCCATTGAGTCAGTTCCAACTCATAGTAACTCTGCATAGAGCATTCCAAGGAATGCTGGTGAGTTTGAATCACCAATCTTGTGGTTCAAACTGACTTTATGGTCAAGCGCTTATCTTATGGTGCCATACCAGGATTCCAGGGACTCAGTTGTTGTTGTATTTAAGTGCCATCGAGTTGGTTCCGACCCATAGCAACCCTGTATAGGGTTTCCAAGCAGCAACTGGTGAGCTTGAACCACTAACCTTGAGGTTCAAGCCAACCTGGCAGTCCAGCGCATTAACTGCAGCACCACACCAGGCACTCAGTAGTGTTACTTAATATTTTCATGTGTGTGGTCGTTGTTTTCCCTCAGCATTTTCTTTTACAGTGAGTTCTCTGACTCAGGGAACACATTTTTGCATGTATTTTCACATCTCTGAAGATGGTCTGTGACTCAAAATCAATGATATCTTCCCACTGCTGTCAGCCAGCCACAGTTACAATGTAATTGTCATGATCTGTGCATGCAGAAAGTTGGTGGCACAGCTGGACAACTGGAACATCCTGATGTCTCAGTCTACAGCCTATCCAAGGGGCACTTGAGAAAGGATTAAGGTTCCTGCCTACTGTCTGAAAAATGCTATTGTCTAAAAACGGATAAAGCTATTATCCTTTCTATCAGTCACACCCAGCATGCATTAAACACTTAACAGGTAAAGGAATCTGGGCTAAGACCCAGAAATGCAAAACCCTTGGGTGTCTTACAATATCACCAGGGAAACAGGGCATAGACATAAAGCATAATTAGCTGTACAGAGCAGTCTGTGGTTGCTGTCAAAGAGAGAGTGCAGACACTGTGTAAATACTTCAGGGCCAGAGGAAGGAGGCATGGCTGTGAGGACGAGGGTTCAGAGACAGCCTCACAAAAGAAGTCAGACATGGTGAGGCCTTAAAAAAAAGGATAAGACTTAGTAGGAGAGGGAATGGGTATGTGGCTTGGGGGATGGTTGGAACAAAGGAGCAGTGAAAAAAAACAACAGTGGGTGTGAAAAAAATGTAAGTAGTCTGTTTGGAATCATCAGGTTCACTGAGTAGAGTCGTAGCGTAACACGTGAGGCATGAGAGCTAGGGCCAGGTTAGATGGTGACCTAGAACTCCCATTGTACGTCCCTCCTTATTTTTCATTCATAACTTAATGATGCAAATACTTGCAGATGATTGTCATTTAGATCACTGAGAATACGAGAGAAATCTCTTCTTCATGGATGATTTGACCTGATTGTTCACAGCTAGAAGACAATTTATCCTGATCTCTGACTATGACTGGAAACAATGGCATAATTATCAACCTCTCAAAAATGAAGATCATTATTTTAGGCAGATGCCCTTCAAAATGTAACTGGTTCAATTTGATAACATCAGGGACCAAGTTGATTCATTTGGTTACTAAGAAGTGTTGTTGAGACATTTCTACAACCACGGTAGGCAACTGGTAACACCTGCTTTGAAGATCACAAAAACTATTATCACTCTCGTTGGATGGCATACAACTCTTAAGATACAGTCAAATATTTGCTTATGTACTAGACCCAGGACATATCTTAAGTATGCCTGATACTAAGAAAGGGAATCCACTGACCATAGACAGAGTCTTTCCTTATTGAGGTTCCTCAAAGTCCATTAAGGGTGAACATTACCTTTGGAATGAGACCTGAGACTCTGACCAACCTAGTGAAAATTGCAACCTGACTCCAAACCACCATGCCCCTACATATCTTAGACAGTTTTCTCTGCTTTGTTTTATCCATAGGACTTGTCACCTTGTTGTTGTTAAGTGACATCAAGTCAGTCTCTGACTCATAGTGACCCTGTATAGGGTTTCCAAGGAGCAGCTGGTGAGTTTGAACCGCTGACTTTGTAGTTCAAAACAACCTTGCAGTTGAGTGCTTATCCTACAGTACCATATCAGGACTCCTATTAGAATACAATATACTCCTTCTAGTGTACTATATAATATAATCATTGGTCATATGTCTTATCTACCGAGAATATAATTGTCACAAGGGCAGGAATATTTATCTGCTTTGTTATTACTGTATTAGGGAGTCTAGAACAGCACCTGAAGTTTGAAATGCTCAAATATTTGGATAAATTATTGGGTTTTTACTCAGCAATAAAAGTCTGGACCTTATGGAGGAGACAATTATATGAATGGATTGATGCTGTACAATAAGCACTGGTCTGCTAACCAAAAGGCTGGTGGTTCAAATCTACCAGCCACTCCTTGGAAACCATATACAGGGCTGCTGTGAGGTGGAAGTAACTTGATGGCACTTAACAACAACATCACAGGAGTGGAAGCATGGACCAGATGACTCCTGGGATCACTTCCAAATATGATTCTGTGGTTTCATTTTGTTCTTTATTTTAGGAATGTTTGACTTTATGTTACAAACAATGAGGAATAGTAAAAGATAAGAAATTAATGCAATATGCCATCAGCTGTCTCTAATGATACCATAAACAAAACAAAATAATACACCAGTTGCCAGTGAGTTGATTCCTACTCATGGTGACCCACGTGCATTAGAGTAGAACTGTGCTTCAGAGAGCTTTCAATGACAGGTTGTTTTGTTTTGTTTTCAGAAATAAATAGGCAGGGCTTTCCTCTAAGGTACTTCTGAGTAGACTCAGACCTCCAGCCTTTTGGTTAGCAACTAAGGACATTAACCATTGACATTACATTAACCATACTAGAGACTTCATCTAAGGATACCAGGGAAGTCTTTTTACTCAAAAATAACTTTGGGTCACAAAAACCAATAGAAGAAGATATAAGTACATTTGTATACCTCTCACTTACAAAAAATAATTCTGTCTATTGTTCTCACCCATGGAGTTTGAAATTGGGTTGTTTGTATACACTGGGACAATAATCAAATTCACAAGTTCATTTACTGGATTACAACTTTTTATAAGGAATCTCTGAACAAATGCCACCCAACCCAATTATTAAATTCACACAGAACTCACTGTAATCCCCCGTAAGTCATGTTGCAATTTTTAAAAATGTGTAAGAGTGAATGCCGTATATGAAGGTAAGAGTTGCGTTATATTTTGTCCTGTGCAATAGCTGAGCTAAGGGCCATTTTCAGCATCTTCCTCAAAGGAAAAAAAAAATTCTGTAGACCTCTACCTGGTGTGGCTCTCACCTAGCATGGATGGAGAGAAATCTGAGGACATCTTGCTCAAGTTCATTAGCAAGTTACTCGCTAGGGAATGGGAAAGATGGCAGCATGTAACCTACTTATCCTCTGGCTTAGAGTTTTGGAAAACTCCTCTAATTTCAAAAGTACATTTCCCAGCTGTTATCCTTATTATCAGATGCACCTAGCAGCTGTCTTGCTATGCTCAGCTAGCTAGAGGACCGAAAGGATAGGCACCTGATACCTTGAAATTCATTGTAGGTGGACAAATTTAGTCCTATTCGTTTAAAACATTTCACTGAAATTTGTTATTTAAAAAAGTGTGTAGATTGATGTAAGATAATCTTTACATTTATAATTTTAACACAAAAAAGATCTCCGAATGTCTTGTTAAAACCAGACAAGGTTGTTGTTGTTAAGTGTTGTAGAGTTGGTTCTAACTCATAGAGCCCTTGTAAAGGGTTTCTGAGGAGTGGCTGGTGGGTTTGAACTGCCTATCTTGCAGTCAGCAGTCTAGTGCTTATCCTACATCACCACACCAGAACCAAACAGTAGACTAGCTTAACTGGTAAAGAATGTCAGCCTGGAACACTGTGTTCTTTTAAGATCTGTCTCCGTGGGATCAAATTGACAATAGAGAGGAAGTTTAGGGTGCAGTGAACTTAGGTTAATTGGGGGGGGGTGTGTGGGTACAGCTGGGAAAAGGAGGCCGAGAACAGTTGCACAACTCAAAGAATGTAATCAGTGTCACCCAATTGTACATGTAGCCATTATTGCATTGGCATGTGTTCGACTGTATGTATTCTCAACAACAGTAAATATAAAATAAATTAGTTTTAGGTACACTGATCATAAGCACACAGAATTAGGCATTTTTATAATGTAATAACACCTGTGTAATAACACCCAAATCAAGAAACAGAAGAACCTCGCCAGCAGCTCAGAAGCCCCCTTGTGACCACTTCTAATTACTGCCCACCCACACCAAGAACTATCACTGTTTCTGAGTAATAGCAGTATGGGTTAGTTTTATCTGCTTTTCGTTCTTTATATAAACAGAATCATACAAACTGTACTCTTTTGTATATGGGTTCTTTTTATCATCATTATTCTTATGAGCTATATTCATATTTTATATGGATTGTTCATGAGAATGAATAATCTATAACTATACCCATATAAAAAATATATATATATAATATTGGGTATAATTATAGATTGTTCATTTTCACTTCTGAGAGGCATTTGGACAGTTTGGAGTTTGGAGTGTAGGGCAATTGCAAATAATGTTGCCAGGAACATTCAAGTTGTAGACTTTCAGTCAAAATATGTAGACATTTCTATTGGCTATACAACTAGGAGAGGTATTGCAGGTTGTGATACACTTCTATAAGTGAACTGATTGTTTTCTCCAAAATGGAAAACATGCATAAATAAATAAGAAAATAATATGTGAGCATAAGTCTCTTAATGATTTCATAAGAGGGCTTCCTTCCATAGAATTCCCTACTCCTGGCTCCATAAAGAATGCACCTGTCCTTATCTCTTCCAAAGGGTGGGTGGTGGAATATAGTGAGATGTAAATGTTGCTGTCACCACAGAAACTCACAAAGAATAGTATTCTCTCAAATCAAAGCATCTAAGTGTTAAGTTAGACCATTGCTTCGTGTTCCAAGAAATTATCCTATTTACACCTACCTCTGTAGCAAACAGTAGTACTGAAGAAGGAAGGAGGGCAAGGGACATAATTAAAATTTACACTTGCATATCACTCTCCATCTGCAAAGTACTTCCTAGATATTAACTAATTAATCCTCTGAGTCACTCATCCTGCTCCCCTACCCTTCATCCCCACCCTGGAGCAGGTGGCATCTCCATATTATGCCACTCATTTGCAAACAGGTAAACACAAGAACAGGTTATGCCATTTCCTTGATGAGGTCCAGGAGTGTAAAATAAATACTTTGTTGCCTGGGGCCTTCATGAAATAAAATTACTACATCCTTTAGGCCTGGAGATTCAAATTGCATAAATAAAACCTCTGAAGAATTTTTGTCACATATGACACGAAAAGATGGATTCATTGTCGGGTTTGTTTAATGAACTGTCATAGTGGTTGCTCATGAATATCAATGATGTGATAGCTCCTGGGAAAGTAGAGTAAGAAACATAAGAAAGAAAATTGCTAAATGTTTGGTAACGTGGGACCAAGCAAAGACTATTAAGGCGTACTCTGTTATTGGATTTTGTTGTCCTTTCTTTTTTGGTCATCATTCTTGTTGATTTTTTGTTTGTTTGTTTTTAATATTCAATCAAAAGAAAAAATGATTTAATAAAATAGGTTAGAAAATAGAAGTATGGGTGACATGACACATACATTTATAAATAGAAAACAATGTAATATCTGTTCCTTCATGTATATGTAATTAGACAAGAGCATCATGTTATGAATTTCATCTTATTTAAAACAAACGGAAAAACAATATCCAGGTAAATTCTAGTTGTGTCTATCCAGAAATTAACTATTAATCACACGTAGTTTAAGATGTAGCATTCTAATGGGAAAAATGTTAGGCCTGTGGAAATGTTCTGTCTTTTTATATTTACTATTTATAAAAATGGAGTCATCTACTTTAATTTTAGATACAACCTACATTTGTAAAACCAGGAGCCAGAAAAGTAATCAGAACCAGTGATTATACCAGACAAAAAAAGATTTCTTCCTGAGGCTACGTTCTGCTCTGGTTCTATGCATACTGCTTTCTGCCTTCCTAGGACTTTTTTGGTGCATATTAAGGACACCATGGGTTCCTTAGGGCTTTGAATATAGGGTGGGAGGGTGCAGAAAGAAAGGAAATAAATTGTTATTAGGCTTGATAAGTTTGGTCAAAAAAGAAATTTAGATGCTTTGTCTTTGATTTTTCCCCTTCCATCCAGACACTGCTGAGATGAAAGTCCGTATCAGAAACTACTAAAGAAAAATAACACTGAGTCAACATCCTCAAGGAACACACACACACAAACACACACACACACACACACACACACACGGGCGTCCTGGGGTTACACATATGATCTGTTTTTACATATACCATTAAGTCAAATTTGTATGTCAGTCTGATCAGTCTCATATTTAGCCTGACTTTAGTGCAAGAAAAGACTCAAAAGCTTTTGAGTAATTTAAAAATTGCACCTGCAGAAAGAGGTGATTGTGATGAAGAATTTGTAACAAGTTGGGGTTAATTCAATCACTTCAAAGTAACAGCAAATTTATATAGCATTAGATTGAAATTAGAAGTCTGCAAATCCGATATTTGTAACTCAGGAACTGCCTGTACACACACACACACAGATATGTATTACATATTTGTATATTTGTATGCTGTTGTTCTTGTTAAGTGTTAAATTAGTTCTGACTCACAGTGACACTGTTTAGGGTTTCCAAGGAACAGCTGGTGGCTTTGAACTGCTGGCATTGCAGTTGCCAGTCTAGTGCTTATCCTATAGTGCCACACCAGAATTCGTATATATGTATATGTACATATGTGTATATATGTATATGCATCCAACACTCAACTGTCAGTTTGTCACACTCTGGTGGCTTGTCTATTGCTGTGATAAAGAAAACTATGCCATCAGAATTTTGAAGGTTGGCAGGGTCACCCATGGTGGAAAGGTTTCAGCTAATCTTTCAGAGTAAGACAGACTAGAAAGAAGGAGAGGTGGACTTCTTCCAAATATTTAGCGACTGAACACCTTATAAATAGCAGTTAAATACTGTCAGATAGTACCAGAATATTGTCAGATATAGTGCCAAAAGATGAGCCCCTCAGGTTAGAAGGCACTCAAAATACAGATGGGGAAGATCTGGCTCCTCAAAGTAGAATTGACTGTTAAGATGCAAATGGAATAAAGCTTTAAGGACCTTCATTTCCGGATGTAGAACAACTCAAAATTAGGAGAAACAGCTGCAAACATCCAATAATAATTGTAACATAGGATATATGAAGTATGAATCTAGGAAAATGTAAAGTTGTCAAAAATGAAATGAAAAGCATAAACATTGATATCCTAGGCATTAGTGAGCTGAAATGAACTGGTGTTGGCCATTTTAAATCTTACAATCACATGGTTTACTATGCTGGGAATGACAAATTAAAGCGGAATGATGTGGCATTCATAATCAAAAAGAACATTTCAAGATTTATCTTGAAGTATAATGTCTGTAATAGGACAATATCTGTGCGCCTACAAGGAAGACCAATTAATATCACTATTATTCAAATTTATGCACCACCCACTAAAGCCAGTGAAGATTAAATTGAAAAATTCTACCAACTTCTTCCACCACTCGTATGTCAGTTTGTTGTACTATGGTGGCTTGTGAGTTGCTGTGATTCTGGAAGCTATGCCATAGGTATATTAAATACCAGCAGAAGCAGGGTCACCCACGGTGGACAGATTTCAGGTGAGCTTCCAGATGAAGACAGACTAGGAAGAAGAAGAGACAAACTACTTCCAAATATTTAGTCACTAAAAACCTTATGAATAGCAAAGAGACACTGTCAGATATAATAGTGCCAGAAGATGAAACCTCAGGTTAGAAGGCACTCAAAATACGACTAGGGAAGAACTGCCTCCTCGAAGTTGACAAATTTACACGACATCCACTAAAGCCAGTGAGGATGAAACAGAAGAATTCTACCAGCTTCTTCAATCTGAAATTGATCAAACATGCAGTCAACGAATATTGATAATCACTGGTGATTGGAATACAAAGGTTGGAAACAAACAGGAAGGATCAGTAGTTGAAAAATATGACCTTGGTGATAGAAATGATGCTGGAGATGACACAATATAATTCTGCAAAACCAATGATTTGTTCATTTCAAATACCTTTTTTACAGCATAAGAGATGCCTATACACATAGACCTCACCAGATGGAATACACAGAAATCAAACTGACTACATCTGTAGAAACTGATGGTGAAAAAGCCCCATATCATCAGTCAAAACAAGACCAGGGGCAGATTGTGGAACAGACCATCAATTGCTCATATGCAAATTCAGGATGAAGCTGAAGAAAATGAAAACAAGCCCATGAGAGACAAAATATGACCTTGAATATTTCTCACCTGAATTTAGAGTTCATCTGAAGAACAGATTTCATACATTAGACTCTAAAGACTGAAGACAAGAAGAGTTGTGGGATGACATCAAGAACATCATACAGAAAGAAAGCAAAAAGTCAATAAGAAGACAAGAAAGAAGGAAGAGATCAAAATGGATGTCAGAAGAGACTCTGAAACTTGCTCTCCAGCATAGAGTTTCTAAAGCAAATGGAAGAAATGAGAAGTTACAAGAAATGAACAGAAAATTTCAAAGGTCAGCTCAAGAAGACAAAGTCAAATATTAAAAAGAAATGTGCAAAGATCTAGAATTAGAACCCCAGTAAGGAAGAACA
>NW_006408561.1:2510829-2539422 GCF_000296735.1 Chrysochloris asiatica
AGATTAGAGTCAGATTCAGATGATGATGTGGAACAATGGATATCATTGCTGACTTCAAATGGATCTTGGCTGAAAGCAGAGAAAGCCAGAAAGATGATTACCTGTGCTTTATTAATTATGCAAAGGCTTTCAACTCTGTGGATCATGACAAGCTATGGACAACAATGCAGAAAATGAGTATTCTGTAACACTTAATTGTACATAGACCAAGAGGCAGTCATTCCAACAAAAGAGGGGACATTGAATAGTTTAAAATCAGCGTGTGGAAAGGCATGTGCCAGGGTTGTATTCTTTCACCATAGTTGTTCAATTTGTACGCTGAGCAAATAATCTGAGAGGCTGGATTATATGAAGAAGAATGTTGCATCAGGATTGGAGGAAGACTCATTAACAACCTTCAATGTGCAGATGATACAACCATGCCTGCTGAAAGTGAAGAGGACTTAAAATACTCACTGATGAAGATCAATGAGCATAGCCTTTGGTATGAGTTGTACCTGAATGTAAAGAAAATAAAAATCCTCACCACTAGACCAATAAAACAAATCCATATAAATGGAGAAAAGATTGAAGTTGTCAAAGATTTCGTTTTGCTTGGATACATCAACACTCATGGAATCAGCAGCCAAGAAATCAAATGATGTTGCATTAGGCAAATCTGCTATGGCAGACCTCTTTAGTGGTGAAAAGTAAATATGTCAGTTTGAGGACTAAGGTGCACCTGATCCAAATCATGGTATTAGACCCCCAAAGAGATGGATTGGCCAAGTGGCAGCATTGATAGACTCAAGCATGGCAACAATAGTGAGGTTGGCCCAGGATCGGGCAGTGTTTCGTTTTACTGTGCATAGGGTTGCTATGAGTTGGTATTGATTCGATGGCAACTAACAACAATAACAACAATATGAATGTAGAAGTTGGACAGCAAATAAGGAAAACCATAGGATAATTATGCATTTGAGTTATGATGTTGGAGAAGACTATTAAAGGTATCACGGACTGCCAGAAGAATATACAAATCTATGTTGGAAGAAGTACATCCAGAATGTTCCTTAAAAGCCATGATGGCCAGATTTCGCCTCTCATACTTTGGACATATTATCAGGAGGAACCAGTCCCTGGAGAAAGAAATCATGCTTGGTAAAATGGAGGAACAGCAAAAAAGAGGAAGACTCCCAATAAGATATATTGGCACAGTGGCAGCAACATTGGACTCAAGCGTAGCAGCAATTGTGAGGATGGCCTAGAACCGACTTGATGACACCTAAAAACAACAACATGTATTTGTCTATGCAAGCTCATATTAAGTGTCTTCGAATTGATTCTTAATCATAATGACCCTGTACAGGGTTTCCAAGGAACATCTGGTGGGTTTGGACCACTGACCTTGTGGTTCGCAGTCCAGTACATATCCTACAACACCATACTAGGAATCCCTGTATATGTATATATACACCGTGTACAAACACATGGCGGTGGTGATGGTAGTGTGCTGCTGAGTCAGTTCTGACTCATAGTGACCCCATGATTTCTGAGGCTATAAATCTTTATGGGAGTAGAAAACCTCTTGTTTCTCCCACGGAGCATTTGGTAGATTTAAATTGCAGGCTTTGTGGTTAGAAGCCCAGCTCATAAGACCTTGTCATTAGTAGGCCAGCTCACTGTACTACTAGGACTCCTTCTATATCTATATATACACACACATATGCATGTTTATGTATGTATATGCATATTACATGTATATATAAACATGTGTGTGCAGGCAGTCCCCAGATTACAAACAGGTACACATATACAAACATGAGGGGTTTTAAAATATACATATGGAATTAAAAGACTGGAAAATTTCCACCAACTTTTTGAAGCCCCTTCATCATTGCTTTTATTATTGTTAGGTGCCAGTGAGTAAATTCCAACTCATGGCAACCCATGTGATAAAGTATAACTATCCCATAGAGTTTTCTAAGCTTATTTTCATGCGAGAAGATCACCAGATCTTTACTTCCACAAAGCCACTCAGTAGATTCAAACCACGAGCTTTTTAGTTAACAGTGGAGACCTTAATCATCATGCCAGTAGGGCTCCTAATAGATGAATGAATAGATAGATAGATAGATAGATAGATAGATAGATAGATAGATAGATAGATAGATAGATAGATAGATAGAGGAATCAATTAAATAGGATTATAGCATTTGTCTAAATTACAAGAAAGAAAAGAAAAGAACCTTCTGCAATAGAGTGGTTTGAAGAAGTCTGAGGAGGGATCCCACCCCACTGTACTCCCTCCCCACAATACATAGACTTGCCCCCAACATATAAAATACTTTAACAGAAATTCAGAGTGCTACTCCAAGCAAACAAGGACTATCCTGAGATTCTATGAAGAGAGAATTTAAAGCTTGAGTGTTAGGTATGAACTGAAATAGAAAAGACCAAGAAGTAGAATCTTCCTTAGGCCCAGGATTTTAATACCAATTTGAGGTACAAACTGAGCATCTCCTATGAAAAAGGCACTTTTGTGTTTTAAAGAGAGTTTGAGGAGTAGAGCATTTAATTCTAAACTAAATGAAGAGTGTGAGGGAAAAAACACTAAAAGGAATTTGTGAGGACTAGTAGTGAATTAGGAAAAACAGGTATGACTGAAGTATGAGCATTGCATATGGGAAAGGAGGAGGCAGAGCAGTCTTGGAATAAGGAAGCATTTTCTAATCTTGAGTGCTACAGAAGGTCATAGAAGATGAAGTCTGAGAAGCAATTGGGTTTGACAGTTAGGAAGTCTTTGGTGATGTTTAGGAGAGTGGTTTCATTTGGTGGGCGGAGGGAGAAAATGTATGGAAACCACATTCAGGTCTGAGTGTGCAGTGAGAAAGAATAGGTAGCTGAGTAGTGAAGGTGGGTTAAAAAAAAAAAAAATTAAAGGTAGTCAGACTGAATAAAGAATTTTGTTTGGTGGTTGCTGTTGTCTGAAGACAAAAGATATGTTTATAATGTTTGCAGGCAGACAATTCTCATAGAGAGAGACTTTGGAAAATAAATGACAATAACAGATGGAACATAAACTAGAAGAAGTCTGGAAAGATTGAACTCAAAGTAGGTAGGAGGGTAAACACCAGAATGAGGTAGGTAGAAGATTGTTTGATTGTTTTTAGTATTCCAAAATATAATTTAATACCTCAGGTATTACTAATGAGCCATGCTAGGATAACAGGTTATAGCAGTTCAAATCTACCGGCCGCTCCTCGGGAGAAAGATGAGGCTGTCTGCTCAGAAATCAATCCTACACAGGGTCTCTATGAGTTGCAACTAACTTGAGCACAAAACCACAACCACTACCTCCAGGAATTACTAGTGCTAGATGTCTGTTGTCTGTCAGATATCATTCCTTTATAGGTGATTTGTCTTTCTGGTATGTTGTTTTTGTTGAGGTTGTTAGGTGCTGTAGAGTTGGTTCTTACTAACAGCAACCCTATGAACAACAAACAAACCACTGCCAAGCTCTGTGCCATCCTCACAATCATTACTGTGTTGAAGCCCATTGTTACAACCATTGTGTCAATCCATCTCGTTGAGGGTCTCCCTCTTTTTTGCTGACCCTCTCCTTTACCAAATATGATGTCCTTCTCCGGGCATTCATCTCTCCTGATAGCATGTGCAAAGAACATTGATGAAGGTCTTTCCATCCTTGCATCTAAAGAGCAATCTGACTGTATTTCTTCAAGATGGATTTATTTGTTTATTCTTCTGGAAGTTCATGGTATATTCCATATTCTTCACTAACAATATAGTTCAAAGGAATCAATTTTCTTTGGTCTTCCTTATTCATTGTCTAGTTTTCACATTTTTATTCTGTCAGTTGGTTAATTATTTATTTTTGCATAACAAATTAATCTAAAGTCTAGTGACTTAAAACAGTAAATATTTATTATCTTACATAGTTTCTGTGGTTCAAGAACCTAAAAGCAGTTTAACTAGCGGATTCTGGCTCAAGGTCTCTTATGAAGTAACAGTCAAGATGTTGACTGGGGAAAGACAGTCCATATTCATAGATTATAAGACTTAGTGTTGTGAAAATGTCAGTACTATCCAAAGAATTGTATAGATTTAATACAATTCCTATCAAAATTCTAATAACATTCTTTACTGAAATGGAAACCTAATCCTCAACTGTGTATTGAAAAGAGAGAGGCCCTGAACAACCCAATTTAGAAAAGCAAAGTAAAACAATGTACCTCACACTTACCAATTTCAAAATATACCACACAGCTACAATAATCAAAATGGCCTGGAATTGGTTCAGTGGTAGACACACAGACCAATATAATAGAATTGAAAGCCCAGAAAGAAAAAAATACATATATAAACAACTGATTTTTTACAAGGATTCTAAGTGCATTCAATCAGAAAGGAACAGTCTCTTCAATAAATGTTACAGGCAAAACTGGATTTCCACATGCAGAAAAATGAAGTAATCCTATAAGGCTTTTATCACAAAAAAAATAAATAGATAACCTACAGACTGGGAAGCCATATTAGATAAGAGTCTAGTATCCAAACTATATATATAATTCCTATCACTTAACAAAATAACAAATCGCCCAATTTCAAAATAGACAAAGGACATGAACATACTTCACCAAAGAGGATATTCAAGCAGTCAATAAACACTGGGAAATACGTTAATTGTCATTGGTAATGGTGGTAGTCTACCGTGGAGTCAATTCCAACTCATAGCAACCCTGTATAGGGTTTCTGAGAAGGGGCTGATGGGTTTAAACTGCTGACCTTGTGACTCAAACTGACCTTGTGGTCCAACACATTATCCTGCAGTGCCATACCAAGACACTACTTGTTATTGTTAAAAGCCTTCTGACCCTGTATAGGGTTTTCAAAGGTTGACTAGTGAGCTTGAACCACCGGTCTTGTAGTTCAAACAGCTTTGCAGTCTGGTGCATTAACCCACAGCACCACACTAGGACTCCAAGAAACTACTTAGTCACCACTAAATACCTCATGGTATTAGATTTCTTAATTCAAAGGTTAATGGTTTTATGTGTCTATCTGGCCAAATGGCTTAATGTTGTATTTAAAGTTTTTGTTCAACCTCCTAGTTCAGTGAGTAGTGCCTGGGGTCTCAAACTCTTGCAAATGACCACCCAAGAGATCAGCAATTGTTCTGTATTGGCTAGGAGTAGTAGGAGAAGAAGACAACCCAGAAATTGGAAATGGAAATGGACTCCAGGTCTAAATTGTCTTTATGAACTACTACTCCTTTGTTATGAGACCAGAAAAAAAAAAATGGTTGGTGCCTGGCTACCATTACTGATTCATCCAACAGATGGATCCTGATCAAACTGTGAAATGGAACATAAAATCCCTATGGAAGTCAGCCTTATTGGATCCATTGAGACTGGAGAAACCCTGAATCTATTGTACTGAAATAATCTCCAAACCTGGATGTCATCTTTAAACTAAACAATTTAGTTCATTTAATACTAAATGTCAGCCTTGACACTTAGTCTCTTTTAGAGAATTGTGTATATGAGATTAAAGTGACAAGAGTAACTCTAAAGCACACAGAGTAAAAGTTAACATTCATGTTGGTGGTGAAACAGTATGGATCGAGATAGTAAGAATGTTGATACAAAGTAAAGAACGTAACCAATTGTATTGATTTGTAATGTAGAAGTTGTTGAATGGGTCTATGTTTTGGTGTATATATTTTCACTGAAAGAAAGAAGGAGATGGAATGGAAAGGAACCTGAAGAATAGAAATTCAAAAAACTTTGTCTGGGTCTGAAGACTTGACTGGGGCTGGAGAGTCCACTTCCAAGATGGCTCATTCTTACAGCTGTCAAGTCAGTGTTGGTTGTTGAGATGAGGCCTCGTCATATGGAACTCTCCATAGAGCTGTGTGAGTACCCTCACAACATAGTTACTGTCTTCTCCAATGAGTGGCAAAAAGAAAGTCACAACTCTTTATGATTTAGGTTTGGAAGTCACACATTTCACTTGTACCACATTCTAATTGTTAGAAGTAAGTTCCTACGTAGAGTCCATGTAAGGGGAGGAGAATTGGGCTCTACCTTCAGAAGAGAGGAGTATCAAATAATTTGTGTACATCTTTTTAAAACACCACTATGGCTCTTGAGGTGGATACAGTTAAGAAGGTTGGGGTATCTCGCAATGGAGATGTTTGATATATATGCTTGTTGTTGTTAAGTGCCGTCAAGTCGGTTCTGACACATAGCGACCCCTGTATAGGGTTTCTGAGGAGCAACTGGTGAGCTTGAACTGCTGACCTTGCAGTTCAAACAGCTTTTCAGTCTGACGCATTAACCCACAGCACCACGCTAGGACCCCATTGTATAGGCTTAAGTGATATAACAGTTATTCATTGTGAAATAACACTGTATTCATTTCATGGAATCTATGAGGGAGGCAAATGCTTAATGGGCTTAGTTGCTAACAGAAAGGCTGGCAGTTTGAGTCCTTTAAAAATTACTTTGGAGGAAAATTCTGGTGATCTACTTCCAAAAAGTCGCTATTGGAGCCCTAAGGAGCACAGTTATACTATGATATACATGGGGTTGTCATGAGTTAGGATCTGCTCAACAGCAGCAACAACCCACAACGTATCTAACATTTCAGGTTAGGTTGCCATTGTTTAGTGCCATCAAGTCCTAGTGACTCTGTATAGGGTTTCTGGTAGAATTTACTGGTGAGTTTAAGCCACAGACCTTGCAGTTAGCAGTCTAGTGCTTATCCTACAGTGCCACACCAGGACCCCATTTTGTATATATGTGCTTGGAAATATTCATGTATTTCTAAGCATATTATTTCCAAACTGTATCTACTATAGCATCTTAAATAGTCCAGGAGAATGTTTGCAATGATAGTAGAATGAATGAAAGGGCTAGGAGAGGATGCCTCCACGGCTCCATTTGTTACCTCATTTCTTTGCAAGTATCAGAGTGTTTTCTTCATGTTGTAGCTCACAGGAGAAATATTATTAATTGTAGAATTTCTAGAATGTCTCACCCCTCTTGCCCATGTGTTCAGAGCAAAGCAGCCCTTGTATGTGTAGAAAGGGCCAGAGTTGAGATAAAACTTTGAACATAGACACATTAACAAGAGAATAATTTACCCCCAGTTTTGTTTCCAATTTCCCTCAGTGAGCTTAGAAGGAAGAAGGAATTAATGAGACTCATTGGGTATGCAAGGGTAAGCACAGTTTGTGTTGAGCTAAGTCTAGCAGAAGCTGAAAAAGCATATTTGGCACAGCTAAGTAATTAGACTCCACATTTCTCACATTTTGTAAGGAAAAAAATGTCTTCAGTGGAAAGTGTCTTTAAACCTATTTTCCACAGACAGTAAAGACTTTCTCAGCCCTACACAGGCTTGGTCTTTTATTGGCCACATTTAAAATACAGGTTGAAAGCAGTGTGGTCATGTTTTAGGCTATTTGTATGCTCTGTGAGAAAGGGGTAACTGCTAGAGGAAGAACAGAGCTGGTGCCAGGTTCTGGGCTAGAATTAAAATCAAGCAAAATGTGTGTCAAATGCAGGAACTAGGGCAGTGATTAAATCATCCATTTCAAATGATTGAAAATAGCAGGAGAACATATATTCTGACATACTGGTTAAAACAAGGCCCATGGAGTCAGATTGCCTGGGTTCAATTCTGGCTCTGTGATTCACTAGCTGTGTGATTTGGAAGAAGTTAAATTTATGTTTCTGTATCTGTAAAACATGAAAAATACAAGTACCTACCCTATAACGCTATCATGAAATTAACTAAGTGACTGTAAGTAAAGCATAAAGAATAGTGACTGATGCATTGTAAGCAATGTACTTACTATTATGCTAATGATTATTTATTATAAGCAATAGTGTTGGGCACCGAATGGGTGCTAAAGAAATATTTGCTGTTTGAAGTGAATCATCAAGACTGATAAATATGACAGGGTCTGTGAGTATGGGTAACCCCTGAGCCTCAACGTGCCTTCTAGTACTATATTATTGAGTTCCCTCCTCTGTCTTCTCATAACACGTTTTTATAGTACATCTCACAATTGTGTGTCCCTGTCTGCAGCCTCAACAAGAACTGTGAGCATACTTATCACCTTCTCACCAGCAGCTATATCCCTGCCTGGTTTTTAGTAGGGGTGCACAGAAATGCTTGTGGAAAGAGTAATTGATAAATTAATTCATTTGAATTGATTATAAAATATTTATTAAGCCCTACTCTTTGCCAGGCTCTTTACTCACTGTGGGAATACAATAGTGACCAAGACTGACACCATCCTTGATCTAATGGAGTTCACAATCTACTCAAGCTGTTTTCAGAATCCTGGATCCCTCCAAGGCACTGAAGGGAGGGAAGGAAATCAACTCATATTTGCTGAGTTCTGCTTCACATTATATTTAGGGTGTGTTAACCTGTAGATGTCAGCAAACTGAACTAACAGCGGTTGAAACCTTAAGGACACATACTTGCTAGTAACAGAGTCTGACGTTGGATGGTTCTGAAGGTGGTTCATCAGTTCCCTGATGCCAGGATGATAGGCTAGTGTCATCCTCAAGGAAATAACCAAATTCTTTGTGTCATGGCCTCACACTATCATCTTCAAAGGTAGGAAGAACCAAGGGTTTCCATTCTCCCTTTAACAGAGAGGGAATATCATTCCCCAAATCCTTCCCACTGTCACTGTCGATTTGTCTCTCAAAAATCTTTTACTCATTGAGTCCATTCCGATTCATAGTGACCCTGGATATGGTTTCTTTATGGGAACAGAAAACCTCATCTTTCTCCTATGGAGCAGCTGTTAGGTTACAACTGCCCAGTCTTGAAGTTAGCAGTCTGTTGCTTGATATTCCCTTCCATATCATTTAGAAGACTGGGTTACCTGGCATCCCTAGTTTTGAGGGAAGTTGCAAAATTGAGGTTGGGGTTTTCACACTCTTTATGGAGAAGAAAACAGAAGAGAAGCAGGTTGGAAGTGGCTTTTGGGTGGTCAACCAAGATTTCTGCCACTCTGTGATTATTCTTACTTTCCCCAAGCTGTCCATGACCTTAAACACAAGAAAGTGTGAGCAAGCATTGTGATATACCCCACCCTAACCTCATCCTGTCCCCAACTTGTAAAATGAGAAGAGAAAATGGATAGTCCTGAGGGTTCATCCCTCTTTGCTTAGTTGTTGTTGTTAAGTGCCGTTGAGTGAATCTGACCCATAGCAACCCTTTATAGGGTTTCCAAGGACCGGCTAGTGAGCTTGAACCGCCAACCTTGCAGTTCAAACAGCTTTGCAGTCTGGCGCATTAGACCATAGTACCACAATCCAGACCCATGGATGGGGAGACCCAACCACAACCAGCTGGGAATTCTGTGTGTACTTTACATGCACTAGAATGGACTTTTTAGAGCCAAAAGTCCTGGGTTCTGATCATAACTTTGACTTGTGAAGTCCCATATTTTCTCCCAGTCTCAGAGTTATCATAAAAAATAAATAAATAAAGACAATTAGGCTCAACAGAAGGTGAGTGCTAAAAGAGAAATTCAGTGAGATTTGGATTGTCTTTGTTTACAGCTTGCTTGGTCTCACAAAGGATTTGAGGTGGATGATTTTTGTAAGTTGTTATGATCTTTTTATACAACTCTACTACCAAAACAATTGTATAAAAGCAACAGAGCACTCAAAACAAGTCCCAGACACTCCCTGGCACCTCTGGGACCAGTGCTAGCCTTCACAATGGTCAGTTTTCTGATTATAGGTGCTAGCAGTGAGCTCATGTTTTATCACGACCTCTTGGACTTCTGGGATCTTTAAGATGAACCGAGAGAAGCAGGTATAGAACTTTGGCTTAGACGCCTTGTAATTCCAAGATTCATTCATAACAGAAGCTACATTATTTCAGACATTATGCATGTAAATGTAGTCTTGATCTTGCTGACTATTTGAAGTATGTTAATAGGAACGCTGGGTCCATGTTTGTTAACCCATGGGATTGCTACACTTTTCATGGGATCATTTTCCCAGACCTGAGAGTGTGCTGCTGCTCACACTAATCAGGTGTGAGTTTCCCATGTACTAGGTAGGCTCAAGTAACTCCTTGGCGATATGTGAGGGAAGGTAGGGGTGTGATAAGTTTCTAAAATCTAACTCAATTTCCTTTACGAGCCAAGCTTATTAGATCATATCAGCTAGCAGGAGACACGGACAGCCAGGCCAAATCAAATGGAAGAACAGCTTACTTCTGTTTGCATGATAAGAACCTCATCGTCTGTGTCTTAACTGATGGAGTCTGACACACAATGACACTAGGGCTCCTTAATTGATAAACAGTTCCTTTCTTTTCCCTTTTCACCCTGACTTGAGTAGCTTCATACCTTTTCTTGGCTCTGTTCACTTTCTTTTTCCAAGTACTAATGGCTAAAATAATTTTTTGGCAAAGTTAATGAACACCGCAGTTATTTAATTAGGCATTAAATTTAGAAGGTAGAGTCTACCTCAACCACATTATAAAATATAAAGCATGACTGGGATCCAAGGTTACTTGAAAGGTATTTGCAAAGGGAATTAATTATTAAGAAGGCAAATGACACATTTATTATGTGGACAGTAATGACTTACATGCCAGGTACAACTAAGTTTTAGTGAGAACAATGTTTTGGTGGCCAGAATGTTGCTTGGCTTCCTAGTCTATGTATTTGCTACATGCCAGGAATTTACAGGGGATAAGTATCTATAGGGCCTTTTATCTGTCCACTAGGCAATTCTAAGTGAATAAGGAAGACCGTAGAAGAGTTGATGCTTTTGAGTTATGGTGTTGGAGGAGAATATTGAAAGTGCCATGAGCTGCCAAAAGAACCAACACACCTGTTTTGAAAAAAGTGCAGCCAGAGTGCTCATTGGAGGCCAGGATGGCCAAACTTTGTCTCTCATACTTCAGACATATTGTTAGGAAGGACCAGTCGCTGGAGAAGGATATCATGTTTGGTAAGGTGGAAGGTCAGAGAAAAAGAGGAAGACCCCCCCATCAATGGGCTCAAGTGTGGCAACATTAGTGAGGTTGGCCCAGGATTGGGCAGTGATTCGTTCTGTTGTACATAGGGTCGCTATGAGTCAGTACTGACTTGATGGAACCTAACAACAACAGTAACAATCTTGTAAAATGGGAGTCCTGGTGTGATGCTGTGGACTAATGCATCAGACCGCAAAGTCTTTTGAATTGCAAGGCTGGTGGTTCAAGTTCACCAGCTGCTCCTTGTAAACCCTATACAGGGTTGCTATGGGTCGGAATCAACTTGACAGCACTTAACAACCACAACATCTTGTAAAATGATCCACTGTGAGTATAACCAATTCCTACCTATTTTTAGTCTTGAATGATAAAACCCAGTTGCTGTTGATTGATAATAGAATTACTGTCAATCCCTTCCATTTCTACTTTCTGTAGATAATTTGCTAGATTTTTACTAGAATTCATGAAACTCTCCATTTTCTTAAGGATAAAATTCAAACTCCTTAGCCCATCCCTTTTTTTTTTTTTTTTTTTAAGCCATTCCATTGATGCCCCAGATACCTGCTAGATACCATGCAAACTATTTGAAGGACCTGATGTGGCATTGTAGAATCAGCACTGGACTTTAAACTACAAGGTCAGCAGTTCAAACCAACCAGCTGCTCCTTGGAAACACTACATAGGGTCTCTATGAGTTGGAACCAAGTCGATGGCACTAAACAAAGATACTATGATCTCACACTTTCATCCTCCATCCCTTTGAATTTGTTCTGCCTTTAACTGAGATTGTTCTTCCCTGTTCTCTTTCTCTAGTTAAATCTTTCTGGAACCATCCTGTGCTAACTCATCCCCTGCCCTGTCTCTCTGGCTAAATCTTCCTTAATCAGTCTCTAATATGTTAAGGTCCCTAACTATTTCTCAACTCCAGGGCTCTCCTTTAATATTTGCCATCTTAGTCTATGGATGTCTGAAGACTTATTCTGTGATTAATAGATATTTATTTCTCTCTGGGTTCCTTGGCTATGTCAAGAGCTGTATCTTCAATCCCTTATTGGTAGAAATTGGTTATGCTCATAATGACTCATTTTACAAGATAGGTACTTAGAATTGACAGATAGAAGGTTCTATAGATACTCGTCTCCTGTAGATTCCTGGCATATAGCAAATACACAGACCAGGAGGCCAAGCAATATCCTGGCCAGCAAAACATTATTCTCACTAAAACTTATTTATACCTGGCACATAAATCTACTACCTATTTTCATTCCTGTAAATATGGGAGGAAGAAGTGAAGGGAAAGAAAACAAACAAGGAAAAATTAACCCTCATTTGTCTCTCAAAAATCTTCTACTTACTAAGGGAATACAAACTCATTCTTTTGACCGCCCTTATCTACAGGGCAGTGAGCCTAGATCCTTGCTCAAAGAAAGATCTGGGATGGAGAGTATTTTGGATAACAAGATTATTTTAAGATTTATGAGATACAGTTTATATTTAAGATGAAATTAGGCTCCTGGTACTGGCATCACCAAATCTTTGTAAAAGTAGGATGCTAGTGAGAAACTGTTTAGAATAAGTATTAGTGTTAAGATCACCAATCATGAAGCCAGACAATCTTGGTTCAAATCCCAGCTCTGCCACTTACAAGCAAAATGAACTTGGGGAATTTTCCCCAACTGCCAATGGAAATAGTAATACTACGGCTACTATTACTACTACTGAAAATAGTAATAGGATTGTTGGAAAGATTAAACTGTTTGATGTATATGAAGTTTTTAGAAAACAGCTTGGAATGCATTTGTTCTTATTAGTAATTGTCTATTCATAATTTTACTAAATATTTCCCTGCAGTCTTTTATTTAACACACTCTTACCTAGAAGTTCCATATAGAACGTATAAACACAGGACTTTTGTATTGAGATGGAGAACTCCTCTCTGCCCTCTCCGGGAGGTTTTCTTAGAGTCCGTAGGGCTATAGGACCTGCTGAGATTTGGAAGCAGCGGGAATCCTGTAAAGGCCAGGTTCCCTGGTTCCTAATCCAAACTTCTCTCCACCCACCTATTGCCTTCCAGAGCACTCAGAATTAGGAATAGACTGAATAACAGGATTTGGGTTCTATTTTTCCTTCTGCTATCATTTCTCAATGGTGTCTAGCAAATTTTGCTCAATAATGTGGCCAATGGGACAGTGTACTTCTGGAGATTTCAAGATGCTTTATCTTGGAGTTTGCAGAAAAGAAGACAACAAATAATGATATTCTTTTTGGTAATATTAGAATTAGAATTCACTCTTTCGTTCTTTTGCCAAATATCTTGAAGAATTTCCTTGTCCTAAATTCATCACCACCCCTATCTTTACGCCTAATTTGATGTCACTTGAACACTCATGCTATCCCAAAATAAGCTATATCCATACTCCATGCATTTACAGCATATAATTAAATATAAATTTTCATACTTATTATATAAGTGGGCACACTTATAAAGTAGCCTAGTCTGTCCTGCAGGTCCTATTACTCTCTCTGTAGATTTAGCAGAGGTGTGCAGGCATGTGAGCATTCTCATTTATTTCAATGGCTCCTTTACTAGAGACTAAAGTCCTGGTGTGCCATTGTAGGATCAGCACTGGTCTGCTAACCACAGGTTGGCAGTTCAAACCCACCAACCACTCCTTGGGAACCCTATACAGGGTTGCTCAAAGTTGGAACCACCTCAGTGGCACTTAACAACAATAACAACAAAATTTCACTTTGATGGAGGAAATTTTAAAACAACAACAACAGAGAAATCTGTGTTTCCTAGAGTAGAGTTCTTCTGATGAAGGTATGACTCTGTAGAGCTGTACAGGTTATTTCCTTAGAGACAGGAGTGTTGTTCTCTTTATATGACTGAATTCAGAATACCATAAACACCAAGGCTTTACAGGAGGGACTTTCAGTTCTCACGTTAAATATGAGATCACCTTGTGGGTCACAGAGAACCAATAGTTCCCATTAGTTTGGTTTTCTATACTTTAACCCAAACAGAGGCATAGAAACAGCAAGTACATGTATGCACGTGAGCACACGTACACATACACATGTGTTTATAATTCCTTAGAATGCATGCCACTCTGCCTTTTCATGACTCTTCGCATTTCATTTATGGCTCATTTCTGTCAAGATTCTGCAGAAAGTGTGAATCTGTTGGGTAATTCTTTCAACAAGTGTCTATCACCTACTGATGATGACTAATGTCTGCTGGATCTGGAGAAGACAGGTCCTTTTTATGTGTGATCTCATTTTATCTCCACAACCATCCTATAAAGCCGACTCTGCTATCCCAGTTTTACAGATGAGGATTTAGAAAGCTTAAGGAACTTGCACAAAGTCAAGCAACTATTCAGGGACAGATCTGGGATCTGAATGCAAGTGGTACTGTGGGTTAATACATTAGACTGCAAAGTCGATTTAAACCGCAAGGTTGGCGGTTCAAGTTCTCCAATGCTCTTCAGAAACCCTATTCAGAGTTGCTATGGGTCAGAACTGACTCCGCTTAACAACAACAACAACATGTGGGACTCCAAGCCCACTGTGTGACCTATCTCCACCCAACTGGACTGATAGTGAGTGGTGAAGATTAAAAGTACTAAGTCACAGATCCTGCCTTTAGGAACCCCATATACAGCCACATGATAAAATGGTATAGGAGACACACAGTATTTAAACAATAACATTTAAGTCCCTGGTTTAGGGAAGAATTTGAGTCAACATGGAAGGAAGAGGGCAGAAGCAGAGATCAGGGAAGGCCTTTTGATTTGGACCTTGAAAAAAGGCCAGAATTCTCAAGGAGAAAAAGAGTGGTCCAAGGAAGGAACAGCATGAGTAATTAAATGACTATGGGGGTTGCATACAGGGAGTGGTGATTGGCCTGGTGTGGGTAGGTTATAGTGTGTAAACTAAATAACTGACAAGAACTAAGATTGTCAATTAGTCTTTATACTGAAGACAGTGGTAAGCTGCATTACTCAATTAACCAAACTTAAGTCCCCTAAGTGTGAGGAGGAAGTCATGGAAAGAGCATCCACAGGGCATTTCAATCTCTTTACATAAAGTAGTGGTGGCTGTGCATCTCTGAGTCTGTTCTGATTCATGACGACACTGCATAGGGTTTCTGACACAGTAAATTTTTATGGGAGCAGAAGGTCTCATCTCACTCCTTAGGAGTCACTGGTAGATTCGAACTGCTTGACCTTGCAGTTAGCAGTCCAACTCATAATTCACTACACTACCAGGGCTCCTTAACATAAAGTTACTGTTCAAGAGGAAAGGAAAGGAAGTCTGCCATAAGAAGAGAAGAGACACAGGTGGATTCAAATATATTTATAATCCTTGAGAGGAATTATTAATGATTTTAGAATAAGGCAATCACATGATCAGATCTTGAACTGGAGACCTGATGACAAGATGGAAGCTGGTTTAGAGAAAGTTGGAGGCAGGGCAGCAGGCCAGTAACAGACTACTGCAGTGGTCCAGGTGAGAACCACAAAGTCTTGAGGTAGAATGAGGAGGCAAAGTCAGAAAGTCACAGAACAGTGCCACAGTTACCTACAACATTCCTCACTTGGACAGTGTCACATTCATTTGATGGAATGAGGAATTATCTCAAGGCTTATGGTTCTATAAATGAGAAAATAACACACACGCCAAGGAGACTTAGCTGTACATTAACAATGAATAGGAAAGTCTGACAAAGCCGAGGCTTGGACGTCATGCTCATCCCAGTGAATAATATAGAGCTAGGAGAGTGGATCTGAACCCAAATACATTCAGAATCATTTTTCATAAACCTGCCCTCTCTAGTTTGAAAATATTTCATGATGAGACTGTGAATTTTCTGAAAGCTAGGAGAAGAAGAAGAGGAAGTTGGAAAAGTAAATTTCTCTTTTTGTAATGGTAAAAATGTCATTACTGGGTGGAGCATCCATCTTTCTGATCAGGTAATGTATCTTGAACTGAGATTCTGATTCTGTAATCCTTAGCATTATAAGTAAGCATGTTTGAGAACTCCAGAATAGATGATAACTGGCTTTATTTTATTATTCAAACAGTAATAGGTGTAGTTTTTCAAATCATTAAGTCTTTTCCCAAGACTGAAAGCAGCAGTAACTTCAAGGTGAAGTCACTATGGTAAAACTCTGCCGGCACCTCCAGCTAGCTTGATGATGGCTTCCGTGACTTTATTCCATTATCCCTGACATGTCTCTTGTGTCCTTTGGATAAGTCCTACCACGTAGGACTTGGATGAGACAGTGGGGACAGTTTCTGTGTCCGTCAATTAGGTTCAATTGGCCCATATTCAAATTCCAGATCTCATTTGGGAAATGTATGCATCTAATCTCTAGAGGATTGCAGGGAAAAGGTAGAAATTGTATTAATTTTGATCCCACAACTGTTTTGACCCTAAGACAAGAATTTTGGAGCAAGTTGTTTATTTGAGAAGTAAGTGGACTGAGAGGGGATGGTGAAGTGTGACTGAATCTGGAAGGGAGGAAAGACATTCAGAAATGCATTAGTGAGTAGTATGTTATGGTTAAGTGCCATCAAGACCCTTTCTAGAGTTTGCTAGAAGTGGCTGATGGGTTTGAACCACTAATCTTGCTGACCTTGTGGTTAGCAGTCCAGTGCTTATCCTACAGTGTGACACCAGGTCTCCAGAGAGTAGTATGGTGATGTGGTGGTGGTATGGCTGTGTGCCGTGGAGTTGGTTCTCATGCTTAGAGAGCTTGCATAGGGTTTTCAAATGCTGTAAGCCTTTACAGGAACAGAAAGCCTCATCTTTCTCCAGCAAAGTGACTGCTGGCTTCAAACTGCTGACCTTGTGGTTAGCAGCCCAACACATAACTCATTAGCTAACAGGGCTCCTTAATGAGTAGGATTGTTGTTGTTAAGTGCCATAAAGTCTTCAAGTCAATCCCGACTCATAGCAACCCTGTAGGGTTTCCAAGGAGCAACTGATGAGCTGAACTGCTGACCTTATAGTCCAGCACATTAATCCACAGCACCACACCAGGACTCCAAGGAGTAGTGTAGCAGTGAGCAATTAAAACACAGTCCTGTTGGGGACTCTCAGAGAGACTGTATGGAGTATCTGTTAGACTCGTCCCACTGAGGAACGAGGAATTCTTTCACTTGTTGCAGGCCGCTCTTAGTGTGTGAAATCTCTAACACAGGCAGTTCCTGGGGCATGGGTTTTAGATGTCAGATTTCTGGACAACTGCTAACTTGCCCTTTAATGTTATGTAGATTTGTCCTCACTTTGAAAGGATTGGATCTACCTACCCTTGCTGCTGCTGCTGCTGCTGCTAGTCTTGGTATTGGTTCCAACTGAGAGTAACCCTGTAAATCTTTATGGGAGCAGAAAG
Organism: Chrysochloris asiatica; assembly: GCF_000296735.1. Classification (NCBI taxonomy): domain Eukaryota; kingdom Metazoa; phylum Chordata; class Mammalia; order Afrosoricida; family Chrysochloridae; genus Chrysochloris; species Chrysochloris asiatica. Next base: position 2,528,259 of record NW_006408561.1, read on the forward strand.
TCTCATCTGTTTCACAAAGAGTGGCTGGTGGGTTTGAACTGCTAGCCTTACAGTTAGCAGACCAATGTGTAACCCACTATTCCACCAGGGCTCTTTGAATCAAATCTTACTTACAACTAATCCTTCACTGAAGTTACCTTTACTTGCTGCACATTTGCTTTTAAATCATTGAAAAGGCTTTGAGCCTTTTCTTGTACTAAAGTATGGCTAAATAAAAGCTATATGCACTTGTTCTGACTTACCTACAAATTCCACTTAGAGTCTTAAAGACACAGTTGGAACAGATCTGGTAACACAGGACTGCCTATACTTCAGGCCTCCTATCTCTCACCCAAATAGACAGGCTAAGCATGTACCTGCAGTCAGACAAGGCCCTCACAAATACCCTTATATGTGCAAAAACGATTTGCTACAACCTTCAGGGCAGACCTAGAGGATATGGTAAGAGTGATTCAACAGTCCTGATACCAACAGGACTGATGTAAAATGAACTGGGAAAATGAATTGCTATTCCTAGGGAGTGGGGAAAAGACAACAAACAAACAAACAAAAAGCACCCTGACAGCAAATACCCTTAAAGAACTTCTCATTATGTGAAGTGAGATGGACTGAATTTCTTTTCTGAGTGAGGCAGTGCAAAATGGTAAGGAGATTGGGAGCTAATTCATCCATGGAGTGTACCTTCCTAGAGTATGCAATTTAATAAAGGAGTAGGTTGTATTTACAAGTAAGTCTAATACAAGAGAGAAAAAAAGATGAGCAGTAACATGGGCTATATGCAGGATGAGAGGGGGTGGGATAACCTGAAGGTTGGAAGGGAAGGATCAAGAGCCACTTCCTGGAGAAGGAAATACTTGGCTGTTACATACAGAAATTAGAAGGGTGGATCTTTTGTGCAAAGGGAAGAGAATTATCACAAGCACAGGGGATGGAAGAGAGGGGACCATGTTTGGGTCCATTGAACTTGACTCTGAGAGAGCAATGGAGTTGTTGGAGGATAGTGAGAAAATCCAGTTGAGCCCAATTGAAAAGAGTTTTAAATATCTGACTCACAATCTTGACCTCTTCCTGTTAAGCTAATGATTACAATTGGTGTAGCAGGCACATGGGTGTGCCACCAATTCTTTATTACAAGTGTACTACCATTGTGTTTGGAGTCCTGGTGTGGTGCTGTGGATTAATGCATCAGACTGCAAAGTCGTTTGAACTGCAAGGTTGGTGGTTCAAGCTCGCCAGCTGTTCCTTGGAAACCCTATACAGGGTAACTATGGGTTGGAATCAACTCAGTGGCACTTAACAACAACAGCAACCATTGTTTTTATGTTTAAAAGTTTTTTTAAAAATTATTTTTGGCTGTAGCAGATATATACACTACACATACTTGTTATGGTGTTATTTCACAAGTGGAACAAAAGCCTATGAGTCATATGTCTTACTTCGGGGCAGGGTAGAACTTTCAAGGAACAAGTGTACAGTTGAGGAACAGAATGACAAAACAGTGCAAGTTCCTGCAGTGTGAGAGGATATAGGCAGAGTGGTAGGCACAGAGCAGCTCAAACACCACCTCAAATGAAAAATGCCACCAAGTGATCAGTTCTGTGATAGCAGAGATGCTCCATACTTACACAGAGGACCCCACCCTAGCCCACCCCTCCCCTGTTCTAATGCTAGACGGTACCAGAAGCTCTAAAGGATTGTTCATCAGCTTAAGGCAATGGAAACACATTTCAGGATTGTTCAGAGATGGGTAACATGAGCTGACCCTGGCTCTGTTTTTGAGAGAATAAGCAGGATACATGCTGATTCTACAAGGGTGAGAGATTTCCTGAGCACACCTATGTGTGTCCACACCACTGTCTACACTGAATATGCAAGTGGCAAAGAGGAAAACTTAGCCAACAGTCCAGGGCTTAAGAGGAAACGCTTCTGATAGATATACACACGCAAAAGAAAGGACCTAAGCTCTTTTTACATCAGCATTCAACACCTTATTTGACCTGGTCTCAGTTTCCTTGTCTGTAAATTAGAAATGATGATAATAACTACCTTGCAGAATAATTATGAGAATTGAATATACCCTTTATTAACCTTGGTAAAGCTTAATAAATGAAAAGCCTGATATTTTGTCACTAGGTGCCCTCAGAGGCAGATCTTGATAACGGTTCAATGCAAAGCTCATAGGAACTCTAGAAGAAGTGAAAATATCCCTTCAGTGAAGCTTTGCTTTTCTATATAAGGAAAGTTCCTGGCACATAACAGTTTATATCTGCTTACTTCAGGTGCCGCTCTAGTGGAAAATGAGAAAACATAGATTTACATCTACATGTATACTTAATTGGAAGAATATGATGAGATTGGAATTTACAAGAATTGGTACACAAAGCGGTGCTCAGTTTTCTCTTTTATACAGAACAGCCTTTTATTTCACATATTTCCTCCTTCATTGATTTAATCATTCATTCACTGTAGGATAAGCACTGGACTGCAAGGTCATTTGAATTGCAAGGTCGGTGATTCAAACTCCCTGGAAACCCTATACAGGATTGCTATGAATTGGAACTGACTCGACAATACTTAACAACAACAAATACAACATTATAAATGTTAGGTATTGAAGTAGGGAAAACAGAAATGTAAGATTTCCTTAAGTACTTTACATTATGTATTTAAAGATGGGTTATGATGATAAGACATTACATATGCAAAACATGTATAAATTATGGTGAAGAGCTAAATCATGTTATCAAACAATATTGATGATGAGAAAAGGTGAAGTCTGTAAAATGACTATTGTAATTGTTTTAAAAAGGAAATGATCAGTCAGGTTTGAAATGGTTACAAATATTTCCAAATGGAACTAGAGCTTATTTTGGCCTTTGAAAAATGGCTGAGATATTCTAATTTAGGTGGTCTGCTAGTCTGAGTAATTGGAACAAGGAAAATGTCATATTAGAGGAGAAGACTGTGTCAGGGGCTAACAGAAAATAAGGGTGTAAAAGTAGAGCGATTCAGCGTGCAGAAAGTTTTCAATGCCAGACCAATTCATTTGGCCTGTAAGCTAGGGTTATAAACCAAAATGCATTCAGGATCCAGTAAAAGTTTGGGGTGTCCAAGAGTAAGAAGGAGTGAGTGGTAGGGAGTCTGAGGAGCTGGATAGCATAGGCCAACTTTAGATCTTCAAATACAAAACTGCTTCACTGAAGGGATATTTTCACTTCTAGAGTTACTATGAGCTTTACGTTGATCTGCCTCTGAGAGCCCAAATAAAACATGCTCCAGATCGAATTTTGTCAACAAGGCCCTGTTTTTTAGGTCTCTGTTGCCTTGACCTCAGAATCCTCAATATAGGGAGTTGTCAGTGTTAGTCCTATCCTGCTCCCCAGTCTCAACATTATAACAAGTTTGAATCAAATATATTTGAAAAAGTATGTAGCTATATGAGTGTAAAAGCATATTTATTGTATACACTTTCAGTTCCTTGGTGGTGGTTGTATGCCGTGAAGTTGGTTCCGACTCATACAGATCCTGTAAATCTTTATGGGAGCAGAAAGCCTCATCTTTCTCCCATGGAATGGCTGGCAGTTTCAAACTGCTGACCTTGAGGTTTGCAGCCCCATTCATAACCACTACTCTGCCAGAACTCCTTAGTACCCGCTTTATGGTCTCTGTTTTCAGTCAAAATCCATCTGACATCAACAATAATATCCCTCATTTTATGTCCTCTTCTAAAATATGATATAGAATACCAGAAAGGTGTTTTGTTGTTGTTAGGTGCCGTCGAGTTGGTACCAACTCACAGCGACCTTATGCACAACAGAACAAAATACTGCCTGGTCCTGTGCCAACTGCACATTTGTTGCTATATTTAAGCCCATTGCTGACATCACTGTGCCCATCGATCTCACTGAGGGTCTTCCTCTTTTCCTCTGACCCTCCACTTTACCAAACATGATATCCTTCTCCAGGGACTGTTCCCTTCTGATAATACATCCGAAGTATGAGTAACAAAATCTGGCCATCTGACTTCCAATGAGCATTCTGACTGTAATTCTTCAAACAGAGATTGGTTTGTTCTTTTTGCAGTCCATTGTACTTTCAATATTCTCCTCTAATATCATAACTCAAATGCATCAATTATTTTACAGTCTTCCTTATTCACTGTTCAGCATTCACATACATATGAGGTTATTGAAAATACCATGGTTTGGGTCAGATGCACCTTAGTCCTCAAGCTGACATCTTTGCTCTTAAACACTTTAAAGAGATTTTGTGAAGCATATTTGCCCAATGCAATACATTATTCAATTTCTTGACTGCTACTGCCATGAGTGTTAATGGTTGATCTGAGTAAAAGTAAGGCTTTGACAACTTCAATCTTTTCTCCATTTATATGGATGTTATTTCTTGATCCAGTGGTGAGGATTTTCGTTTTCTTTACATCGAGGTGCAATCCAAACTGAAAGCTGTGGTCTTTGATCTTCATCAATAAGTATTTTAAATTCTCTTCACTTTCAGCAAGCAGTTTGAATCATCTGCATATCACACATTGTTAATGAGTTTTCCTCCAATCCTGATGCCATGTATTTCTTCATACAATCCAGCTTCTCGGATTACTTGCTCAGCATACAGACTGAATAAGTATGGTGAAAGAATACAACCCTGGCACACTCCTATCCTAATTTTAAACCATTCAGTGTTTCCTTGATCTGTTCAAATAACTGTGTTTTTTTTCTATGCACAGGTTCCTCATGAGCCCAATCCATGTTGTCCGTAGCTTGACATGATCCACCCAATCAAAAGTCATGGCAGTCAGTAAAGCACAGGTAAACATCTTTGTGCTCTGTTCTGTGCTTTCAGCCAAGATCCATCTGATGTCAGCAATGATATCCCTCATTCTACATCCTCTTCTGACTCCTGCTTGAACCTCTAGAAGCTCTCTGTCAATGTATGGTTGCAGCCATTTTTTAATTATCTTTAGCAAAATTTTACTTGCATGTGATATTATGATACTATCCAATGATTTGTGCATTCTGTTGGGTCACCTCTCTTTGGAATGGGCACAACTATGGATCTATTCCAATCAGTTGGCCAGTAGCTGTCTTCCAAATTAGTTTTCTGAAATATTTCAATTTGCATTCCATCAATTCCCAGTGCCTTGTTCCTTGTCAATGCCTTCAATGCACCTAGGACTTCTTCCATCAGCATCTTTGGCTCTTGATCATATGCTACCTCTTGGAATGGTTGAACATTGGCCATTTCTTTTTAGTAAAGTGACTCTGTGTATTCCTTCCATCTTCTTTTGATGCTTTCTGTGTCATTCAATATTTTGCCTGTAGAATCCTTCAATATTTGAAGTCATTTTTCTTCAATTCTATCAGCTTGAGAAATGCTGAGCGTGTTCTTCCCTTTTGGTTTTCTAATTCCAGGTCTTTGTACATTTCATTATAATATTTGATTCTGTATTATCAAGCTACCTTTTCAAATTTTCTATTCAGCACTTTTGCCTCCTCAATTCTTCCATTTTCTTTAGCATCTCTATGCTGGAGAGCTGTTTTCAGAGTCTCTTCTGACATCCATTTTGGACTTTTTCTTCTTTCTTGTTTTCTTAATGACCTTTGCTTTCTTCCTATATGATGTTCTTGATGGCATCCCTCAATTCTTCTGGTCTTTAGTCTTTAGTGTCTAATGCAACAAATCTGTTCTGGAGTTGATCTGTAAATTCAGGTGGGATATATTCATGGTGATATTTTGGCTCTCATGGACTTGTTTTCATTTTCTTCAGCTTCAGCCTGAAATTGCATAAAAGCAATTGGTGATCAGTTCCACAGTCTATCCCTGGCCTTGTTTTGGCTGATGATATGGAGTTTTTCCACTGTCTCCACAGATATATTTAATTTGATTTCTGTATATTCCATCTGGTGAAGTCCATATGTACAATCGTCTTTTATGCTATTTAAAAAAGGTATTTTCAATGCAGAAGCCATTGGTCTTGCAAAGTTCTACCATGTGATCTCTAACATCATTTCTATCACCAAGGCCATATTTCCCCAGTACTATTCTTTTCTCTTTGTTTCCAACGTTTGCCTGCCAGTCACCAGTAATTATCAATACATCTTGGTTGCATGTTTGATCAATTTCAGACTGAAGAAAGTGGTAGACTTCAATTCATCATCACGGTCTTTAGCAGTTGGTGAATAAATTTGAATAATAGTGGCACTAACTGGTTTTCCTTGTAGGTTTATGGATATTATCCTATCAATGACAGCATTGTACTTCAAGACAGATCTTGAAATGTTCTTTTTGATAATAAATGCAACACCATTCCTCCTGAACTTGTCTTCCTGGCATAGTAAACCATGTGTTTGTTAGATTCAAAATCAATAATACCAGTCCATTTTAGCACACTAATGCCTGAGATATTTATGTATTCAATTTCATTTTTGACAATTTCCAGTTTTTCTAGATTCATATTTTGCACAGTCCATGTTCCAATTATTAATTGATGTTTACAATTGTTCTCTTCATTTTGAGTTGTGCTCCATAAGCAAATGAAGGTCCTAAGGGCTCTACTCCATTCAGGTCATCATGGTCAACTCTACTTTGAGGCATCTGCACTTCCCCAGTTGAATTTTGAGTGCCTTCCAGCTTAAGGGATCATCTTCTGACAATATTCTAGTGCTATTCATCATGTGTTGATATTCAATATTCTTGTGCTGACCATGTTCAATTGCTATTCACATGGTTTTCAGTGACTAAACATTTGGAAGTAGTCTATCTCTCCTTCCTCGTCTGTCTTCCTCTGGAAGTTCAGCTGAAACCTGTCTGCTATGGGTGACCCTGCTAGTATTTAATATACCCTTGGCATAGCTTTCTGAACCATAACAACATGCAAGTCACTACAACATGAGAAGCTGACAGATGAGTAGAAATGTGCTTACCTGTGCTTTATTGACTTTGCAAGGCATTTATGTGGATTATGAAAAATTATGGAATGCATTGCAAAAAATGGGTATTCCAGAACACTCAATGGAATGCAGAAATCATTGGGCAACATTAATATCACATGACAGTAAAATTTTGCTAAAGATGATTAAAAAGTGGTTGCAACAATATATTGACAGGAAACTACCAGAGGTTCAAGCTGGATTCAAATGAGGACATGAAACAAGGGATATCATTACTGACATCAGATGGATCTTGGCTCAAAGCAGAGAATACCAGAAAGTTGTTTACCTTTGTTTTATTGACTATGCAAAGGCTTTTGACTATGTGGATCTTGACAAGCTATGGATAACATTTTGAAGAGTAGGTATTCAGGAACATTTAACTGTATATGAGGTGTTGGAAATGAATAATAAAACTACCATGGCTGCTGAAGAACAAACCAATCTGTGTTGAAAGAAGTACAGCCAGCATGCGACTTGGAAGTGAGGATGGCAAGACTTTGCTTCTTGTACATTGTCTGTATTATAAGGAGGGACCAGTCCCTAGAAAAGGACATCATGTTTGGAAAAATGGAGGTTCAGTGAAAAAGAAGACCCGCCCCTAACATGATTGATTGACACAGTGGCAGGAACAATGGGCTCAAACCTAACAATAATTTTGAAGATGGTGCAGGACCAGGCAATACTTCATTTTGTTGTGCACAGGGTGAGTCAGAACAGACAGGACAGCACCTAACAACAGTATTCCCTTCTTCTAATCTACTACTAAATGTCAACATTTTTCTTTTGATTCATTTTCAATCAAATATATGTCAATTCCACATTATTAGGTCTGGAGTCCTGGAGTGGCACTGTAGGATAGGCACTGGACTGCTAACTGTAAGGTCACTGGTTCAAACCCACCATCTGCTTCTCAGAGTGGCTATAAGTTAGAACCAACTCAACAGCAATAGCAATAACAAGAACTATGACCTTACCTACCGTGTAAGGAGAGGGTTCATAGTATCCTGTGGAACAAGGGACATAGGAATCCAGGCCGGTGTAGACAGGGAAATAGGGTTATATACACAGTGGTGTCCCTGGGTGGTACAAAGAGTTAGCACACTTGGCAGCTAACCAAAGAGTTGGTTGTTTGAGTCTACCCAGTGGCAACTCAGAAGAAAAGCCTGGTGATCTACTTCTTAAAAATTAGTCATTGAAAACACTGTGAAGTACAGTTCTATTCTGATACACATTGGATCACCCTGAGCCAAAGTCAACTCAGAAGTAACTGATTATACAGGGAATGGGAAACCCAATTCCTGGGCTCCTGGCTAAATGAATTTGGGTCCTATAATCTCTCTGGGTTTCAGTGTCCTAAGCTCACGAAGAAGGCCATCATCCCCTCCTTAACCACCTTGTGATGCTATTATGAGCATCAAATAAGTTTATGGGTGTATTTGGGTTTGGCAAACAAAATGTCTTTTGACATTATCAGTTAGTGTATTCCTTTTATGTATTACTGGCAAGGGAATTGTGGGGGTTTAGGGGTAGGAGCTCTGGTAGTGTAGTAGTTACGAGTTGGGCTTCTAACCTCAAGGTCAGTAGTTCAAAACTACCAGCCATTCCATGGGAGAAAGATGAGGTTTTCTACTCCCATAAGGATTTACAGCTTCAGAAACCCTATGCAGGGTCGCTATGAGTTGGAACCAACTCTACAGCGCATAACCACCACCACCATAGGGGTAGGTTAGACTTCATGTCTGGTAAGACTGCTGTGTACTAATGAAGTTAAGTATTTTAGGATTTCTCACAGAATATGCTGTTTGAAAGTGTCCAGATAACCAGGAGAGTCTTCTTTGTAAGAAATTATGTTTAGTGAGTATAAGCATAAAGAATAGACATACAACAAAGAAATTAAATAATAATTTTGCAATTTAAGTGTGTTGTTCTCTGTTTCAGTCAACAGAACTTTCTCCTTTCCAGCTTCTACCATGCTAACAAACCTTTATACACTCATATAACTCTGTCTATGGCTGTGTCTATTCCTATATACAAATATCATTCTGCTTAAATTCCAAAAAGGTAATGGGAGTGGTAGAGAAATGAAAACACTGGCACTCTTTTCCATGTTTGAGAGTTTACTTCCAAGCTTTGGCTGCCCTTGGCTTGCACATCAAGTCTGGCTTTCATCACTTGTGTAGGAGTGGCCCAACCTGAAACTAACATGATGCCCTTGTGCTTTGCCCAAATGCTAGGAGGGATGGATTTACACTTAAATCAATATTTAATCTAATGTACCTCTCCAGACTCCATTTGTAAAATGCAGTGTAGATCTTGGATAAGAATACAAGCCTGTGAGCAGAATCAAAGCCATTTGTAAGGCAGTAAACTCAAGAAGTAGACATGGTAATAAATGCAGAAGAGAGGAGGTTTTCTGGGAAAGGGCCAATATATTTCCTTATCCCTCTCTGTTTTTTATTAGAGCTATGGAAAAGGAAGTCAATAGTGATTTAATTATGCCCTATTACAAACAAGGCTCAAGAATCCAATAGGCCCAAAGACGTTAAGAATAATGAAGAAAAGTATCCTAATAACATGAACAAAACTTCTTTTCAGAGATCAGCCATATTCTGAAGGATATTTTCACTATTTAAAGGAGAAAAGGCCCCATGCAAGTCATTCTTTCATATCATAACATGGATACTATTTGGAAACCCTGTACAGGGTTGCTATGGGGTTGGAATCAGCTCGACGGCACTTAACAACAGCAACAACTATGTATATTATATATATATATAACATATACGCACATGGATACTAAATGTACCATAAATCCAAATATTTCATTTATTATGTAAAAACTGGGAACTACAGGTACCTATCAAAGTGACCCCAATTCAAAATAATTTTCCCAATGTTATTTAGATTATTAATTTCAAACTAGAAACTGAATTCTCAGCAAGATCTTCTGGAAATAATTGAACTTCAGTTTTCCATTCTGGGCAATAAATTGCTGACTATGAAATGGAGACAGTGAAGTATATGCAGTGAGCTTGAAGCATGAAGAAGGAAATGGAGGAAAAAGTAGAAGAGAAAGAAAGGGAAGGAAAGAAAGCAAGGGAAGCACCCTGCCCCCACCTCCCCCAAAGCACCTTCCCCTTCTGGGCACTTAGCAACCTGAAAGAATCAAAGTTTCTTAATAGTAAGCTTTTAATTCTTTCTTATTTGTAAGAACAGTGCATGGAGGTTAAAGGTATCTCAAATGTTCTACTCTTCCAGTATGTTGCACCACTCCAAAATCCCTGATATCAATCACTACTCCTCTCTCCCTCTCGTCTCCCGGCTCTGCACTGAGCTCAACATCTCACAGAATTCAGGAATTTAAGGAAATTGTTCAGGCAATTGTGGAGGCAGACAAGTCCCAAATCTATAGTTCAGATGTCAATCTGGAGGACTCACCTCACCTGTATAGTCTCAGGAGTTGAGAAACCCAAATCTGCAGCCTGTTGAATCAGGCAAATCAGGTCAGGTGAATCAGGCCAGGTGAGAGTCCAGTGTCCCACCAACAGGAAGTCAGACAGAGATGAGCCAGATGCAGGATCCAGACACTCCTATATACTGGACACAGATCACGCCTCCAAGGAAAAGTAAGCGTGGTGACTTTAGTCACATCCTGCATTAAAGTGTTGTTGTTAAGTGCCATCAAGTTGGTTCCAACCCATAGAGACCCTGCAAAGGGTTTCTGAGGAGCAACTGGTGAGCTTGAACTGACAATCTTGTGGTTCAAACTGACTTTGTAGTACAGCACATTAACCGACAGCTATTGGAAGCCAAGTCAAATTCAGAACAAAGAACAGGTTTTGTCAACACTTCCTTTACAAGAGTATTAAAGTGTTGTTGTTGTTGTCAGGTGCCATCGAGTCGGAGCCGACTCATAGCGACCCCATGCACAGCAGAACAAAACAATGCCTGATCTTGGGCCAACCTTACTACTGCTGCCACACTTGACACCATCAATGATGCCACCTGGCCGATCCATGTCGTCGAGGGTCTTCCTCTTTTTCTCTGACCCTCTGCCTTACCCAGCATGGCATCCTTCTCCAGTGACTGGTCCCTCCTGACAATATGTCCAAAGTATGAAAGACAAAGCTTAGCCATCCTGGCCTCCAAAGAGTACTCTGGTTACACCTCTTCCAAAACAGATCTATTGGTTCTTTTGGCAGTCCATGGCACTTTCA
>NW_006408561.1:2539522-2543964 GCF_000296735.1 Chrysochloris asiatica
GCCAACCTTACTACTGCTGCCACACTTGACACCATCAATGATGCCACCTGGCCGATCCATCTCGTCGGGGGTCTTCCTCTTTTTCTCTGACCCTCCGCCTTACCCAGCATGACATCCTTCTCCAGCGACTGGTCCCTCCTGACAATATGTCCAAAGTATGAGAGACAAAGCTTAGCCATCCTGGCCTCCAAAGAGTACTCTGGTTGCACCTCTTCCAAAACAGATCTATTGGTTCTTTTGGCAGTCCATGGCACTTTCAGTATTCTCCTCCAACACGACAACTCAAAGACATCAATTCTTAATCCTTACTCCCACCTTAATCCTGGCTCATTAAGAGCACACTCCAAAATGGGACAATAACCATGCAAACAGGCTAGGATTTACAGTACATCACAGAATGGAGAAATATGGCAAGAAGGACCACATTAAGTAATTAATTGCACTGTAATCAGACTCATACTCAGTGGAAGATTTCAAGGTTTCAAGCTCAATGAATTGGTCTACTTGATTTAAAAGTGTTTTCACCTTCTTTATATTAGAATATTTTTCAACATTCAGGAATGTTCTACTTGACCATGTTTTTTTATTGACAGTAAAACCCATAGTGAGTGATTTATACCATAAATTCACAATTAAGTGACTCTATGAGGCATATGAAATGAGGAACATTTCATCACTGAGTTCTATTGCCCGCATCTAAGCATCAATAAAGTGCCTCCAACTCCTGGATGAGTTGTTAATAGAAAACTTTAGCTGAAAGCTTCTAAAGAACATCAAAATGTGTAATTCCAACAAGCAAAGGAAAAACTTGAAATGGGATTTTTGTTGTTGTTAACATTACTCATAGCTACAGCTTTTGGAAGCCAATTCAGATACCGAACAAAGAACATGTTTGTCAACACTTCTGTCACAAAGGATGAACTATAGTGGATTTCAGTGGTGGTAGAACACCCTCTCATAATCTCTTTCAGCCCCTGAAATAAGCATATAATCAAAGCAGAAGCAGGGTGTTTGTGATGTAGATACAGTCTCTAGCCAAATGTCTTTCTTCCATTTCAATTTGATGACCTCCCTTAAGCCCATCTTATATTGAAATTTTGGAGACTTTACTTGACCAAAATCATTCTGTTTGAAAATGTACAAAATACTTTACTTCTCACATTTGTTTTTAATTGTTATGAGCTGCTGTCAAGTCAGCTCCAATTCATAGTGATGTTGTATGTAACAGCATGAAATGTTGCCTGGTCCTTGGTCATCTTGGGTTCTTCTTGTGACTATTGTGTCAGTGCCTCTCACTGAGGGTGTTCTCTGACTGTCTGTTAACTATGATGTCCTTTTTTCCAGCAATGTATCCTTCCTTTTGACATGTCCAAAGAAGGCAAGCCCAAAGCTCATCATCCTTGTTTATAAGGGATAGTCTGGTTGTATTTCTTCTGAGACTGTTTTGTTCATTCTTCTGAACAATTTCTGCTAGGTTCAATATTCATGCTTCACCAGTACTACAGTTCAAATGCATCAATTCTTCCTCTGTCTTCCTATTTCATTGTCTAGCTTTCTCATATGAGGTGACAGAAAAGACCATGGCTTGGTTCTGTTTTATCTTAGTCATCAAAGTGACATCTTTGCCCTTTAAAACTTTAAAGAGATCTTTTAAAACAGATTTGTCCAATGAAATGGGTTGTTTGATTCTTGACTGCTGCTTCTATAGACATTGGCAACTCAAACAGAATGAAATATTGAAGCTGCCAGTGATTTTACACTTGTGGTGGTAGTGTTTGTACACCATCTCATACAGATCCTAGATAGGGTTTTAGAGGATACAAATCTTATTGGGAGGAGAAAACCTCATCGTCTCCCTGTGGAGTGTCTGGTAGATTTGAGCTGCTGACCTTATGGTCAGCAGCCCAGCTTAGTGCACATGTAGTCCTCTTATAATAGTTATGAGATTTTAAGCTACTTCTATTCATTCATTGTAATAAGCTAAAATTCTGATAGAAGCAATCAGTTAAGAGCAGCATCCTCTCTCTGGAGGGTAAATGTTATAGTAACTGTGCTCACGGCTAACTAAGTCAGTAGCCACACACCCCTCTTAAGGTTGGTGACACCAGTTGCATTGTATCATTGAGCAAGAGAGTATTGCATAAAGCCACTGTGGTAAAAACAAAAGGGAGAGTCTATGGATACTACATGAGAATTACCGTCATTCATGTGTTTCCTATTTAAGACCAAAACCAAACCCATTGTCATCAAGTTGATTCTAACTCATGGCAACTCCATGTGTTACAGAGTTGAATGGCTACCAAGAAATTTCTTTGCATTAATCTTGATGGAAGCAGTTTACCAGATATTTCTTCCATGAACAGCTGCTTGGGTTTAAACCCTCAACCTTCAGTCAGCAGTTGTTTGCAAATTGCTTGTGTATATGTGATACTGTTTCTGTGAATGTCATCTTTGGTCTAACTAAACAGTCAGTTAGTAAGTCATGAACTATTCTTTCACTGACCCTCAGTGTAAATGGGTTTATGCAACTTTTGTTGCATTCATCTGAAATAATTAAATCAATACTTTCTTCAAAATTCATGCCAAAGAATTTTTACTTTACATCTGAATTTGTTTACAGGTATTAAATCACTTAGTCAACACATGGCTATTGACTGAGTATTCTACCTCTTGCTGTGGACAATGCAAAGATAAGACTCGGTCTTCCCTTAGGGAGTGAAGACTCTAGGCAGAAATCTAAGACGCATATTGTTGTTACTGCGTGCCACTGAATCAATTCAAAGCAGAACTGCCCGATAGGCTTTCCTAGTCTGTAATCTTGATGGGAACAGATCACCAGGTCTTGTCTCCAGCAGAGCCACTGATGAATCAAACTGCCAATCTTCCAGCCAGCAGCCTAGTGCCACCAGGACTCCTAAGATGTAAGCAAGTAGAGACACATAATACAAAATAGAACCTGTTGTAAAGGAGACATAAGCAAAGTGTGGTGAGTGCTGCAAAGACAGGTTGGACCGGAACCCTTCGAGAAGGGGAATTAGGATGAATTGTGAATAGAGGAGATTTTGACACCAAAGGAAGTCTGTGTCTTTCTCCTTACACACAAGGGAGTCCAGCATTTCCAGTTTTACAGCAGATATGATTATACAAGAAAGAGTTAGAAAAAGTAAAACATGTGGGCCAAGTGGACTGCATTATGTGCAATTCTTTGATTCATATGCCCGTAACCTCATCTATGGAGTCGTGGTGTGGCACTGTGGGTTAACGCGCTGCACTGCAAAGTCAGTTTGGACCTCAAGGTTGTTGATTTCAAGTTCAGCTCATGCTCCTCAGAAACCATATACAGGGTCGCTATGGGTTAAACCGACTTGACGGCACTTAATGACAGCAACAACAACCTCAGCTATAGCTGCAACAGTAAGCTCACATATACTAACAGTTGTGAGGATAGCTCAGCATCAGACATAAGTTTGCAGTGAATATTGGTGAACTTAATTGTAACTAAAAACAACAACAAATATCATTTAGCCCTGAAAATAAAGTTAAAAAAATTTTTTTTCAAAACATCTCATAATGGCAGAGATGATGATATGGAGAAATAGAGCAGCTGGGGACTCTAGAATCATGGAGGGAGAGGGGTTGTGTGCTGGCAGCTTGGCAGGGGAGGGCTGGCTTGCAGGGCATGCCCTTTGTGTATTGGAATGATTGTATATTCCTGAGTGTTTTGGTGTACATGCAAAAAAAGAAAACAGAGGGAATAGAAGCAAATACTGTTGAATGATGACACATGGAGGGGATTGTAATCATTTTAGTAAAACAAAATATGATAGGATGAACGTAAAGCTGGTGTTCTTCCATGTAAACTTTCTATCAATTCACAATAAAAATTTAATTTAAAAAAATTTCATAATAGATTTATTCCATTACCAATGCAAGAGAGAATTAAACACACACATATATGCACACACACATGCATGTTGTTGTTGTCAGGTGCCATCGAGTTGGAACCGACTCATAGCAACCCCCTGCACAGCAGAATGAAACAATGTCCGATCCTGGGCCAACCTTACTACCACTGCCACACTTGATGCCATCAATGATGCCACCTGGCTGATCCATCTCGTAGGGGGTCTTCCTCTCTTTCTCTGACCCTCCATCTTACCCAGCATGACATCCTTCTCCAGCGACTGTTCCCTCATGACAATGTGTCCAAAGTATGAGAGATGAAGTTTAGCCATCTTGGCCTCCAAGGAGTATTCTGGCTGCACCTCTTCTAAAACAGATCTATTGGTTCTTTAGACAGTCCATGGTACTTTTAGTATTCCCCTCCAACACCACAATTTAAAGGCATCAATTCTTCTACTATCTTTCTTATTCACTGTTCAGCTTTTGCATCCATATGAGGTTTTTGAAAATACCATGGCTTGGGTCAGGCACACCTTAGT
>NW_006408561.1:2546519-2558104 GCF_000296735.1 Chrysochloris asiatica
TGACCCTGCTGGTTATTTAAAATACCGGTGGCAGAGCCCTCAGAATCACAGCAACTCAATCCACCACAGCACGACAGACAGATGAGTGGTGGCCATTTACACATGCATACATAAAGTTAATAAAAAATACTAGAAGACAAGTGTGAAGTTTCTAAGGTTTGGCTCTAGATTTATAGAAAACCGAACTAAGATGCGCCTGACCCAAGCCATGATATTTTCAATAACCTCATATGCATGTGAAAGTCTGACAATGAATAAAGAAGACTGTAGAAGAACTAATGCATTTGAGTTATGGTGTTGGAAGAGAATACTGAAACTACCATAGACTACCAAATGAACAAACAAGTCTGTGTTGAAAGAAGTACAGCTAGAATGCTCCTTAGAAGCCAGCTAGCCAGACTGCTTCTCTCATACTTCAGACATATTATCAGGAGGGACCAATACTTGGAGAAGGACATCATTTTTGGTCAAGTGGAGGGTCAGCAAAACAGAGAAAAACCTCCAACAAGATGGATTGATTGGCACAGTGTCAGCCGCAATGGGCTCAAGCATAGCAGTGATTGTAAGGTTGGTGCACGACCGGGCAGTGTTTTGTTTTGTTGTACATAGGGTTGCTATATGAGTCAGTACCAACTAAATGGCACTTAACAACAACAACAACAAACTTTTCTCAATTTTGGCATTGTAAAATCTCAGGAAACTATGCCACTTGGAGGAGATTTCTAAGTCAAAATGAAGAAAAAATTACACCTCAGTCCCATTAATGCCTTAATTTAACAAGAGATGCACCAGACTTCAAAGCCGTTTGAACAGCAAAGTTGGCAGTTCAAGCTCACCAGCTTCTCCTTGGAAACCCTATTCTAGGTCATTATGGGTCAAAACTGACTCAATGGCATTTAACAACAACAACAAAAGGAGTTCTGGTGTGGCACTGTGGACTAATGCACTGGACTGCAAAGTCATTTGAACCTCAAGGTCAGTGGTTCAAGCTCATCAGTCGCTTCTTGGAAACACCTATAAGGTGTTTCCAAGACTCAACATCACTTAACAACAACAACAACCAAACAGTAGCTACCTTTCTCTTCATCCTTTCCTGCTCATTCCAGTTAAAGACTCCTAATCAATTCCTCTTGTAGACCCCAGGGCAGCCATCTCTGGAAACAGTAGAAGATCAGGAAGGGAGCCTTCACATGGAATTGGAATCTAGGCTCTGCTGTTAACCAACCATGTGACCCTGGGCAAGTTATGTTTCCATTTGAGCCTCTGTTTTCTCCAAAACACCGTGCCTACGTCATAGGTGTTATTAGTTCTCGGGGTGATAACCTACAGGAAAGTGCTCTGTAAAATACCAAATTCTACCTGAATATAAATGAATGACTCTGTGAGGACAATCAACTGCAGCAGTGATTTATTTCTACCTTAAACAGCACCTTCTCTTACTGAAGTTTTTCTTACTTTTGCTTCCTTTTAGTGTGTGACCTCATTCATACAAGCCACTGACCGTTTCTAAGTTTCCATGTTCTCACCTACAACGTGAATGGTGTGATTATACCTGCCTGCCTATCTTAGAGATTTGCAATAAGAAGCAGGGTTGCAAAGTGCCACCATTAGGACTGGGTGTAAGACCTCCTGGGCTTGTGGGTGGAGGTAAGGTAGAGTTTGCCTTGAGGAAGGTAGAAATATGGCTCTTAATGAGTGTTTCTGGCTTGTGTGTAAGTCCAGTGTCTGGTCTGGCTGAAAGTGCTGTTTTTCAAAGGCCTCAACCTAATGAACTAGTGTAATGGAATGTTTCACTCTGATCAGCTTGTTTCAGGCCAGTTCACATTCCCTAAACCTCTCCCTTCTCTACCCTCCACTAGAGCTTGCTTGATTGGCTGGTGTCTGGATTTGCGTGATGCTGCCTTAGGGTTTGAATTTCTGTTTGGCTTGAATGAATAGTATGGGACTCAACATCAATTGATTAACCTAAAGAATAAAAGTAGTTTTGTGTTTTTTCTATATATTGAAAGGATACTAAGATAGAATAATAGACTTCATTTTAAGGAAAATCTGATAAATTGATCTTTTCATTTGTTTGGATACTGGGAGCTTTTATCCTTTGATGTGGAAAGATGAGCAGAGCTCATAACCAATGAAATGCTTAATGCCTCAGAGAAGTTTCATCCACAGAAAAGAGGTCTTTTAAGAAATCGAAACTCTACTCTCCGTGTCCTATATAGTTTGTGATATTTCTTCACACTTTTAAAGTGATATGCTTACACAGTGATTACTACAAAGGTGCCAACAGAAAAACAAACCCAGTGCTGTGGCAACATGGTGACTCTTTAGTGTGGACTCTTAAGTTCCATTAACTAACTGTGTGCCTGTGGGCACAACAAATGTATTCAACTTCCCTTTGCTTCAGTTTCTTCATCCATTAAATAGGAGCAACCTCAAAGGTGATTGAGAGAATTAAATTAGTTATTGTAGGTGAAGTTTTTAGAGTTCCTAGCACATGGTAAGTACTCAATAAAAGGTAGGGATGTCAGAGGTTCAAATCCACCAGTCACTACAAAGGAAAAAGATGAGACTGTCTGCTCCCATAAAAATTTACAATCTCGGAAACCCTAAAGAGCACTTCAGCTCTTGGGTAGGCATAAACTATCTAGATAATATTTGGGGGAGAAATTAGGGAAGAAAGATACACAAACATTTAGGGAAGTTATTAGTAAGTATTTAACAGATTTTCTTTTCATATAATGATTCATTAAGATGTTGATAAGCATTTTTTCTACCTCAACCCTTCTGTTCAGGTCTAACCTTGGAATTTATGACAAACACATGATGTAGCCACTTTTTATAAGTATGTGTATATTCATAAATATAAGCAAAGTTAAATGGTCCCAAGTTTTTAGTAAATTCAAGCAAACATGTCAGTTTGAGGACTAAGGTGTGCCTGACCTCATATGCATGTGAAAGTTGAACAATGAATAAGGAAGACTGTAGAAGAAATATGCATTTGATTTGTGGTGTTGGAGGAGAATAGTAAAAGTACCATAGACTGCCAGAAGAACAAACAATTCTGTGTTGGAAGTTGTATATGCTGCATGCTCCTTAGAAGTCAGCATGGACAGACTTCATCTCACATACTTTGGACAGTCCACATAGATGGGGTCAGTCCCTGAAGAAGGCCATCATGCTTGATAAAGTGGAGCATCAGCCAAAAAGAGGAAGACCCCAACAAGATAGATTTGCAAATGGCAGCAGCAATGGGATCAAGTATAACAACAGTTGTGAGGATGGCGCAGGCCCGGATAGTGTTTCATTCTTTTGTGCATAATGTTGCTGTGTGTTGGAACCAATGCAACAGCACCTAACAACAACAATTCTTAATAAAAGGTTTTACAAGACTACCATAGAGGGTTGATTAAAAAAAAAAAAAAAAAAAATGCTGTCTTCACACAGTATGCATTTACCAAACTGAATTTATGTAATTAAGTTGGCAAAATAAAATCCTTAAAATAATTGTGATTTGGAACTTTTTTTCAATTAGAATTTCTGCTAAAAAATAAAACTTATTGGCATCATTCTCTTTCCCTTGTCTCTCTGTAAAACAATCAAATATATTTACCTATGTATGATATGAAAGGAGCTCTGGTAGTGTCGTGGTTATGAATCAGGCTGCTAATCTCACGGTCAGCAGTTCTAAATCACCAGCTGTTCTGCAGGAGAAAGATGAGACTTTCTGCTCCCGTAAAGATTTACAGTCTCAGAAACCTTATACAGGGTGACTATGAGTCTGATCGGACTCCACGGCATGATAATGCAACATATATGATATGAAGGAGCTCTGGTAGCACAGTTGTTAAAGCAGTAGCTATTAACCAAGAGACTGGCAGTTCAAACCCACCAGTCTCTCTACAGGGGAAAGATGTCACAGCCTGCTTTCATAAAGATGTGGAGCCTGGGAAACCATGTGAGGCAATTCTAATCTGTCTTATAGGGTTGCTAGGAGTGAGCATCAACTCGATGGCAGTGATTTGATTTTATATATGATATCATTTTTTAAATAAAGAGGATGAGAAATTCTGGTGCTAGGTATCAAGGACGGGTCCTGTAATTAGCTCAACTTCCTCATTAGGGAATGCTGATTTAAAAAAAAGTAGGAGATTGCCAAGAATAATAGCTTATGTAATTGAAGATCATTATAAACAAATTAGAATGTGTTTGTGAGCTGTACTAACGATGCGTGTTACATGTATGAAGAGATCTCCCGGTGCAGAAAATATGGCGAATAGCTTTGTCTTTTACATTCTCTGTAGTTGCTGTTTTCTATCCTGGATATGTGGTTTCTATTTTTTATATGTGTAGCATTTTGGGGATAAGGAAGTTGTAAAATTAGTACTGTGCTTTGGGAGAATTAATTTGGTAAGCAGGTATGAATCTGGTTAGATAAGCAAGGAACTAGAATGAGGAGCTATAAAGAGGATGATTTGTTTTATTAATATCCTATTTTAAATGTTGATTTAGCAGAATTCTATTATTCAGAAAAAAAATAAGAAATGTCCAAGGAAAATGTATATTTTCTTAAAGAATATTAGCAAAAAATATATTAAGCTTCCAAAATGGCTTAATAATTAATAAAAGTTTTAAATTCCTTATATTGTTGTTGTTGTTTGCCATGGAGTCGATTCCGACTCAAATTCCTTATATAGGGACTATAAAATGCTGTATCATATATGTGATATCAGTGCCGTTGTGTCGATTCCAACCCATAGTGACCCTGTATAGAGTTTCTGAGGAGTGGCTGGTGAGCTTGAACCTCCGACCTTTCAGATCAAATCTACTTTGCAATCCAGCGCATTAACCCACAGCGTTACACCAAGACTCCTTATATGAGTAATTTTCAAAGTGATGCACAATAAGTAATTCAGAGAAAACCCCAAAGAAAAAGTAAGATGGGATCATCATGAGTTAGTATCATGAAAATGTGTCCATTTGTATGACTCAGTGATGTGATACTAATCCTGCCCCCATGGCTGTCCTTTCTCAGAAACAGATGGACAAGTGTGCCCCACTACTTAGATCCCTCTCCTGAAAAAGGTCTCCCTTCTTCTCAGGACTTCCAGCCACCCCCCAGCATACTCTCACCAAGATGTCTTTAGCTCCATTCTCCCCAAACTAGATAAGGAGGGCAATCTCTTCAGGTTGTGTTAGAGCTCAGTAAGTAATGTACACAAGACACAAGAGTGGTCTCTGGAAATAAGAAGAAAAGAAGAATTAAACTCAGTATGGGAAACTGAGAAGTTAGACATTTAGTTCAGCCTCATAACATACGAATTGACTTTTGGGGAAAAAAAAAAAAAAAAAACTGTTAATGATTTGGAATAGTTGTAATAGCTCCTTTTAATAGGCATTAAAAGAGTTTCCTGGATTGAAGCCAAATCTACTTTCAGTGGAATTGCATGTGAAGGTAATTTCTTAGAGAATGTATACTCTGGAGAAGAAGAACAGTTCATGACATTTGTAACACGATCAATGAGAGTGAGATGCCATTAGGGAATTAATCTTTAACCCATATGAGCTAGAAAGTTGAGAGAAAAAATGAAAACTGTTTTTTCATCTGGCTTTGGGGTGAAGAAACACAACCCTGGGGGAGCTCCATTTTCCCTAGAAAGTAGAAGGGCTTACCTGAGATTGTGCCTTTATGAGACAAGAGCTTTTCTTTAAAAAAAAAAAAAAAAAAAAAGCACTTAAACACACACCTTCATGTGTACTTATATGTCATTACTGAATAACTTTATGCTATCTCTAAAGCATATTATTTGTCATTGTGCTAAATGTTGGCATCTGTAATTACACATATATTTGACAATTCAAAGAAGATAATTGCAAGTTTCTCTTCTCTACATTTTTATTATGCAAAATGCAGTGAAGGCACGTTTAGTATTTCTACAAACATGGTACTCAATTATGTTTGCAGATTAACACTCTTCCACCATCTTAAAAGTCACTGTGCTTGTACCTAGTGCTGTCCTAGGTACTCTGCCCCCAGAGCCCAGTGGTGGTTTTGTAAGGTTGGGTTCAAAGCTCAGTGATTTCATTGCAGCCGTTTTTAAGGTTATGGTCCAGAAAATACTAATCAAAAAAGTTAATAAAATGTAGGCTGAGAGGAGTACTTTTTAGCCTTGCTCTTACAAGCTTCTTGCTCATAATGCCAATTAATGTCCATTCATTTAATGAACACTACTGAGTCCTTGTGTGATGCTGTGGATTAATGTGCTGGACTGCAAAGATGGTTGGAACCACAAAATCGGCGGTTCAGGCACAGCAGCCACTCCTTGGAAACCCTCTACAGGATTGCTATGAGTCAGAACCAACTCGATGGCACTTACTAACAACAACAATAACTGATCACCTGGTGTGGCATTGTAGGATAAGCACTAGACTATTAACTGCAAGGTTGGCAGTTCAAACCCACTAACCACTCCTAGGAAACCCTGTACAGGGTCACTATGAGTTGGAATCAACTCAACAGCACTTAACAACAACAACACTGAACACCTACTATGTGTCCAAGTTTATCTAAGGGACTGGAATTACGGAGATATGAATAACATAGTCCTCATATTAAGAAACCTACACTCAATCTAGTGTACTCGGTAGACATCTAAAGATATGTTATAATGCTAAGCAAAATACGCTATGTAATGTGTGATGGCGCTGTTATCACATGGAAACCTTGCAATGCAAATAGTAATTTTTTTTAAAAAAGCTACTTAAACTCCAAACAATACAGCAAATTTATTAGCAGCTTCCATAATTGAAACATATTTCTGATTGGAGGTGAGAAAGGATCCTGATCTTTCTGTCTGCCTTTCACATTACAGATATTATTTCAGGCTCCATCGTGGCTCCTAACAATGCTTGGCTCTACTCCGGAGGCTACAAAATAAATTTAGCAGTCCCAAACTTTATAACTTTTGACCATGTTATCTAAATGTAGTGAGAGGAAGCTTCTAGTACCTCTCCATTCTCTCTGTTCCTTCTCCTAAACTGTTGCTATGACTCTAGGAAATGTTTAAGCCAACCAGAGTTCACCTTTAAGTCTGAGAGGTCCTCAGAGGAAAAGTACAGTGTGTTTATGGGGGTAGCTGTGGAGATAACTGAAAAAAGGCTCAAAGAATGGTATCTAATACTCTAGCTAGGAAAGTTGAGCAAAGTAACGTCGAGGGGAATTAGGGTGAGTTTGGAGAATGGGTAGGCATTCACCATCCAGAGAAAGACTAAAAAGATCATCCAGACAAAGGGAACAGCATATGTGAGGCCTCAAAAGCACAAAAGACTCTGTTGTGTTTGGTAGGGTGATCAGTGGGTCCCAGCTTGCCTGTGTCTTTGTGGTTTTATACAAAAAGTCCCACATCCTGGGACATCCCTTGGTACCAGGCAACTAGAGATAGTTTACTCAGGACTAAACTAATTTTCAAATGAATTTCTCACTTTTCAGGACCCTCTTGTTGTTGTTGTTAAGTGCCTTCGAGTAGGTTCTGACTCATAGTGACCCTGTATAGGGTTTCCAAGGAGCAGCTAGTGACCTTATGGTTCAAACTGACTTTGCAATCCAGCGCATTAACCCACAGCACCACAACAAGACTCTGGGCACATCATTATTGTTGTTAAGTGCCATGGAGTCGGTTCTGGCTCATAGCGACCCTGTACAGGGTTTCCAAGACTGTAAATCTTTACGGGAACAGAAAGCCTCATCTTTCTCCCACGGCACAGCTGGTAGTTTTGAACTGCTGATCCTGAGGTTAACAGCCCAATTTGTAGCCACTATGCTACCAAAGCTCGGGTACATCATTAGGCTCCATAAATACTAGTTGATTATTGGTTAAAAGGAATTCTCTCTTTTACTTAAACTGCCCTTTCTGTGCACCTGTCTCTTAAATGTCTCTCTTACATTTTCACCTTCACAGTTTCATTTCCGACTGTCCACCTGGGTCTTCAAATTCATTATAACTACTCAACTGTGGTTCAAATCAGTCAGTGGTTCAAATCCACCCGTTGCTCCTCAGAAACCCTGTACAGGGTATGAGTCAGAACCAACAGCAACCACTTCAATTGCTTGTCTTCCCTCCAATATTATCTATTTACCCTATTCACATCTATTGAGAATGCCACCATTCTCCCAACTACTGAAGCCCATGGCTATGGGATATATTGCAGCCACTGGAGAGAAGGACCTGGAGAAAATAAAGTTGCAGACAATACGCATAAATGATTTCATATTCATAAAATATTATATATATGCATTTTCATACATATAAAAATACATAGAAGAGTCATTATATAATAAAATCTTAATAATTCTTTGCTTGAAGGCATCTAGTGAAGAATGGAAGGTGGGAAGATCCTTTTTTTATGTTATCTACATCTCTATTGTTTCAATAAGCATAGAACTATTAACAGCAAGGTCAGAAGTTCAAACCCACCAGCCACTCTTAGAAACTCTATACAGGATCGCTTTGAGTTAGAACCAACTCAATGATATACAATAACAATTAGCATGTATAACTATCTTCCCCACCCCCCCAAAAAAAAGATATGTGTGTTTATTGTAGAAAAGTTTAATTACAGATTTTAAAATGTACAATGTATTAAAAACATCAGAACTTTCACCTCTAAGATGTAGGACTGGCGAGACTTCTTTGGGCATGTTGTCGGGAGGGGCTAGTTTCTGGAGAAGGATATCATGCTTAGTAAAGTTGGAGCGTCGGCACAAAAAAGAAAAATCCCCAGTGGAATAGACTGACACATTGGCAGCAACAATGGGTTCAATTGTAAGGATGGGGCAGGACCAGGGAATGTTTCATTCTGTTGTGCGTAGGGTAGCTATGAGTCAAAACCAACCCAATGGCACCTAACAGGATGTAGTAATCTTGGGGACAACCTACCAGACCTCCTTCAGGGCACCTGTGCTGATGAGGATGCAGAGAGACATATGCTTCTGCATTCTCCCCATGTTAGCCTAAGACCATCAATTAGTTGCAACCCTCTCATATTGCTTCTGCATCTGAAGGGTCTCTGAAGTCTGTCACTCTCCATTCCTATTGCCGTCACCCCGGTTGAAGTTGTGATTAACTCTCCGCCGCTCTGCAGCAGTAACCTCCTAATGGGTTCTTGCTTCTCTCCTTTCTTCTCCTCACATCTACTCTTCCCACAGTATTCAGATTCATTATCCTAAAGCCTAGTTCACATGATGCCTTGTTCAAAAACCTTCAATGATTCCTTGTTGCCTATAAAAATACCGAACTCCATGGTAGAGTGAAAACAGAACTTTTCATTGTTCTCTTGGGAACTCTTCTCTTAAAGAATACCATGTCAGCCACGTATTTTCATTCATTAAAAATTTCCCCCTTCATATAGTTGTACAAGTATGAGAAAATATTTGTACAGGATGTTCATTGAAGTTTATAATAGGAAAAAACAAAAGCCAACTTAAATGTCTACCAGTAGGGGACTATTTAAGTAAATGATGGCATCTTCAAATGTCCAATGGAATACAGTTTGACATGTAAAAGTGTTTTAAAAAATCAACCAAGTGAGTAGGCTATACAATAGTTTGCAAATACAAGTATGTTTTAAAAAGATGCACATGTATATAGCAATTTCTGTAAAAAATGTCATCAAATAATAACAGAGGGCAACTCTAGGCGGTGCAATTTAGTTGATGCTAACTTTCATTTGTACTTCTCTATCTAATTTGGATTTTTATTAACACATCACAGTTACTTAAGTTGCCCTTCATTGAGAGCTACTTGTCAAATACTGAGCTACTGGTCAGAGACTGAGTATAGTATTTTGCCTATAATAAATGCTTTAGTTTTTACATAAAAACAACTATCATCTTGTTTATATAATGGTATCATCTTAATTATATTACAGAAGAGTACACTGAGGGTTCAAGGGCTGGAAAGAAATTCCTAAGGTCACACTATTAGTGAGAGGCAGAAATAGGATTCAAAATCTGTCTGACTCCAAAGCCCTTACTCATAGGCATTATGCCATACAATAATATCATCTTCACAAAAAGGGAATGAAGCAATGAAAATATGTTCTCTTCATTCCACATCACCCTGTCCCCTGCAGACTTCCTTTGTCCCCACATCCAGATAGATGGCATGGTGTAAAGATGAGAACAGAGGAAGACATGCAGAGATGGACACATACACACACAAAGGATTTATTTTTAAAATATGATTAGTATCATTCTAAAAATCAGATTATTCTTTAATTTGCTTCCTTTCCACTTAAAATTACATCCTACTTCCATGTTTGTATACATTGATCATCTTCAATTTATTTTTTAACAATTATATACTAACCTATTGTATGGATGTGCTATAATAAATTATCCCCCACCAGAACAGTCATTTTTATAGTTAATAATTTTTGCTATTAAAACACCACCAGAAAGACCATCCTCATCTAACTCTATATCTATACACATATAAGAGTATTTCTGCAGGATGGATTCCCAGAAATGAGATTGCCTTTTTTTTTCCCCCTCTATTGGGACTTCATTCTACTGAGAGAACCTGATGTAGGAATCAGTTGGTTGTAGCCCTTGTGGTCTTGTTTCCCATTTACAACCTCACCAGGCACTGGCATATGTCTATCCAATTGTCATTCCTCCATCTCCAAACTGATTCATAGGAATTTAAAAAAAAAAAAAGATTCTAGCTGTCAATTGCCTGAGTTCTGGTGGACTGCTGGACAAGTTGCTATGCAACCTTGAATGAAAAACAATGCCCTTGAGGACTTCCATTTCTTCTTCTATAAAATAAGAATATACTAGCTCTTAAGAAACTCAGTGTTTCTTAACTTTAAAGAAAAGAATGACATTTTGCTATGCTAACTTTTTAGATTTAAAAAATAATAATATACATACTGGAATACTGGAAAGGGTTATCTTGCCTCATTGAAGGTTCAAATGGTATAGTTATAAGACCATATTAAGAGCATTTATAAAAGTCCATGGGAAAGAGTCCATTATGGTTCATTAAATCCCCTCATGCCTTTATCCACTTTAGTTACTGTATTTCCTGTAAATGGGATTCACGCCAGGGCCATGTTAACACCATTTCACATTCTGCTTTGCTATTACCCACTGAGCTTGAATCAATTGAATGAAAGAGGCCTTTTCGAGTGTATTGATTTTCATTTATCCAAACTCATCTGTTTGCTTTGCGGCATGTTCATACTTGAGAATGGGACACTGCTAAACTTCTCCACAGAATTGCATTTTTCCCTTAAACATGCATTTAATGCTACAATATGCATATGGAAAACACTTGCATGCAAATTTCTGAATATTCACTGCAAATAAAGATACTTAAGGACTTGGGTCTCTCTTCCATGTCAGGAAAAATGTTACCAAAAGCAAAATACTATAACCTCTCTTCCTGTATGAACACAATTCCCCTCCCATACCCCACGTTCCTAGGGAGCTTAATCTTTAGGTCCTGTCCTCCTCTCCCTAGAAACAAGTAGAAGAGTTCTGTCAAGACAGTGATTCTCATAAATGCAAATTACCGCTTGTTGTT
>NW_006408561.1:2560927-2571491 GCF_000296735.1 Chrysochloris asiatica
ATAGCGAGACAAACTAATACCTTAAAAGTCTTACTCTGCACTCTTAGTTTGATTTGCTTGATAGTTGTGCCGTGTGTGTGTGTGTGTGTGTGTAAGACAGAGAGAAACAAAGAGGAAGGTACTATTCATTTGGACCTTAGTTGTGATTTTAGCAGAGGGGAACATTTTAACAATGTTGATTGAATTGTTGTATTACTGAATAATTTGTGACTTTGCAATATAGGACTAAATGCGATGTCCCTGGCTTATAGTAAATAGATCCTGACTTCTGTTCAAGTAAATACTGAGATTTATTTATCTAGGGGACAAATATACTGACTAAGGCAAAGTCAGGAGTCCCGGTGTGGTGCTGTAGGATAAGCATTGGACAGCAGGTTTAGTTTGAACTGCTATGGTCGGTGGTTCATGTCTAGCTGTCGCTCCTCAAAAACTCTGCAGGGTTGCTATGAGTCAGAACTGACTTGAAGGCACTAAATGACTATAAACAACAAAGGAAAAATCAGGGTCAATATTTCCTCTGAGTTACAATAAATATTTCTTTCCTGCTGGTTTAATTAAGATCTGATGGTACATGTTGACATAAAAAGTTTGTCTAAGCCTGAGTCCTTACTGTGAAATAGAAGATAAATGGAATTCATCTGTGAAAAGCTCAAGTTATTGTGAAATAGAAGACTAGTAGGAATCTGTGAAAAGCTCAAATTACTTAAATATACCAACATTATTGATTTAAGTAAAATGCACAATTATCTTTAACAAAAGTTTGAATATGATGTTAATTAATGATTGAGCTAATTATTATTTTCCCTCATGAATTTCCATGTTATGGGCAATGTTATACAACTTTTAAGAGATAGTTTATAGAAACAAATTTGATTTGGAAAAATTGCTTTCTTTTTAAATAAAACTATATCTTACCCTATTCACATTGAGTCAATCGTGACTCATAGTGATGCTGTTTTCTTGCTGTTACATGCCATTGAGTTGATTCCAACTCATAGTGACTTTGTATATGGTTTCCAAGGAGTGACTGGTGGGTTTGAACCACCAGTCTGTGGTTAACAGTCCAATGCCTATCCCATAGCACCAAACTTCGACTTAAATATGGTTGAGATATGTAAAAATGGTGTGGAGTGGCATCTGGCCTCCTCTAAATTCATAAAGGGGAGAAAGAATCATCATCAACCCAAGGCTGATTCCTATCAGGTGGAAATCAGACATGCCTCCATCTTCCACCCTTCTTTACCAGTCTGACACCAACTGACCCTCCCATGGCACTCTCTATTTCTCTGCTGGGTTCAATCATTCATTGCAGTGGTCACACAGAACTCACAGCAATATTTATCATTATGAGGTTCTTCAGCCTGGATAGCCTCTTCTGAGTCATCCCCTCAGGTAGGTACCTCTTTGGCCTTCCTTCTTTTTAATTGTCCTATGCTTCTGCTTGGGGAAGTGTTACAAAGCTCCTTAGCTCTGCTACTAAGGCACCCTATTCTGAAAATAAGCCTAGGCCTGCAGACACTAAGCTCTAGGTCCGTAAATCAGCAAACCTTGCTCCACCAAGTATCTGGGAGACTCCATTCCACCAGTAAACCTCCTGCTGAAGGTCCTCAGCTTTCTCAGTTAATGGACTGGGAAGCCCTTTATGCTGTCCATGCTGGTTTCCTGGTTCTACTGCCTTTGCTGTATTTGTTTCTCTGCCTCTGCCCTTGGCCGTCTCTGTTATTATAGATCTCTTTTTCCTTTATCTAGGAGACTCCCAGCATAGGCACTCCAGATACAAAAGATGCTTTCCACTCCTGTCTCTTCTTAGTGGTTGTCAAGTACCCTCTTCATTATTCTAGAGTGCTTCATTTTAAGTCTAGCAGTATGTAAAATGGATCAATCCCTACATTAAGATTCTATGCACCTTATTTGCATGGTACTGATGTGGCGTTGTAGAATAAGTACTGGACATGCTACCCACAAAACACATTTACATTGTCCTACCCAGTCAATGTTTTGGACTACAAAGTCGGTTTGAACTGCAAGGTCAGCAATTCAACCTAACCAGACACTCCTTAGAAACCCTATACAGGATTGCTCTAGGTTGGAACTGACTCAATGGCACTTAATAACAACAAAAACCCAATCATTGGACTTCTGGGTTGGTGCTGTAGGATAAGCACTGAACTGCAAACTACAAGGTTGGCGGTCCAAACCCACCAGCTGCTCCTTAGAAATCCTATACAGGGTTGCTTTGAGTCTGAACTGACTCCATTGCAATCAACAACAATGCAAACATTTGGTGGAAGTTACAAATACTATAGCTTGTTGTTGTTGTTAAGTGCCGTCAAGTCAGTTCCTCCTCATAGCGACCCTGTATAGGGTTTCTAAGGAACCTTTTTGAGTTTGAACTGCCGACCTTGTGGTTCGTAGACCAGTGCTGATCCTACAGCTAGAAGGGTCATATAAAGTAATTCACTTCACTGATGTACCTTCAAGATGATTACAGTCTAAAGAGGGAGAACGGGTACTGTGTAATTAGTAACAGCATGGCATTTGGAGTCTTAATGAATTTGAATTTCAGTCCTGGCACTGTGACCTCATACAAGATTATGTTAAATTTCTTTATCTGTAAAAATACTATAGTAAAATCAGCCTCTTAGAGTCATTTGTTGTTGTTATTAAATGCCATTGAGTCGGTTCCAGCTCACAGTGACCCTGTAAAGGGTTTTTGAGGAGTGACTAGTGGGTTTGAACCACCAACCTTTTAGTTAGCAGTCCAGTGCTTATCCTACAGTGCCACACCAGGACTCCTCTGCGAGTCATAATTAAAGCACAGAAAGGGTCTCTGGCAAAAGGAGTACCTTTCATAAAGATTTTATTTTTGTTTGGTAGTTTTTTTGTTTTTTTCCCCCGGTTGCCCTTGAATTGACTCCAACTCATGGAGACCCATTTGTGTCAAGGTAGAATTATACTTTATATGACTTTTTAATGGCTGATTTTTTCAGAAGCAGATCACCAAATGCTTCTTCCAAGTCATCTTTGCGAGGACTGGAGTCAAGCACACTAAACTTTTGCACTAACAAACTTCTGATGTTGTTGTTGTAAAGTGCCGTCGAGTCGATTCTGACCCATAGTGACCCTGTATAGGGTTTCCAAGGAGCAGCTGGTGAGCTTGAACCACCGACCTTGCAGTTCAAATGACTTTGCAGTCTGACACATTAGCCCACAGCGCCAGACCAGGACACCTGATAGCATCACCAAATTACCCTGGGACATCCCCATAAGACTTCATTATTACTAATGATGTGTTGCTTGAGTACAAATGATAACACTTCTTTGGAGGTGATCCAAGAAGGCATACAATTACTGATTTGAAATGAAACAGATGATTTATGTCTTAAATTCAGAGCAGGGAGCTCTCACAGCCGGGCTTATGGTCAGTCAACACTCTTAGGAAGAGGATGGCTTTGAACTGGAGCTCAACAGAGGAATATAGTTGTAAAAAAGAGGTAATGAACACTTAACTGTTATTAAAACAGAGTCAACCAATCCTGACTCTGAGTATTATCTTTCTTCTTAATTTTCATTTGATTAATTAACATATTAATATTTGCTATACGTTTTTTTTTACTATTTCTGCAACCACTTCTCCTGAGTTTCCTCTCTTGAAACTTCTTCTGCCTGTTTTCTTTTATCCTCAAAATGAAAAATAACTTTAAGTAGCAAACACCATAAATAAAACAAAAGAAGAAAAGTGACAATCACCAAAATTCTCAGCTTTCAGTTAATGTTTTGGTTATGGTCTTTCCAAAACTTTTTCTCTTTCCCTCCTCTTTGTCTCTTTCATGCACACAAAATTAACTTTCTTTTTATCAACAATGAAATCATACTGTGCTTGATATTAATAACTTCATTTTCTCATTCAAGAATATCTAATATCCCATAAAATTTCCCATGCTAAAGAATAACTTCATTTTATCTAAGTGGCTACATCACATTTTATTGTATAAACTCTCACACAATCTAATAAACTCTTTAATAGGCATTAAAGGAGTCCTGGTGTGGTGCTGTGGGATCAACATTGAACTGCTAACCACAAGATTGGTGGTTCAGACCCACCAGCTGCATCTTGGAAACTCGATACAGGGTCACTATGAGTGAGAACAGACTCAACAACAGTTAACAACAACAACAAAGTTATTCTCAGTTTTTCTCTATTAAAAAATGTCACAGTACTACAGTGATCATTCTTGTAAATTATATTGACCAACTTAAATGATTACCACCTTTTAAAAAATTCTTAGAAGTGTACTTCTTGCTGTTAAATGCAGTCAAATGGACTCTGAATCATAGCAACCCTGTATAGGCTTTCTGAGGAGTGACTGGTAAATTTGAACTACCGACCTTGCAGTTCAAAGGACCTTTCGGTCTGGTGCTTATCCTACAGCACCACACCAGAACTCCAGAAGTGAACTTTTGTTATTGCTTTTAAGTGCCATTGATTTGGTTCCCACACATAGCTACCTTGTATAGGGTTTCTGAAGAGCAGAATTGCCAACCTTGCAATTCAAACAACTTTGTGGTCCAATGCTTATCCTATAGTGCCATGCCAGGACTCCCAGAAGTGGACTGTTTGTTGATTTTTTTAAGTACCATCAAGTCAATTCAACTCATAGCAACCCTATATAGGGTTTCCAAGAAACTGCTGGTGAGTTTGAACCCCCACACCCAAATAAAGGTTTTTCCATGTCAAAGAATTATTTGGGGCCCTCTAGAAATGGACTGTTGTTAAGTGCTGTCTTGTTTCCAACTCATAGCTACCATGTATAGGGTTTCTGAGGAGTGGCTGTTGAGTTTGAGCCAACGGCCCTGCAATTTAAATGGCCTTGTGGTCCAGTGCTTATCATACAGTGTCACACCAGGATTCTAGAAAGACTGTTTGTTGTTGTTAAGTGCTGTCAAGTCTGTTCTGACTCACAGCAACCCTGTATAGGATTTTCAAAGAGCAGCTGGTGAACTTGAACCACTGTTGTTGTTACATGCTGTCGAGTCGATTCCGACCCATAGTGACCCTGTACAGGGTTTCCAAGGAACAGCTGGTGAGCTTGAACCACCAACCTTGTAGTTCAAAGGACTCTGTAGTCTGACACAATAGCCCACAGCACCAGCCACACTGGGACTCCAAAACAATGCAAGCAAATTTACAGTTTGGGCAGTTGGGACCAGAAACGCCACATGAAATCACCAAAGTTTTAACCTGAGAACAGGAGTCCAGGTGGCACAATGGTTACGCACATTGCGGCTAAGGTCAAGGCTGACAATTCAAATCCACCCAGCTGTTCCACAGGAGATAGCCCTGGTAATCTGCTTCTGAAAAGATGACAGCCAACAAAACCCTACAGGGCAGTTCTACTCTGTCACGTGGGGTTGCTGTAAGTCAGAACTCATTTGATGGTACCCTGTATCAATAATAAATTCTTTGACACAGGAAAAACATTATGGAACATTGCATATTTTAGAATTTAAAAATGAGGTAAATAGTATACAC
Source organism: Chrysochloris asiatica (assembly GCF_000296735.1). NCBI lineage: Eukaryota > Metazoa > Chordata > Mammalia > Afrosoricida > Chrysochloridae > Chrysochloris > Chrysochloris asiatica. Next base: position 2,566,461 of record NW_006408561.1, read on the forward strand.
AATATGATTTCATTTTAGAAACAGTTAGTTTAATTTGTGTGGATGGAAAAAGCTGCAGACACAGAGAGTGAACGGTTTAGAAGGACCTCAACCAATCTAAAACAGAGGATTATATGTAAAATGGGAGGTGAGGTTTTTAGTGATCTTTACCTTTCTTCTTTTATTTTATTTGTTTTTATTATTTAAGAGTATTTTTTTCATTTTGACTGAATAAAAGGAAACAGAATATGCCAAAAATGGCTCTCTGGGGGAAATTATTGCAGAAGTAGTAGAAAATATCTCTTTTTAAAACAGAACTGCGGGTAGTCCCCGACTTATAATGGGACTCTGTTCCTACGACTTCCTCAAAGGTTGATTCTTACATGAGTCAAATACTTCATTTTTTAAATTCTTAGTTTTCATTACTATTGCCTTTTATTTTCTGTATCATTATAAATACAGTAGTGTTTTGAACAGAAAATCATAAAATTGAACATCTGTGAGCAAACATCTGAGGCTAATAACATCAGTAAATTAGGTGCTGTAACATTGTATATAGTATAAACAAGGGGATTTCAAAAAGTTCGTGGAAAAATGGAGCTAAAAGATAATCGAATTTTACCACATCTGTGTTACTAGTAATAATGACAGTCATAAATGCATTTCATCCTAACTTGAAGACTCAAGGACTATGCGTAGTCCCAATCTTACCCTGCATGAATAAATAAAGCAAATACCCTTTTAATAATACTGTTAAAAACTGAAAATTGAAAAATAGGTCTGCATAATAAGAAATCACTATGTAAATCTATCCAAAGTCTAACAACAACAAAAATATGGAAGGGGAAAAATTAATCAGTCTGTTTTTTCATTTGTTTCCGTTTTGAGTTTTTACAAGTCTTGCCATCTAAACTAACCAAGCTTTTTCATTTTAATCTCTGACTACACAATTAAATTAATTGGCATTCTATCATCATTTCTGACATTTCCAGTGAGTTATTGTGGGATAATGTTGAAGCAGACTGAATCACTTTAAGTCTTTTCTGTAGAGGACCTGTTCTATACTGTTCTCACCGCTCATTTCTCCTGAGAATACCTACAATTACTTTCTTCCAGCAAATAGGTTATCTTGAAGCCACATTCGTGGAAGAAACTTCTCTTCAATCTGACTGGCTTTTACCAGATATGGATGCTTGGTTTAATGTGGTCTGTTTCTTGGCCTATCAGTACTAGCTGTGTTCTCTAAATCTGGTATAATATTTATCAGGATCCATATCACTTTCTTAATTTAACAGTGAGTTGTACTATTTAGACTACAATATAAGATTCTGTCCTGATGGAACATGTGTCTTTGTGTATAAGACTCTAATAATTCCAAAACCCTCTAATTTCTTATAATATTGGAAACACTTTAGAGCTAGAAAAATTCTGATTTATCATTTCTCAACATTTGGCCTTCAAGACATGTACAACTTCTGTAAAATAATATGGTATATAGTATCCAAAAAAAAAGGAACAGAAATAAATCTGGGAAACCCTGGGGTGAATCACAGTTCTCTTTATTGAAGGACATTCAGAAATTCACACATGTTAAAATCCAATTTTATATATAACAACTTTCAGATTGATTTGACCTTATCTAGAAGAGTGTTAGAGTCCTGGTGTGGATCTGTAGGATAAGCACTGGACTGCAAGGTCAGTTTGAACTGAAGAGTTGCTGGTTTAAAGTCACCAAGCTCTCCTCAGAAACCCTGTATAAGGTATCTGTGATTCAGAATTGGCTCAATTGTTATTAGTTTCACTACTTAGGAAGAACAGATTCAATCCTATCTTCTCATATGAGAAAACAGAATCAGGAAGCGTAAGCAACCTTGATTTTTTTTTTTTTTTAAATAATAAATGTTTTATTTACTTCTTTTAAAATAATACAATAAATTAAGTTGCTTTAAACTGATAGTAGCTATTGCATGCTGAATGTGAATTCATCGGTAGAAGATTCTAGAACACTTTTATTAAGAAAACAAAACTGTTAAAGACTCAGATCTGTCCATTTACTAAACAGATTTTAGAAATTTTAGATTTTGCAAACCCTGGAAGCCAATATTATTGGAAATACATACACTGTTAAACCCAAATGTGAAAGTATAAAGTATCTCATTGTTGTTGTTAAGTGCTGTCGTGTCAGTTCCGACCCATAGAGACCCTGTATGGGGTTTCCAAGGAGCAGCTGGTGAGCTTGAAACACCGACCTTATGGTTCAAACCGACTTTGCACTCTAGCTCATTAACCCGCAGCGCCACACCAGGACCAGAAAAGTGAAAAAGCAGAATTTTAAAACACATTTTCAGAGTTTTAATTAATTATGATGTGGTAGAAAAATGTAACCTGGATTGGAATTTCAATTTTTCCATTTCTTAGCTGTGTGATATTAGAAAATTTCTTAGCCTCTGTGAGCTTCCATTTTCTCATTTTCAAAATAGGAAAACCAATAATACTTTCCTAACATGGTCATAAGGAGTTCTGGTAGCGTAGAGGTTACAAATCGAGCTGCGAACCTCAAGGTCAGCAGTTCGAAACTACCAGCTGTTCCGCGGGAGACAGATGAGGCTTTCTGCTCCCGTAAAATTTACAGCCTCGGAAACCCTGTACAGGGTCGCTATGAGTCGGAACCGACTCCACCGGCACATAACCACCACCAACAAAATCATTGTAATAATATAATGTGATATTAGCATACTCGATCAGTAAATATTCATTTGTTTCCTTTCTTGAGGCCTGAAATGTGGAGGAGCAGTCAGGCTTTGGACGGAGATAAACACTGGGATAAACAGCATCTGAAAAAAGCCAGGAGTTTTCTCCCAAATCAATTCTGAAAAAACTTCTCATGGAGTCCCTGAATTCCTTCACTTAATCAAGGAATTGGTGGTTATGACATTATTATACACTGTTCCAATTGAACAATAAAATAACTATAACTGAATAATCCAAAGATGTTTCAGAAAAAATGTAAACCAATTTCCCTTATTGATATAAATGTGAAAATGTTTGCTTTTGCTTGTTGTTGTTGTTAGATGTCATTGAGTCAGTACTGACTCAGAATGACCCTATGCACTACAGAACCAAACACTGCCCGGTCCTGGGCCAATCTTACAATCATAATAAATAGATGGTAAAAAAGGCCTCATCACAATAACGGGGAAAGGAAAAATCCTTCAGTAGATTGTAGTAGAGTACTAACTGGTGGCTCTGTAGGATAAGCACTGGACTACTAACTACAAGGTCAGCAGTTCAAACCAACCAGCCGCTCCTAGGAAATCCTATGTGGATCACTATGGGTCAGGACCGACTTGACAGCACTTAACAAACAACACTAACTGGTGAACAATTTTTCAATTTAGTTTTAAATCTCACATCATAGAATAAAATAAATACTGTTTTTTATTTACATAGTAAAGATGCTCTGGTAGCGGTACCGTAGTGGTTACCAATTGGGCTGTGAACATTAAGGTCAGCAGTTTGAAACTACCAGCCGTTCCACAGGAGAAAGATGAGGCTTTCTGCTCCCATAAAGATTTACAGCCTTGGAAACCCTGTACAGGATCGCAATGAGTCAGAACCAACTCGACGGCATATAACCACCAGCACCACCACCAAAGTTACCCAGAAGGATCAAACGTTTGACTCAACTGCATCATACAGCTCACTATGTGACTCCAAAGGATACACTTGAATCTGAACTGACTTTCAAAGGGAGACCCAAGCAAAAAGCAGGGTAGTGCTTGCAGTCCCACTTATCTCCTCCTCTCGCCCTCAACATACACACACAAAGCACACACTGGCTTCCTTCCTAGCTTGTTAGGTAGGAAGAACTGGTGGATCCCTAGCCTTGAAGCCTGTAGGCACCACACAAGCCAATCTCCTTTGGCAAATACTGGTGATTGAGATAGCTTCTTTTTCTTTCATACTCTCGTACAGTGCGGCACCAGAACTCCAGTTTTCTCTATAGAAGACTTAAAAAACATTGTCGAGTAGACACAATGCATAAGGTTTCATATTATGCTTATACCACTTAACGTTATAACAGTTGCTTGCTCTGCAGCTTTATGGCTTCATGGTTAAAATTGCAATAGTCATTGCAAACTATTCCATTTAGAACAAGCGTGGACATTCAAGTTTCTCTCAATTTCTTGCTGTTATATAAACAATGCTATAATGACTTCCTTTCTGTAAATATCATTTTCCTTTATTTGCTGCTGCTGTTGTTGTTAAGTGCTGTAGTCAGTTCTGACTAGCAGTGACTTTATGTATAATAGAATGAAACTTTGCTCAGTCCTGTGCCATCCTTACAACTGTTGCTCTGTTTGAGGCCATTGTTGTTACCACTGTGTGAATCCATCTCATTGAGGGTCTTCCTTGTTTTTGCTGACCCTCCACTTTCCCAAGCAAGATGGCCTTCTCCAGGGACTGGTTCCTCCTGATTAGATGTCCAAAATATGAGAAACAAAGTCTCATCATTCTCACTTCTAAGGAGCATTCTGGTTATGCTTCTTCCAATAAAAGTTAAAAAAAGAAAAAAAAGACCAGAAGAAGGAACACTTTGACTTTTCAAATATATCCATCTGAATGGAATGCACAAATTTTTATATCAAGATTTTTACTATTGCAGCCAAAAATGAGCTCCTCAACATCACTGCCCAGATGACAGAATAACTTGCCACCATTCAAATAATGCATGTCCTTCATATATATCATGTTAGAGTATTTCCATAAGTTTGGCTTATTGGTTGTGTTGACTTTTTTATGACATACATATTAAGTATTTTCCCCAATTATCTATTATAAAATTTTAATGTTTTCTTACCAGTTACATTGTATTTCAGAAAGCAAACATGTTTTTGCTCTATTTGCCTGATAATACATGCCCCTGCTTATTGTGTCTCTTTCTCTTTATATGTGTGTGTATATGATAATGTATGTTTTAGACAAACCTCATATTTTAGTTATTTCTATTCTAAATTTTGAATAGACAGCAAATTTTACATTTGATTTTTA
>NW_006408561.1:2571591-2572761 GCF_000296735.1 Chrysochloris asiatica
CTCTTCCTCAGTCACATTTTGAGTACCTTCCAACCTGAGGGGCTCATTTCCAGCACTGTATCTGACAGTGTTTGTCTGTTTTTCATAAGGCTTTCAGTGACTAAATGTTCAGAAGTAGTTCATCACTCTTTCTTCCTAATCTATCTTCGTCTGGAATCTCATCTGAAACCTGTCCACCATGGGTGACCCTGCTGGTATACCAGTGGCATAGCTTTCAGAATCACAGCAACTCACAAACAGTATGACAAACTGACAGACAAGAGGTGGAATTGCCAAAGAACAAGGCACCAGGGGTTGATGGAATGAAAATTGAAATCTTTCAAGAAAGTGAGGCAGCACAGGAGGCACTCACTCATCTATGCCAAGAAATTTGGAAGACAGCTATCTGACAACTGATTGGAAGAGATCCGTATTTGTGCCCATTCCAAAGAGAGGTGACCCAACGGAATGCGGAAATCATCAGACAAGCTTTTTGATATCCCATGTGAGTAAAGTTTTACTAAAGGTAATACATAAATGGCTGCAAGCATACACTGACAGAGAACTTCCAGAGGTTCAAGTGGATACAGAAGAGGCTATGGAATGAGGGATATCATTGCTGATGTCCACTGGATCTTGGCTGAAAGCAGAGAATATCAGAAATATGTTTACCTGTACTTTATTGACTACACAAAGGCTTTCGATTGTGTGGATCATGACAAGCTATGGACAACATTGTGAAGTACGAGTGTTCTGGAACACTTAATTGTGCTCATGAGGAATCTATGTATGGACCATGAGGCAGTTGTTGACCAGAACATGGGAACACTGAATGGTTTACAATTAAGAAAGGTATGCGACAAGGTTGTATTCTTTAACCATACTTATTCAACCTTTGTGTACTGAACAAATAATCTGAGAAGCTAGGTTTTATGAAGGAAAACATGGCATCAGGATTGGAAGAAGACTCAGTAACAAACTGCAATATATAGATGATACAACCTTGCTTCCTGAAAATGAAGAGAACTTAAAATATTTACTGATGAAGATCAAAAACCACAGTCTTTGGTATGGTTTGCATCTCAATGTCAAGAAAACAAAAATCCTCACCACTGGACTAATAAACAACATTCTTATCAATGGAGAAAAGATTGAAGTAGTCAAGAACTTCATTCTGCTTGGATCAATTAT
>NW_006408561.1:2587519-2602915 GCF_000296735.1 Chrysochloris asiatica
GGGTCAGAGAAAAAGAGGAAGATCCCCAACGAGATGGATTGGCCAAATGGCAGCATCAATGGACTCAAGAGTGGCAACAATAGTGAGGTTGGCCCAGGATCAGTCAGTGTTTTATTCTGCTGTACATAGTGTCACTATGAGTTGGTACCAGCTGGATGGCACCTAACAACAAAATATCAATACAAAAGGTAACAAGAATCCTGAATTCCTTTTTCCAGTGCTTAGTCAGTATTTTGCAACACAAAGAAAAATAGGATATTAGAGGTGTTTCTGTTTTCTCAATAAATTCAAATAAACAAACATATTGCCCTAGATCCATCTGAGACCAGCATACTAGTAATAGTTGTTTACATGTATAGCTATAGGCTACATTACTTATTAAAGTTTATTGGAATGGTATTGACTGAGATCATGTCATATCATATATCTCTGGTTATTGGGGTTGGGGGGAAAATGAGACCGTTTGCTGTCAATCTGTTAGGCTACAATTGAGGAAAAACAGGAATAATAAAAATTGTCTATGCTTTTTAAAATACCAGTAGGGGGAAAAAAAAAATCAACTCTGTTAGTTTGTCATCTAAATATAATGCATGTTTCTTTTTGGCAGAAAAGTCAGAAATTCCTATAATAAAATTTAACCTGGAGGATATGTACAAGTAAGCATAGCAAAATGTGAATAAAAGAAACAATAAGGAATTACTTGGAATTATAATTGTTGATCATAAGGATTAGGTTTGACAGAAAAATATATCCTGTGAGAAATCTTATGAATTCTTAAGAGCAAATTTTACTATACCCTATACAATTGTTGCAGTGTGTCTGATGCTGAAATCCAATTTTCATTTAATTTGGGAAACAGAAGTTCTCAATGACCTGCAATCTACACTACAGAAAATGTGACTACAGGATTCCAAATATGCAGGCAAAAACTGAAAATAAATAAGTAAAGAATGAAAAAGTTCATAAACATTGAACGGATAGATTTGTAAATGTTTTTATTCTTATTTATCCACATACTGAATTTCAAATAGAAACTGAAGTCAAGAAAAAAAGAAGTATGGCTAATAGCTCTGGTGTGCTGCTATAAGATAAGCACTGAACTGCTAACTGCAATGTTGGCGGTTCAAACCCACTAGCCATCCTCGGAAATCCTATGCAGCGTCTCAGACTTGACGGCACTTAACAACAAGTCGTTTATGTAACATATTTTGAAAACATTATCTTATTTGTGAATAATTTCCTTCCCTCTGCTTTCTCACCTCAATTTTCTTTCAAGCTTCTGTACAGATAGTCTCTTTATTCCAAAATACTGGTCAAAATTGTCTCTAAATAAAGAGAGTCTGGTGTCTGATGAACACTGATTCACTCTGAAAATGGGCTATTTCTTATCTTATCAAGTGTATTGATCTACTTTGAAACATTTTTCAGTAATCAGTCGCCAATATCAGTTTGATGTCCGAGAGCCCTGTTATTACAGATATGAAAGCAAAATATCCCAGTTCCTAGAAGACCTCTCATATCCTCAAACAGTGATTTGGTTTTATAAATATGATTTTAGTTTTACTTTGTTGCTGACCATTTCACACAATCTACCAGGGAATGGAGTCTCTTAGCAAACTTGAAGATTGCTGAAAACAACACAATTGAGGATAATAGATTCTGTCAGCAAGTTTTCTGGTAGCCTTTGGCAGTGGACTTTCCTGCTCCAAAAATGTGCCAAAACATACTACAGTTGGAGAGCAATTTTAAGACCTTGATCAATATAATATCCTCGGAAATAAGTATATTGGTTAATTTAAGGTTTGCATTCATGAATACTAATCTGCAAAACTCATCCTTTCACAATCTAAACTTTATCCAAATTTACCATTTTTAACAATAATACATGTCCAAATACAGAAACACAAAATAAAGACAGGAGTATGTAAAACATACCAACAGGAGCCATATGTAAAACATACCAACAGGAGCCAGGAAGGTAACACAAAACTGTGAATCCAGCCAGATAACAGGTAAATTGGGTAGTAGCCAATGGGGAAGAAGCTCTAAAGCAAGTGAAGAATTAAAAAACTGTACCCTGTCTAGATGCCAATCAAAAGACTGGTCAAATTTGACTCCTGAAAGTCATTAAAGCTCTGCAGTGCAGGAAATTAATTGCATGTGTTGTATAACCATTCTGGGATGTCTTTTGGCCATTACTTTAAAATTAAGCTTTGAGTATAATGAGATACCATTTCATTCCCACTAGGTTGGCTATAATAAAAAAAGATGGACAATCACAAGCTTTGGAAAGGATATGGAGAAATTATCGTCAAACATTGCTGCTATAAATGTAAAATGACACAGCAGCTGCAGAAAAAAAAAAAAAGGAAGTTTCTCAAATAATTAAACATAAAGTTATTATGTTGTCGTTATTATATGCCATCTAGTTTACTCTGACTCACAGCAAGTCTATGTACAACAAAAGAAAACCTGCCCCGTCCTGCTTCATCCTCACAATCATTGTTATGCCCTTTGCTGCTGCCACTGTGCCATCTCCTTGGGGGTCTTCCCCTTTTGTACTCATCCTCCATTTTGCCAAACATGATATCCTTCTCCAAAGACTGGTCCCTCCTGATAATATGTCTGAAGTACGAGAGACAAAGTTTTGTTTGTTCTTTGGGCAGTCCATGGTACTTTCAGTATTCTACTCCAACATCATAATTCACAGGCATCCATTCTTTCATGGTCTTTCTTATTCACTGTCCTACTTTTACATGAATATGAAGTTATTGAAAACTCTATAGCATAGGTCAGGCACACCTTAGTTCTCAAACTGACATCTTTGCTCTTCAATACTTTAAAGAGATCTTGTGCAGCAGATTTGCCTAATGCATTACATTGTTGGATTTATTGACTGTTGCTTCCAAGAGTGTTGATACTGGATCCAGGCAAAATGAAGTCTTTGACAACTTCAAAGTTTTCTACATTTATCATGTTACTTACTGCTTCAGTGGTGAGGATTTTTGTTTTCTTTGCTTTGAGATGCAACCCATAATGAAAGTTGTGGTCTTTGATCTTCATCAGTGAGTATTTTAAGTTCATTTTCAGCTAGTAAGGTTGTATCATCTGTATATCACAGGTTGTTAATGAGTCTTCCTCCAATCCTGATGCCAAATTTTTCATATAATCTAGATTTTTGGATTATTTGCTCAACATACAGATTGAATAAGTATGGTCTAAGACTACAACCCTGGTGCAGACCTTTCCTGCTTTTAAACCATTCAGTCTTCTCTGATTCTGTTTAAATGACTGCCTCTTGGTCTATGTACAAGTTCCTCATGAGCACATTTTAAATGTTCTGGAATACCCATTCTTCACAGTGTTATCCATAGTTTGTCAAGATCCACACAGTCAAAAGCCTTTGCATAGTCAATAAAGCACAGGTAAACATAATTCTGGTATTCTCTGCTCTTTGCCAAGATCCATCTGATCTCAGTAATGATATCCCTTGTTCCACATTCTTATCTCAATCTAGCTTGAACCTCTGGCAGTTCCCTGTTAATGTACCATTGCAACCATTTTTAATTATCTTTAGCAAAATTTTACTTTCATGTGATATATTGCCCAGTGATTTCCATATTCTATCGAGTCATCTCTCTTTGCTTTTGCATGTTGTTGTTGCATCTTTATCAATCAGTTGTCCAGGTAGCTGTCTTCCAAATTTCTTGGTATAAATGAGTGGAGTTGGTGTGTCCAGTGCTGCATCAGTTTGTTGAAAGATTTTACTTTGTATTCATTCCATCAATCTCCAGGGCCTTGTTCTTTGTCAATGCCTTCAGTGTACCTTAGACTTCTTCCTACATTGGTTCTTGATCATATATACTATGTCTTGAAATGGCTGAACATCAATGGAAGGTTGTTATTATATGACGAGCAGTTCTACTCCTAGATTGTTGTTGTTAAGTGCCATACAGTTATTTCCAACACATAATGACCCTGTATAGGGTTTCTGAGGCTCTAAATCTTGGCTAGAACATAAAAGCACATCTTTCTCCCACAGAGAGGCTGGTAGGCTCAAACCACCGACCTTGTAGTTCACAATACAATGTGTATTGTGTGGAGCCACCACCCAAAAATGAATACACAAACATTCATAACAACATAATTCATTATAGACAAAAGATGGGAATAACACAGTGCCCACCAACGTATGCTGGAATAAACAACATGTGATATGTTTAGCCATAAATAATAATGAAAATATCATTCATCCATGCTACAACATAGGTGAACATTGAAAATACTGTGTTAAGGGAAAGACTCCAATACAAAATAGTCACATATGGTTCCATGTATATGAAATATCCAGAATAGGTGAATCCACAGAGACAGAAGTTAAATTAATGGTTGTCAGGCACTGGAATTAGAGATGAATGGGAAGTGAGTTCTAATCATCACAGGCTTGTTTTCGGGATAATGAAATGTTCTAGAATTAGATAGTGATAATGGTTGCACAGTTTTTTGACTATAAAAACCACTGCATATTACACTTAAAAAGAGTAAATATTATGCAATGTAAATTATCTCAATAAAAATTCAGCCTTAATATGAATTTATTTAGTTACTGGTTTTGCTTTCTCTTAAAAGCTTCATGCTGACAGACAGAGAAACTCACTCCTCCCCTCCAAACCCACTTTCTGTCTTTGAGTTTCTTGTGAAATGTTTCATTTATTTTCTCTTCTGCATTTCTTTTGGAAGTTTCAGAAATGTTCTTTCATGATCTGGGAGTTACTCCAGTTGAAGGTAATTAGGAAAAGAAGAATTAGAGAAATGGGAATAGAAAGAGGAAAGTAAGACAAAAGTTATGGCAAGACTCAAAGCTTTTATAGTGAGGTCTTGGGAGAAATAAAGGAAGCTGAGGACAAGTAAATCCGGGCATGGATCACACTTTTGTGTCTGTACAAAGGCAGATGCTGAGCTGAGTAAGCCAGGGACTAAGGACTGTGCCCAGAAACTACCACTCAGGGTACTACATAAGGAATTTCTGGGAGTTAACATTTCAGATTCAGAAAACCAGAAAAATATCTTGGGTAAAAGGAGCAGTCAGGGAAGAAGAAATCCACCTCCCAGTGGACAGCTCATCCGTAAAAGTTCAAAATAACATTACAAAAAGAGTTTAATGTTTTAATGAGACTTCAGGGGAGAATGTAAGATATATCAAGGTAGTTAGAGGCTGGTAAATCAAATTTTATTATATTCTATTCACTAGCATTAATATAAGATGTGTAACTTGAGGTAATAGTGGATTACAAATATCTTTCTCAGTATTTGTAATGCATATAATCTCCATGCCCCAACTCTAATATTTCTATAAAATCTTAAATTTCCCAACTGCAGATTCTCTTATAGAGAAGTTTTCATTTGTGGTTGGGGCATGGGCTGATGCTTTTGGTTGACAAAGATGCTAAATAGCTGAATACACCAGCATTTTGCAATAGCACTCTCACTGGTTTGATTCTTATTTAAACTATCAATACCCACTATTATAGATTATACCACCAAAAGCAAAGCATAAGTAGGCCTATTTATTTTAAAAATTTGAAAAATTCCTAAAGCCCTAATATGAAGTAATTATCAAATTATGGTAAATTCATATAGTAGAATGTTATACAATAATATAACAACAATTGTGAGGCTGGTACAGGATCAGTGTTTTGTTCTGTTATATATAGAGTCACAGTGAGTTGGAACTAACTCAATGACTTCTAACAATAATATCAGACAGAGTTTTTGTACACGTTGTTTGTTAACAGTTTAAAAACTTCAGGAGCTCCACATGACATAAAATTAATCCAGAAACATTGAATTCCAAATTGTATATATCCATGAAGTTAAGATCAATAAATTGAGAATGAAGACAAGTAGACACCCTGGAATTCCAGTGTAGTAGACCGTGTGCCTTTGAAGCCCACTGCTCTCTAAAAGCGAACAGCAGACCCATTCATTGACTAAACTTCATGGACTTCAATTCAACATTGCACATTTTGCCACCTGCACCCATTTGTGGTTGCTAGGGTGGGCCAGTGATTGAAGATCTGTTTATTTATCAATTCATTCATTCATTTGAGGCTAGAAATAAAGAATACTGCATCCTGAAGTAGTTTCTGTTTGGCACAATGTACTTGTCTGTGGGAGAATAATCACACTGATCTGCCTTTGAGTTAACAGACTTGTCCCACTCTTCTCACAAATTTCTAGAAGTTCTCTTTCCTCAGAAGGTGATGCCGTCGCTAGTATTTGGTCCTAAGAATTTACCCAGTACTTGTTCCACTTGTTCCCTCAGTACCAAAACCTAGTGAGACGAATCTAGACTGGCTTCAGTTTCAATCACAGCTTTGATGAGACTTGATAAAATACATGATAACTTTGGGATAATTTCAGGTTATTCTTGTATAAAATACAGTGTCTTTGAGAATGTGGGTTGGTTTGTTATTGTTGTTGTTATCATTCTCCTGATTTGATCCTCTAACAGTATTTGCTGTTCTAAACAAAGCCCTCTTCTGAGGGAAAAAAGAACATTGCATGTCTCTCATATAACGAGAAGTGTTTCAAATGTTGCCCCTCTCTTGCCCACCCTCATCCCTGGCTGAATCAACATCTCTCATTGTGAAAGAGTAGCTCATCATGACTGAGAAAACAAAACTCACCTGATGTTTGTTATAATGACCACCAGTATTCACATCCCCTGGGCTCTTTTTAGAAGTGGTAATTCTCAGGCCCCCACCCAAACTGAATGTCTGATATAGATCACTAGGAGTCCAGGTGTGGCAGTGGAGGTTAATGTGCTGGACTGCAAGGTCAGTGGTTCAAATTCACCAGCTGCTCCTTGGAAACCCTATACAGAATTCCTGTGAGTCAGAACCGACTAAACCGAATTTAACAACAACAACAACATAGATCACTAAATCCTAGAGAACCTGATACTGTAGTTTTTGAATTTTCACTAACTAGGGTTGGGAGATAAAATGCAGGTTAAGCTTGAATACCAGATAAATTGTAAATTGTTGTTGTTAAGTTCCAACTCAGCAACCCTACCCTGTATAGGGTTTCTGAGTCTTTAAATCTTTACTGGAGCAGAAAGCCTAATCTTTCTCCCGTGGCCCCACGGGTAGACTCTAACTGTTTACCTTGTGGTTCTCTGTCCATTGCCTAGAACACAGCAACATAAATCATGAGGATATATCTATATATAATGTAGTGGCTACATACTATAAGCCCTGGATTGCAAACCACAAGGTTAAGGTCAGTGGTTCGAGCCCACCAGCTGCTCCGTGGAAGACAGATAAGGCTTTCTGCTCCTGCAAAGATCTAAAGCCTCAGATCACTATGAGTTGGAACCCACTGGGTGACAATAACAATGGCTATTGTGGTGCCAAAGAATCAGCAGTCAACCTCAAGGTCTGTTTGAACCACAAGGTCAGCAGTTCAAACTCACCAGCTGCTCCTCAGAAACCCTATACAGGGTTACTATGAGTTGGATCTAACTCAACAGCAATTAACAACAACAATAGACATATTGTTATTGAGTTCCTTGTAAAGTCTGTGGTTCAAACTCACCAGCCCAGCCGCTCCTAAGAGGGTCTCTATGTATATATGTATGTTTGTGTCTTTGTTTTTGTTATTGTTAAGTACCATTGAGTCAGTTCCCACACATAGTGACCCTGTATAGGATTTCTGAGGAGCAGTTGGTGAGTTTGAACCACCGACCTTACAATTCAAACTCACAGTGCATTAGCCTATGGTACTATAGGATGAGCACTGGACTGAAAACCACAAGGTCAGCAGTTCAAACCCACTAGCTGCTCCTCAGAAACCCTATTTCAGGGGTGAAATAACCTTTTTTCTGCCAAAATTTGACTCTCCCCTAAGGAGCATAGCATAGCAATTGAGAATCGGGCTGCTAATCTGATGGTCAGCAGTTCAAAACTACCAGCTGTTCTGCTGGAGAAAGATGAGGCTTTCTGCTCCCGTAAAGATTACAGCTTCGGAAACCCTGTACAGGGTCGCTATGAGTCAGAACTGACTCCATGGCACATAACAACAACAACAACAACAACAATGTGATAGCTGAGTTAATTTAGTGTTTGACCAAATATAGCAGGCTATGTGATGGTTATGGACCCCTGGTGTGACACTGTGGATCAGTACTGGACTGCAGAACACAAAGTTGGAAGTTCAAACCCACCAGCTGCTCCTCGGAAACCCTATACAGGGTCGCACTTAACAACAACATATGATAAGTAGAGACAGAGAGAGAAAGTCCTGGTGTTGGATAAGGTCAATTTAAACCACAAGGTCGGCAGTTCAAACTCACCAGTCACTCATCAGAAATCCTAAATAGGATTTCTATGAGTCAGAACCAATTTGATGGCACTTAACAACAAATAGTATATAGTATAAATATGTCACAACATTATATGGGACATACTTACACTAAAAATTCATTGTTTGTTTATCTTTCATATTTAACTGGATGCCCTGTATTTTTATTTGCTCCATTCCGACTCAGGTTCCGAGAGGTAGGAGCAACTTCTAGTTGGAGAATTGGGTTGCCTCTCTTGTTTTCACTACAACAGGGCAAGCGCAGAAGAAAATACCATGTAATTCATGCCTGTGTCTCTCATAAGCACTTTGCTGCATGCTGTGATTTGGGAAAACAGTAATTACTACACTTAACATTACTTGTTTATTTTGTATCATGGAAAAGGATGAAGTCGTTTCCCCACTCTTAACCTAATAGTCTGTTAGAAAAACACAAGGTATCCTCCTCATCAGTCCCTCCAGTGTTATTTCAGAAAAGCAAACAGACAGAGGAGGAAGAAGATGGACATGGAGGAGGATGACTTGTCAAAGAACAGAATGGCAGTCAGAAAGCCTAGGGCGACTGGAGATTGTTTCAAATGTGTGTGTTTCTGTCATGTGTAGTGGTGCATGGTTGGAAGGGGAAACGTCCAGGACAGATCAGGAAATTGGAGTGGGAGGTTAGAAAGCTAATACTTATTAAGTTCTCACTGGTGTCAGTTAGAACTTTTCACAAACAGTTAGATTTATTCTTGATACTAATACAAAAATGTTCTTTGAGATAGTTCAAGCACTACTGTCCATATAATCCCTCCCCAACACTATACTTCAAATCTACCAGCTGCTTCTTGAAAACCCAATACAGGTTCACTCTTAATCAGAACAGACCCGAAGGCACACCACTACCTTTAGTTGTGTCCTTTCGTGGTGCAAGGAGCCCTGGTGGCACAGTGGATAAGCGCTTGGTGGGTCAGCAGTTCTGACCAACCAGACCCGCAAGGGAGAAAAATATGGCGGTCTATTTCCCTAAGATGTACAGCTTTGGAAACCCTATGGAGCAATACTATTCTGTTCTATAGGGTCGGTAGGCACTGGAATCACTTTGATAGCAGTGGGTTTGGTTTGATTTTGTGCTAGATTAAGTGCTAGAATACTATCCCAAAGGTTAGTAGCTTAAACTCACCCAGAGGCACCTGGAAAGACTACTTAACCAGTAATAGAAATAATTTACCTTTTGAATTTGCTTTTCTGGTGTACACACTTGATTGTTGCTAGGCATTAGGAAGGAGACATCAACAGTCAAATGCCTACCTCCCCCTCCCACCTCTGAAGAGCAAGGGATTGAAAATGGAAGAATGATTCAGGGGTGAACACAAAGACCAAAGGGCCTCATCTACCCTTCAGCCACCCGCTCAGACCCAGTATAAGCGATGGTGGGGGAAGGGCCTGCCGTCACTCTCTGCAGTGCTCTGGGTTGAACCGTACAGTTTTTGTGTGAATGACAAGTGAACAAATGGCCTGGCTGCGGAATCGGGCAGTACAAGAACAACAGAAAGGAGTAAAGCACAAAGAAGCTGGATTGCCTTGTGTTAACAGGATTTAACTTTTCCTAAAATTCAACCAATATATTTTCCCTGTCTTTAAAGCAGCCTCCCAGGCAATTAGTTTAGCTGCAATTTGGGGATCGCTGACATAGCTCCCACAGTTTTTCACTAGCCATTAACCAGGCAGCTGTTTTTTGAGTATTTTTTTCCCTTAAATTAATTCAGATTTAGGAAGCACTTTTATGGGCGCTCAAATAGCTGCTGTTATTTCTCCTTCTCTATCAAACATGCTGTTCTTGTGATTTCTAGCAGAAAGACAAAGGATTGCTGGGCATAATTATTTTGTCTCCTTTGCTAGGTCTCAAAATAATTCATTTTGGCCTTCAGGAATGTCTTTTTGTTTACTAATATAGAGTTAGCGTCGTACATTCTAGCTCTGCAGACATTTGCAGGAATTTGTTCAGCAAATACTTATAGCACGTGGTTTTGAGCCGGGTGCTGACACAGGAGAAGGAGGCCACCTTATAAACTACAGCAGGAAATGCATGCCAACGTGCAGTGACACCAACAGACTTTTGATGTGGAAATGCCCCCCAAGCTCCTAGTTTTTAGATAAACTAGTGTAATAGAGATTATGTTCTAAAGTCTTTCATTCAATTTTTACTAAAACCAAGCACTGGTCTTTCAAAAATCAGAAGTAAAATCTGTGATAAAGTTGATAATTTTACTCATGTAAAATTTTTTACTTTTTATATCAATGACTAGGTGTGAGCACTGTGTGTGAATAGCTATATACGCTATGAATCAGCACCGACTTGAAGGCACTTAACAACAACATCTGTATATGAGAATATGTAAACATATATGTATATGCATTTGTAATATTCTGGCATGTTGTAGCTGGTCACTGAATAGTCAGCATTATTATTACCAAGTACAGCTAAGTTCCATCAGAATGTGGTCAGTGGAATCAGCAATTTCAAATGTGTTTTGAAGTTAATTGAAATAGAGAAGGGGGCTGCAAAAGGTTCATGGGAAAATTCCAGTATCTTTTAATTCTGTCTTTCTATGACCTTTTCAAACCTACTTATATATATTTTTTCAACTGGTCTGTAATATCATTAAAATCTCACAGAATAAATTAAAAATTAAAAATGTAAACTATTCCTATTACTATGATACCTAAAAGCCATGCTGTGAACGAAGAGAGTCCCAAAGTGGCACTTATCAGGGGACCATAGTCGATCGCCAATTGCATTACATGTGGGCATGCACAATTATAGGTTTTGTCTTTGTGGTGCAGTGGTGATGTACTCGATTGGTAGCTGAAAGTCAGCATTTCGAACCCACCAATTGCTCCACAGGAGAAAGATAAGGCAGTCTAATTTGATAAAGATTTACAGCCTGGAAAATCCATGGGGAAGTTTTAGTCTGTCCTATAGAGTCACTGAAGTTCTGGTATGGCGCTGTGGGCTAATGTGTCAGACGGCAGTCATTTGAACTGCAAGGTTGGTTGGTTCAAGCTTACCAGCTGCTCCTCGGAAACCCTATACAGGGTCACTATGGGTCGGAATCGACTCAACGGCATTTAACAACAACATAGGGTTACTATAAATTGGAATTTATTCAACAACAGTGGATTTTATCTTATTCTGGTTAAGTGAAAATTATTTATGCAAGCTATATATGCTAGCTGGCCAACCATATTATTCCAGTAAGTAGCTATATTGTTCCTCAAACATTTGATACAAATGGAAATTCACTTTAATTTTATCAAAAGTATAGTCTAAGTTTGGAGCACGGTGACTTTGTAGGATAAGCACCTGACTGAGCCACAAGGACTGCCAAGCAGATCCAGTCACCAATTGCATAACATATAAACATAATTGTAGGTTTTTATTTTAGTCAGAAGGAATCCTCATGGTACACTGGGTAAGCACTTGACTGGTAGCTGAAAGGGCAGCAGTTCAAACCCACCAGTGGCTCTGTGGGAGAACTATGAGACTTTCTGCTCTCTCAAAGGTTTACAGCCTCTGAAACCCTACGCAGGATCGCTGAGTCAGAACCAAACAACAACAATATATTTAAGTTGTGCTCCTTAAACTATATTAAAATGATATCATTAAAACTGGCTAAAAAGTGAAAATTCAGTGTTGTCAGTCAGTCAGTAGCACTATCTCGGTAGAACTGTGCAGGTAGAACTATTTGTCAGTTATGGCCAGAGTTTAATTTCTTGTGGTGGTTAGGGTCCTCAAATGCAGAGAAAATCTCTGTGATATAAAGAGAAATGGTCAAATGATGCCAAGAAGTTTTGTTATTTTTCTCCCCAGCACCCCAGAATCAGGGTTAAAGTATGTCACTGTATTTCAAGATGGGACCTCATATATTTTTTGTTGGTGTAGTAAAAGGAAAAGTTTCTGTTTTCTTAAATGCAGTGATTGATCACTGACTTAAAAAATCAGATAAGAGGCTGAACTTTAATATGGCTCATGGTGCAGCTTCTATGAAAAAAGAAATCCTGCACAAACAGTTGCCTAAGCTGATTAAGATCACATATTATATACAAATTAAAACAATTGACCATGTAGAGGAACCATCACAAAGCTCTACAATACACTGGCAACTACCCCATCAGTGTTTTCTGCCTGAGCCAAAGCAAAATGTTTCTTTCAATTCCTACAGCTCATTAATTTCCAAGCTGGGTTATTAAGGGTGATAACATTTTCTTTTTCAGTGAGTTGGGATTTCCTCTCCCTTTTCAGTTTCTAAAACTAAATGGCATTTTGCATCCAGGACATGGATAATGGTTTCGTAGCTCTTTGTTTAGTATCTTGAACATTCCACCTTGAGGAATAAGCACAGTCTTCCCTCTTGGCCAAACAGAACACTTTCCAAAATCAAACTGTGGTTTCAAGAAATTCCAAAACATTCTCTCTGCTATGGTCCTCTGCACTTCCTGTGTAGCCATACTTACCCTCCATTATCTCAGCAAAGCGTTATAGTGTCCAAAGGGCATGGAGATGACAAGACAGGCTCTGGAGCCAGCCCACCAGGACTCAGATCCCCACTAAACTCCTTAGGTCTCTGGATGGCTCTAAGCAATGACTTCATCTCTGCGATCCATTTTATATAAAATAAGAATAAAACACATAGTACCAGATACCTAATAAGGATTCAATAGTTACCAGTCAATTGCGATGGAGTTGACTCAAACTCTTGGTGACCCCATGTGTGTCATGTCAGAGTAGAACTTGTGCTCAATGACTGATGTTTAATAAGTAGATTGTCAGGCCTATCTTGCAAGAAGCCTCTGGAAGGACTTAAATCTGCAACCTTTTGAATAGTAGTGTGCACAATAATTGTCTGTACTGCACAGGGATCTTGGCTTCCAAGGAGCACTCTGGCTGTACTTCTTCCAACACAGATTAGTCTCTTCTGAATCAGAAGCCCTGTATAGAGTTTCCAAGGAGTAGCTGGATTTGAACCACTGAACTTGTGGTTAGTAATCGATTGTTTATCCTGTAACGCCAGTCTCTAATTAATTCCAATTTATGATGATCTCATGTGTGCAGAGTAGAGTTTCTCCATAGCGTTTGCAAGGCTGTGAGCTTTGGAAGCTCTCTTGAGTCACCTCATGGTGGGGTCTAACTACCAACCTTTGGGTTAGTAGCCGACTGCCTACTGTTTTTATCACCCAAACCAATACTATATTACCAAGAATGTTTCTGTTTCTGCAAAGATTTATAGCCTTGGAAACCCTATACAGGGTCACCATGAGTCGATACAGACTCAATGGTACTTCACAACAACAATTTATCAGTTCCCCTCCTATGTATGTTGTTGTTCAGTGCCGTGGACTTGTTATAGGGCCCTTGAATAGGGTTCCTGAGGCTTTACCTCTTTGCAGGAGCACAAAGCTTCATTTTTCTCTCACAGGGATGCTGGAGGGATACAGTCCAGTCTTATCATATGGAACCACTGTGCTCCTTTAGTCCTATATATGAAGGGGCTTCAGAAATAGAAAAGAGAATTAAAAGATAATGGAATTTTTCCATGAACTTTTAAAAGCCCGTTTGTATAACTCAAGAAATGGTTCATAACAGTAAAAATGCAGAACCATATGCGATCCCAACTTCCATAGCTGTCTCATTAATTGTAATTTTATGGTCCTCTTCTGCCAGTTTCTGGACTTAAGCCACAGTTTCTTTATTCATTGAGGTTGTTGGTCTTACCTCTCTTGGCTAATCTTTGATGTCTTTTTGACCATCCTTGAAATGCTTGATCCATCTATGAGGGGCAGCATTCCTGTACAATTTTTGCAAAGCTTCAATCATTTGATTTCTTAACTGCTACTTCCATGAGTGTTGATGGTAGATTCAAGCAAAATGAAGTCTGACAACTTCAATCTTTTCTCCATTAATATGGGTGTTGTTTATTGGCCCATTGGTGAGGATTTTTACTTTCTGAACATTGAGGTGCAACCCATACTGAAGGACTGTGGTCTTTGATCCTCATCAGTAATTATTATAAGTCCTTTTCACCTTAAGCAAGCAAGGCTATATCATCTGCATATGGCAGGTTGTTAATGATTCTACCTCCAATCCTGATACCATGTTCTTCAAATAATCCAGCTTCTTGGATTATGTGTTCAGCATACAGATTGAATAAATATGGTGAAAGAATATATAAACCGGTCACAATAAGTATCCATGGGGGCAAACAGTTGAAGCATCTCTGAAGAGTAGACTCTCTTAAGAGTGTCTGGAAGAGTAGAAGGAGTGCTGCTTTGGAACACAGAGTGATTGGATGTAAGCTATTGACCCAGCAACTTTCATCTCTGAGCACTTATTTTCTCATAAGTAAAATGGGAAATATAATTACCTTATGGACTTGCTGCAAGGAGAAAATAAAATAATGCAAGTACACTTACAGAAAACAAAGGATTTGAATCCCAGCTCTGTGCTCTTAAGAAAGCTGCTCTTTGAATGTCTGTATCACTATCTATAAAACCTAACACCTCCACTGCAGACATGGTATGAGGTTTTTTTGTTGTTGTTGGGTTTTTTTAAGGTTTTTATTGTGGATTGAGTGAAAGCTTAAAGGGCAGATCATCAATTTTATGTTCAACAAATCATACACTTGGTTGATTACAATGATTATAATCCCCTCCATGTACCATCAGTTAACAGTATTTCTCTCTATCCACTTTAGCTTTTAAAAAAACAAAACAAAACACTCAGGCATATATAATAATTTACATCTCCAAAGGGCACATTCTTCAAGTCTGCCTCCTGGCCACCAGCTCTTAGTCCATCTCTTCCCATGAATCTAGAGTCCCCACTCCATGTCCTCATCTCTGCCTCCATCTCTGGCATCCCTGCCTCTCTGGATAAGGTCCTGTATTCTGCTTGTGCACTTCTCTCTTGATGGTCCTAGGGTCCTCTGTTTCTGGACTGTAAGAGTAACCACTCCCCTTTTTTTGTTACAAAACTTCTACCTTTACAATTGT
>NW_006408561.1:2605901-2612389 GCF_000296735.1 Chrysochloris asiatica
AAATTTTGGGGAGATCTGTGCGCATGTGTAGTAGAACCCTCCAGGGGTGGGGGTGGGGTGTACACTTGATCAGGCACCCCCTCTAGTCACCAGAACGGAGCAGCGAGAGATCAATGGACAGTGAGAGACCAATGAACAGATACCAAAAAAAAAAAAAAAAGAATGTCCACACCTTTATTCTCTGTGTTTCTGTCAGGCATCTATGGCTGCTCTAATTCTTCCCCCAATTGGTCTCACCCAAGAAAGCAGCTCCGGGAGCAGCTGAGCATCTTGAATTAGAAAGCAATGGATTTCTTGCTTCTGCTACAAATTCCCCTAGCTGTAAGCCTTACACACTTCTAAATATTCCTTTATATGTGGTTCAGAGTTCTGGCACCATTCCCCGAGCCTGCTTGGTCCTGTATTCTGTGTTGTTGCTAACGGAGCTCTTCACTGCACTTCCTCCCTCTACAGCATCTTGTTTGTTCTCACATGGTATGAGTTTTTAAATTGAATAAATCTCATTAAAGTTTCTAACATATAGTTATTGTTTTTAGTAAGTACCATCGAGTTGATTTTGACTCATAGTGACCCTATATAGGGTTTTAGAGGGACAGCTAATGGATTTGAACTGCTGACTTAGTGGTTCCCAGTCCAGTGCTAATCCTACAGCACTACACCAGAAGCCAATAAATGGAAAAGCCGTTTTTTTGGTGAAAATATTTTGTAATCTACATAGCACTGTATGGATATGAACTGGTAACTACAACATTAGGAGAGGGCTTCAAAAATTTTGTGGGAAATTCCACGATCTTTTAAATTCCATTTTCCATGAATGTTTTGAAGCTCCCTCAAATGATGCCTGCTCTTCTAGAAGGTAGGCCAGTAAGCTCTTTTCTCCACCAACCTGCATTCTGCTCACTCACTGCAGTCTGCAGAACTTCAGACAGTTACTGCCTGACATGAATGTCAGGTGTATGTATCATGAACTTTGGAACTTAAAGGACTTGTTTCTTTGAAGTCTCAGAAACATCGTGCCAAAAGATGACACTGCCTCAAGAAAGTGACCTTATCAATGATCTGCTTTCTGCAGCAAGTATCAGAAATTCAGGTTAAATACATAGAAATTTGTTTCTCTTATACAAGTACAATGAGAAGACACAAGAAAGACAATCCAGAGCTGGTTCATTAGTTCGCTAGCACCACTAGAACCGCAGAGACAGGTTTTTCCTTCCTTGTTGTGGATAATTTTTTGTGTGTTTGTTTGTTTGTTTGTTTGTTTTTTGTCTTCACAGCTGCTGAGCTTCTAGGCATTGCAAACACATTCTGGGCAGCTAAGAAATAAATGGGATAGCAACTGCTACTTATATTTCAAAGGTCAAAGCTCCATCACATACCAGCCCTAGTTGCAAGAGAGTCTGGACAGAATCCTTAATTGAACACATTGTTGCCCCAGATAAAATAGGAAAATCTAGTATTATAAAAATTAGTAGTATGAAAGGAACAAAGAATGGATAGCTTGGCAGCTAGGAGAGTCACCAATGTGGCCTGGGGTTCTCATAGATGTGCCCGTGGGAATGAACTAGTGGTGCCTCTAGCAAAACCAAGGTTTATTCCGGTGCCAAAAGAAGACGCTGCCTCAGAAAGTGCCCTTATCAGTTATCTGCTTTCTGCAGCTAGTGTCAGAAATCCAGAGTAAATGCTTAGATCCTTCTCTTATATAAGTACCAGGAGAGAAAGTTCTAGTAATTCTAGTACAATGAAAGTTCTAGTAATTCTAAAATTTAGATTATCTTCTCTCAAATGGAAGGAAGTCCTATTTGCTTTTCTTGCCTACCTACCAGCATTGGGAATGTAATTCTGCATTTGTGAGATGCAATTCTTATCTGTGGTAGGTATTTTCTTTGCTCTATTGTGATTTGGTTGGATTTCATCATTTTTTTGTTGTTTTCTGAGGCTTGCAACTATCTTAGGAGGTCAGGCCTACACCTTTCTCTCGACTGCTCTATGCCATGCTCCATAGCTGAATGTCTCCTTGAGCTAATGTGTAGCCATTCCCCACACCACTCTGGACCTCTCTAGGGCACTCTATTGCAGTTTATGGAAATCCCTCCAGGCAAAGCACAGTGTGGGCAGTGCAGCGAGCAGCAGCCCACCATTTCACCGTCAGAACTGCCTTTGCAGATGTGAAGAGGAGAGCACTTGACTGAAATATAAATCCTATTCAAATAAGCTTGGCCTAACTCCACACAGACCTTAGCTGATGCTATGAATTCTCTGTTGGAGAAGGGAAAATAAATCAAATTCATAAAACCGAGATTGGAGTCATAAATACAAAAAATAAACGCCTAACGTCTGTAACAGGACTGTGTGATAAAAGTCCACCTCAGAAAGTATCTAGTCTTGTTCAGATGAAGACATTTTATAGGGAGGTGGGTGAGACTGCCACCATGGTACAAAAGAGCCCCCTCACCACAGGGAGTAATAAAATTTCTCCATTGACCTTGTGACCAAATGGTTTAAGGTCCCTGTTAAATTATGGAGGCTAATTCAAACCCACCAGCTGGTCAAGGAAACCCTATCCCATATCTCTATGAGTTGGAACGGACTCGACGGCACACAACAACAGCAACAACATATAGGATAATTGACATAATATTTAGGCTTTATCTTCCATAACACTTAAGCTTAAGCAAGTTTGTTTAATTCATTCTGGTAAATTGCACTAAATTGAAATTTTCCTGGAAGCAGAAACTGTGCTTTCTTCTTGTATCCAACGACCTGGCATGATGCTAGGCCACCAAGCACAGAACAGACATCAATGGATGTTGTGAAGTTATCAGAGGGAATAGAAAGTGGGCATGAAGGAGGGAAGGTCTAAGGAGGGCACAGCTAAAGAGGCAGATGGTTTTTGTGGCACACAGAGGAGGCTAGATCCCCGGGAAGAAGGCATACAGAAAGAAGGCATTCATTCACATGTGTTTGCAAAAATGATGCTACCCCTTGGCACCATGCAAGTGGAGAGCTGAGGAACCAACTGTGCAATGACATAAGGGAAATATTTGTCACCAGGTCCACTTTTAGCATCTGCTTTGGATTTATTTTTAAATAAAGCAGGTTTTATTAAAGTAATTAGCCTAGCTGTGAGAATTTTGCCACTGATTCCGGAGTTCCCAAGATAATAGTGCACAAGTTGAATAAAAAGATAATTCGAAGCCTCCTTATGTTTCTCTGGAGTACTTTTTTAGCACATGCTTATTGCCCAAATTCATAACTGTTGAGCTAATGTAATGTTTTAATTGCTCTTGCTCCTCTGTATGCTAGGAACTCTAGTAGTGTAATAGTTACGATTCGGGCTGCTAACCTCAAGGCCAGCAGTTCGAAACAACCAGAGGGTCTGTGGGAGAAAGATGAGGCTTTCTGCTCCCATAAAGCTTTCCAACTTTGGTAAACCTTGTACAGGGTTGCTATGAGTCAGAACCGACTTCACGGCACACTGCCACCACCACCACCACCACCACCACCACCACCTCTGTATGCACTGATAGAATGCAAGCCATAACACTGATTCCTTTTATGTTTTGATTAAGTGCTAGAACAGTCCTTTTATTTTAATCATGCAATATTTTTAGAATATGCTCTTTGAAAGTTTGGTTGGAAGATATGGTGATAATACTTAAATCTTGATGAATAGTAAAATGTTTACTCTACCATCTTCTTCTGTCCACATCCATTTCCTTTTTCTCTGTACACTTGTGCTCCTACTAAGTGAGTCTACTGAATCTGAAATCTTTATTTATTTATTTAAAGAGACTTTTAATATTAGTCTGATAAAAAAAAAAAAAAACACACCTAATAGCCAATACTGACTTGCTTCATCACACATGCATGTATGCACACATACACACTCAATCATTGGATTAATCTAGTCATGACTTGTTAAGAGGATCATTAACCACCTTCCTCCTGGTGTGACACTATAGGATCAGCACTGGACTGTGAACCACAAGGTCAGTAGTTCAAACCCACCAGCTGCTCCTTGGAAACCCTATAGAGTCGCTATGAGTCAGCAACAACTTGATGGCACCTCACAATAGGCTCTCCAAAACATTATTGGCAAGAACATAGATAATTGGCAAGTCCAATTATTGGGAAAGCATTGCCACTATAGCTTACGTGTGTGTGTGTTCTTTGACCAGCATCCATGTCTAGGAATAGGTCCTAATGAAATACTCACTTACATGTATAACAATGATCATTTAATACTGCCATATGTTTATTATTAGTGTTGCAGGACATACACGAGACCCCAAAGTCAATGTAAACCACCAGCCATTCCTTGGAACCCACTCGACAACACTTAACAACAACATTTATTATAGCCGAAAATCAATCCAAATGTTTATAATGAGTGAAGTAATCAAATAAACTACAATGCAGGCACACTTTGGATTATTGTGTACTCATTAAAAGAAATGATTTTTACATATAGAGATTGAGTCTGAAGACATCTTCAAAATCAAAAACAACAGCAAAAAAAGCAAAAGGAAGTGGTAAA
Organism: Chrysochloris asiatica; assembly: GCF_000296735.1. Classification (NCBI taxonomy): domain Eukaryota; kingdom Metazoa; phylum Chordata; class Mammalia; order Afrosoricida; family Chrysochloridae; genus Chrysochloris; species Chrysochloris asiatica. Next base: position 2,610,439 of record NW_006408561.1, read on the forward strand.
ACAATGCATTTGGTTGGGTCTTATAACATGTATAATTTATGTTTATATGTTTATTTTGTCCAGTTGCCATTAAGTCAACTTTGGCTCAGGGTAGCCTCATGTGTATCAGAGTAGAACTGTGCTCCAAAGGGTCTTTAATGGCGGATTTGAGGGCAATAGATTGCCAGGTGTTTCTTCCAAGGCACCTTCAACCTTTCAGTTAGCATCCAAGCGTGTTAACCATTTGCATCACGCAGGGATCTGCATATGTACATGTATGTGATTTTGTACAAAGAAGATTGGAAGGATGCGCAGCTAATGGTCAACTGTGGAAACTTCTGGGGAATGGAAGAATTGAGCGTGAAGGAGAATTTTGGTACTTTGCTTAGATGATTCTATGTAATTTGAACATCTTACAATGAGAATATAATCATATATTAGTTGAGTCATTTTTTAGCATATCTTGGGTCTTACCTTCTTCAGGTCCAAAAATACTACAATGTGCACAATTTTTACTTTGTAATTATAACCAGCATCTTGGTGTGCATCAGTTGATGTGAAAAGAAGAAATAGTATCAGGAAGAAAGAAACATAACTAAGAGTAATTAAATGACTTCTTATAGCTATATGTGTTAACAAACAGAGCATACATGCACACACATACACACGTTCCAGTCAATTATTTATCCAACCATCATTTATTGTGTGCTTACATCTTGTCAGGCACTAAGATAAATGTGCAAGTATATACATATTGACATAAACACAAAGAAATAATGAACCCCAAAATAAGTTAATGATGTTCCATAAGATCTACCAAGTTTGTAGATGTAGAAGGGAACCTTGAGTTCTGTCTGAGATTTACACTGCAAATTCCATGAGAAAAGGTTTGGGCTTGATGGGGTAGGGTGAGAGGAATTTATCTTTAAGTTTTCATTGCTAAATTAACTGGCAAAATGACTAGTTATACAGAATGCAATAGAGGGAAGGAGAATTGGTTCCATACATGGTTATGGCTCTATACTAAGAAGTTTATAATCTGATTTTTAAGATACTTCTCAACTTGGTGAATTCCTGGCTTTAGTTTCTATTATAAAGGTATCATTCAGTAATAAGGAGTCCTATTTAACTTACAGGTATGTTGCTGTTAAGTGCTGTTGAGTCCAACTCATAACAATCCTTATAGGGTTTCAAAGGAGAGGCTGATGAGTTTGAAGCGCCAACCCTGCAGTTCAAACTGATCTTGCAGTCGAATGCTTATCCTACAGTACCACACCAGGACTCCAATTTATAGGTATATGAACATAAATAAAATTAGTAGTGGTTTGAAAGTGGATATTTTGTAAGTTCTGAGCAAGCAAACAGAGAAAATAATATCTGTGCTGCACACCAGTCAATGCGCATTTAAGTTAAACTTAATAAGAAGAACTGAGTTCTAACTCATTCCTCATTTCAACTTTTTATCCTTTTTATTTACAAATGGCTTTGAAAAATATCACATATTCTTCACAAGCACATTATCAGAAGGCAGTATGTATCTATGCCATTCCAGCTCCTTTATACAGGTGATCTCATTTTATCTTCACCATCATCCTGCAAGTACATGCTATTTCCGTTTTACACTTGAGGAAACTGAGGCCCTGGGGTGTTAAGCACTCTGCCAGGGGCATCATACAGCAGCATTAAGATGACAGCATGCTGTTTATCAGATTTGAAAGTTAATGAAAAGAAAGAAAAGAGAGAGAGGAAAAGAAGGAGGTAGGGAAGAAGTGAGGGAAGAAAGGAAGAACGAAAACACTAATGACTTGTTTTTTTATTAAATGTTTTTATTTTGGATTGAGTGAAAGTTTACAGGGCACATCATCAGCTTCAAATTCAACCATTCATATAGCTTGTTTCATTACATTGATTATTATCCCCTCCATATATCATCAGTTAACAGTGTTTCTCTCTATCCTCTTTAGCTTTTTTT
>NW_006408561.1:2612489-2613791 GCF_000296735.1 Chrysochloris asiatica
ATATAAAGACTCCTTTCCTCTCTGTTGGTATTTAGAGTAACTACCTCTCTGAGTATAGGTCTGATTCATCAAATTGTAGCAATTTACCCTTGTTTCCTTTAGCAAAAATTTGTGTGTGTGTGTAATCTTCCTCTAGTCAAGTTCTGATTATCGAGCCATCGAGGCTAGGTCAAAAGGGTACTGTGTGCAAGTTCTTGTGCATCTCCCCTCTCTTCATATCAGCTGGATGCTTCACTCTCAGCTCTAGCCCTCTGTGGCTATGTACTTGTCCATGGGCTCAAGTGTCCTCAGGTCTCACCACACTTTGGATCAACCAGCCCTTCCTCTTCTCTCTCTCATCTTTAGGTCGATGGGAGTCAATAGATTGTGGTTGAACTCAGCCCATGTCTTCATTGCTGCTTTTCCCCATCTTACATTCACCAGTAGACCAATGTGGTCGCCAGCAAGCATACATGCTTGTTTGTGTGTTCTATGTGAGTTTCAGTCTTAGAGGGGAGTTTGTCCCGAAGGAACTTGATTGCTTGCCTTGATGGCTTCCTGGTGAACAGTTTGCTTATTCTTGTCATAGCCAGTCATGCTGACATTTTTGTTTTGGGTTTTTCCTGATGATCTTTCTTTGAAGGTGTATCTTCTGTCGCTGTAGCTGTTCCAGTCTGCTTGTCCTTTCTAGTGGGAATGTCCCACCTCATAAGATTCTGGATGGGACTCAGGATTCTACCTAAGATCCTATCTCTGCAAAGGCTTTGCAAGAGGCCTATTTCACTGGACAAGTTCTAGAACCCCTTTTAGGTATTCCAATCAGTTATAGGCTAAAGACAGGCTTACAAGTTTTCTCTAATTATGTTTCCCAACATTCCTTTCTATCCCTCTCAAGTGTCTATTTTTCAGTAGTAGGCAAGGGAAACTAATATTCATAAGACAGTCAAGCATTTTGTATTATTTCCCCTCTTCAAGCTATACCTAGATCCCTGTATCCCAGAGCCCTGTTGTTCTAAGGTTGAGCATGCATCACTATTTACCTCTGTCCCACTTAGGATATGCAAACCTGTCTCAGTGTTTCCCTATCTATCTTGTTTTTCCACCTCCTCCCCCTTCTTATATTGCCCTCCCCAACACCCAAACTACACCCCCCACCCCAACCCCATTGTTGTGGTTACCTTATATTCCATTGACTCTTCCCTCCATTTAAGACAGTCTATTTTATCCTGTAATCTACCTGACCTTCCCACCACTTGGATCTCTGTTCCTCTGTGTTTACCTTCTTTCACATTGTAATTGTTTTGATCATAGACTGACCTCCAG